>NC_034193.2:22980450-23312950 GCF_002021735.2 Oncorhynchus kisutch
CCGATAGAATTGATACTAATACTCACCAAAACCTTTCGCCCTCCTCTGCCCCTATCCAACCCCTCCCCTGTCTCCCCACAGGGCCGACTCAGCCAAGATGAACCAGCGAGAGATGCGAGAGCCTCATCCTCCTCCCATCCGGAACAAGTCCACCAGTCTGTCATCCCCCAGTGCCGCCCGTCGCCTTTACCGGAACCTGTCAGGGAAGTTCCGTGTGGGCAACCTGCCTGGCCTGGAGGACAGTGTTGTGTCGGGACGGGGCGATAAGGAGCGCCTCCGCAAGTCCACTATGGTGATGGACACAGGGTCAATACAGGTTAAACACAGGCTCAACACAGGGTCAATACAGGTTAAACACTGGCTCAACACAGGGTCAATACAGGTTAAACACTGGCTCAACACAGGGTCAATACAGGTTAAACACAGGCTCAACACAGGGTCAATACAGGTTAAACACTGGCTCAACACAGGGTCAATACAGGTTAAACACTGGCTCAACACAGGGTCAATACAGGTTAAACACAGGCTCAACACAGGGTCAATACAGGTTAAACACTGGCTCAACACAGGGTCAATACAGGTTAAACACTGGCTCAACACAGGGTCAATACAGGTTAAACACTGGCTCAACACAGGGTCAATACAGGTTAAACACTGGCTCAACTCAGGGTCAATACAGGTTAAACACAGGCTCAACACAGGGTCAATACAGGTTAAACACAGGCTCAACACAGGGTAAATACAGGTTAAAAACAGGCTCAACACAGGGTCAATACAGGTTAAACACAGGCTCAACACAGGGTCAATACAGGTTAAACACAGGCTCAACACAGGGTCAATACAGGTTAAACACAGGCTCAACACAGGGTCAATACAGGTTAAACACAGGCTCAACACAGGGTCAATACAGGTTAAACACAGGCTCAACACAGGGTCAATACAGGTTAAACACAGGCTCAACACAGGGTAAATACAGGTTAAACACAGGCTCAACACAGAATCAACATAGGCTCAATACAGAATCAGAACAGGCTCCATACAGAATTAACAACGGCTCAACACAGATTCAATGCTGAACCAACACCGGCTCAATACAGAATCAGCACAGACTCAATACAAAATAAACACTGGCTCAATACAGAATAAACACAGGCTCAATACAGGGTCAATACAGGTTAAACACAGGCTCAACACAGGGTAAATACAGGTTAAAAACAGGCTCAACACAGGGTCAATACAGGTTAAACACAGGCTCAACACAGGGTCAATACAGGTTAAACACAGGCTCAACACAGGGTCAATACAGGTTAAACACAGGCTCAACACAGGGTCAATACAGGTTAAACACAGGCTCAACACAGGGTCAATACAGGTTAAACACAGGCTCAACACAGGGTCAATACAGGTTAAACACAGGCTCAACACAGGGTAAATACAGGTTAAACACAGGCTCAACACAGAATCAACATAGGCTCAATACAGAATCAGAACAGGCTCCATACAGAATTAACAACGGCTCAACACAGATTCAATGCTGAACCAACACCGGCTCAATACAGAATCAGCACAGACTCAATACAAAATAAACACTGGCTCAATACAGAATAAACACAGGCTCAATACAGAATCAACACAGGTGCAATACAGTAACAACACAGACTCAATACAGAATCAGAACAGGCTCCATACAGAATTAACAACGTCTCAACACAGATTCAATGCTGAATCAACACCGGCTCAATACAGAATCAACACAGACTCAATACAAAATAAACACTGGCTCAATACAGAATAAACACAGGCTCAATACAGAATCAACACAGGTGCAATACAGTAACAACACAGACTCAATACAGAATCAACACATGCTCAATACAGAATCAACAAGGGATCAATACAGAACCAACACAGGCTCAATACAGAATCAACAAAGGCTCAATACAGAATCAAAACAGGCTCAATACAGAATCAACACAGAATCAATACAGAATCAACACAGGCTCAATACATAATCAACACAGAATCAACACTGACTCAATACAGAATCAACACTGACTCAATACAGAATCAACGCAGGCTCAATACTGAATCAACACAGGCTCAATACAGAATCAACGCAGACTCAATACAGAATCAACACAGGCTCAATACTGAATCAACGCAGACTCAATACAGAATCAACACAGACTCAAAACGAAATACAGATGAGACACATGCAAGATACAGACTCATCACAGACACAACACAGACACAATACAGACACAACACAAGCCCCTAACACCTCATTAAACATGTGTTGATGTGTGTCAGTTCCAGAGTAACGAGGCGCTGTTCGAGGCGGTGGAGCACCAAGAGATGGACCTGGTGCAGCTACTCCTGTCCCAGTACAGTATGGAGGAGCTGGACCTCAACACCCCTAACAGTGAGGGCCTGCTGCCCCTGGACATCGCAGTCATGACCAACAACGTACCCATGGCCAGGCTGCTGCTCCGCGCCGGAGCCAAGGAGAGCCCCCACTGTGGGTACCTGTTCTGGCTGGCTGACTGGCAGACTAGCTGTATTCGTTCTGTCTGACTTTCTGTCTGTTCACCTGCTTGCCTGCTCCTTGGCTTACAGCATCATAACAGTTGTTTATTAAAGAACATATGGAGCATGCTCCATCCTCATGTACAGTAGGAGTAGAATAGGTCCTTTTGGTACATATCTAGGATCAGCTTGCCCTCCCCAAATCATAACTCTTAGAATGCAAAACTGACTTTAGATCAGCGTCTAAAAGTAACTTTAATCCTCACTCCGGCAAGAACGGCCGTCGTCATGGAAACCACCCCCGCTGCCACGGCAACCAGAGCAGCTGTCACAGTAAGCAGAACGACCAGCCTCTCACGACGCGCTCAAACAACCGCGCGCTCCTACACTGGAGAGCAAGTCAAAGTTGACTGTTGTTGTCTCTCAGTCTGGCAGTGAGCGAGGAAAGAGCGAAAGCCGAAAAACATAATGGTGCAAAAGGGGGCGTCGTTATGGCATTATGATGCAATATTAGTCATCTTCACAAGGTTCTGCCGCCTGTGATCTAGCAGCCTCCACCGTCTCACCCTCTGCTAATGATTAGGACTCGCCGAGCACTCCCAGACTATGTGTTTGCGCTCCCTTTCCAGAACCTATCCAGGCGTTTTTATAAAGGTATCACCAAATTGAAAACACTTGAATGGAAAGTGGTGTTTACTGAAGTTTGCTCTTTGATTGCTCTCCGGAGCCCAAACAACACATGAAGAAAAAAAGAGAGGGAAAGAGAAAGAGGGAGGGAGGAGGAGAGAAATAAAGGGTTCTCCCGTCAAACCCCAACCAGGATACCGCGTCGGCGTTTTTATAAGAGCGTTCTAATCAAACTCCATCTGAGGAGAATTGAGATCAAAGACAATGCAGTGCTTTCGTTGGGCTTTGAACGAAAGCTCCCGAAAAGCCATTGATTCTGCTGCAGGAGACTTCAGAGAGCCTGTCTGCGGCTCCCTGAGACAGAGACGTACTGAGACATACTGTAGACATACTGTCTCGGACACAGACATAGAGAGACAGACATAGGCATTCATAGACACCATATAGACTCATAGTGGTCGTCCCCTGTGGCTCAGATGGTACAAAGAAACACAAACGAAACACAGTGAGACGTACGGAGAAATGCACGAACACAGTGAAGTGAGACACGGTGACATGTTGAAGTTCACTCAAGACCCACTTTGAGTCAGGGAGACCGAGCTAGGTAGTAAGCCAGGCTGAACTATAATAACGTGGTTAAACCTCTTGTCTTACCGCGCCGACAAACAGTTTTCTCATCATTTTGGGTGTCCCCTTGAAATCCCTGCACCACAGAGAAACCCAAACCCCGCCTGTCCGCACTTTGTTTCATGACCCCATTTTCTCTGTCATTTTAACTCTGAATGATGTCACCCTTAAAGAGTGACTGCGCAGTTAAATGGGATTTAATGAGGAATTTGCGTTAGTGCCTCTGACAAACAGAGACATTAAAAAGGCTTGAGGGTTTTACCAGTGGATTATGGGAAAAGAGGGGGAGGTTTTCTTTGAATGAAAGGACACCTGCGCGATGCTTTATTCGCCCAAAAGGGATGCTATTATTCCCAAGCGCACGGCTGGCAATGTGTCGATCGTTGCCTTAGTGTGTAATCCAAATTACAACGGTGTGTGTTTGTGCCCTGCAGTTGTGAGCCTGGAGGGCCGTGCGGTGCACCTGGCCACGTTGGTCCGTGAGGCCGAGCAGCGTGTGGGGGACTTGCAGGCCCAGGTGCGGAGTGAGTTCCCCGGGGAGCGGGAGGCGTCGGACCATGAGAGGCAACTCAAGGCCTGGGAGTGGAGGCACCGGCTCTTCAGACGCATGCAGACGGGCTTTGAGCATGCCAGTTAGTAGACACACACACACACACGGACACACACGCCACAACACACGTAATACACACATAGGGGGCTCTGCTTTGTGTCACTTAATTGTAAAATATGCTGTGTGTGTGTGTGTGTGCGTGTGTGCGTGTGGGTGTGTGTGTGTGTGTGCGTGTGTGCGTATGTGCGCGTGCACGTGCGTGTGTGTGCGTTAGATATTTTGGAGCCAGAGATCATGTGCTAGGCTCCACTTGAAGTACAGTTGGGGCCCAGATCTTTCCAGCGTCGCCTTGATTTCAATTTTTTTGGTTCTTTTTTTGTTGTTGGTGGCATTCTGTCTGGGCTGAGCTGTTAATAGGTTCCACGTTGTGATGGCTGGGACAGAGCGGGGTGTGTGTGTGTATACACCCAAGCGTGTGTGTTCATGCTTATATGTCTGAGCACATGCATGTGTGAGTAGGCCTATGTGTGCATGCGTGCGTGTGTGTGTGTGTGCTCGCGCGTCTGGGGTGTGTGTGTGTAGTGCGTCTATGTTCCCTCTTTAACTTTTTATAGGCATTTCTTGACACGCGTGGTGGTAGGTAGACAGACAGCCCCTTTACACCCTACTCAATCTGGACTTTGATGCATAGAGGAGTTCTTCATTACTTTACATACTCCATGCTTTTATGACCAGACACATTTTGTAGGCTTTTCTCAGCCACTCAAACACTATTCTTCAGATAGTGGAAGGTGCGTGTTATGATTATGAATAAAGAAAAAAAATACATCTTTGGGTGATTAAACACTGTATGTAACTGTGTTACCTCAAGTCGACTGATGAATGATTGTAAAGTGCGATATCAATTTAGTTGATCTTGATTGAACCACAATCGTCCACACAGCAACTCTTTTCCCTGTTTTCCAGGGAGTGCTGGGTATGTGACATATTCATGAACATTTATGACTTTTTGTCAGCCCTGATTGACTCTCGCTGACTCACTGAATAACACTGTTGAAGCCCTAAAAAGCCAACAATACCGGATAATATGAAGATGTTTGTCCGTCCACAGGCCCTCCGGATGTTCCCAGCTCTGTCCGTCTGTCTGTCAGTAGCAGCTCCAGTCTGAGGGTGGACTTCCAGGAGCCTCTCAGTGTCAACTCTGCAGTAGTCACCAAGTACAAAGGTCAGCACCTGACATGAAGTCATGTTTATTATCCTACAGAGGCTGGGAGGAAAGTAGGTACGAAAGTAGGTACGAAATGCACTAATGTAACTGTGTGTGTGCGCTCTCCACAGTGAGTTGGAGCAGATCCCCTTCCCTCAGTCCTCTGTTGGGTGAGGCGCTAGTAGAGGACACCAGTCTATTGCAGTGCAACATCACCGACCTCACACGCGTGAGTATATATTTATGTTCAGTAGGGCACGCCATACCAAAACGCTTTGCAACAAAAAACAGCATTCTACACTCTAATTGGACAAGTTTAGATAGCACCTTTTATTTAACCAGGTAAGTTGACAGAGAACACATTCTCATTTACAGCAACGACCTGGGGAATAGTTACAGGGGAGATGAATGAGCCAGTTGTATGCTGGGGACGGTTAGGTAACCGTAATGGTATAAGGGCCAGATGGGGAAATTCAGCCAGGGTTAACACCCCTACTCTTACAATAAGTGCCATGCGATCTTTAGTGACCACAGAGAGTCAGGACATCTGTTTAACGTTCCATCTGAAAGACATCACCCTACACAAGGCAATGTCCCCAATCACTGTCCTTTTTGGGGGGGGGGGGGGGGGGGGGTTAGAAGCAAGCCAGCAGTGGGATGCAGGGTGGTATGCTGCTGGCATACCTGGTTCACTCCGTTTTTTCCCTACTGAACACAACACAGGGCTATTCCAAAGCACTGATGTTTTTCTCCCCCAGCTATCAATGAATAATTTCATTTCCATCAAATCTTACATCCAAGTTAAATACCTCAGCTAGAGAGGCAAACACACACACACGCACACACACACACACACACACACACGCACACACGCAAACGCACACACGCACACGCGCACACACACACACACACACAAACACACACGCAGGCCCATCACATCAGAGTGATGCTCAATCAGAATGTCAAAATGTCACCATGTCTCAGTCAGATCGACACTTTCCCATGTGTCTGAAAACCAAATTTCCACTGCTTCCACCTCAGGCCTTATAAAGGCAGCCAGCGATGGCATACAGCTACACTTTCCCCATTTACGGGTGAGAAAGCAACACACAAAAACACAACAGTTAGCTTTCCAACAGCTGGTAGCTTTAACCGATAAAAACATTTGGAAGGCCACTATTCCACATGAAGGGCCATGATAGGAATCACATATGTGTCTGAGCCACTCGGTTAGATGTCACATTGTTAAGGCCTTTTATCATGTGATACTTCTGTACTCCAAAAATTCTCTTTCCTTTCTAGTCACTAGTCATCTGAGCACGCACACTATAAACACACACACACACATAACACGCACACACACATTTAAATTAGGGCAGAAAGAGTTAGAGCTCTGTAAAATAAACTGCTCAAACACATTTCATTGTTTAAAATCTCAGCTCCCGTCATTGCATAAGGGAGCTCAGCCAGACACACACGCACGCAATATATAACCTGATTTATGGTTTTCATTTTAGACGGGCACATAGACAGACAGACGCTCCGGGGACATTATTGTGCAGGAGAAATCCCCCGGTGCATATAGGTCCTCTAGGCTCTGTCGCCATGCCACCCACACACACACACACACACACACACAGACAGTATGAGGACATGCAGGGACAAACATTACCGCCCAATGTATATGCTATGAAAGAGAACACATCATTTGTCAACTGCATCACTATTAGTGACACTTTATCTGCAAATAATTCATAATATTTCCTTTATTTTGTTTCACGTACTTCATGTATTTTATTATTTCATTGTGCGTTGTGTTAATACCATCTCTTTGTGTTGTTCTGTGGCAGGGAGAATATTACTATTTCCAGGTGTCTGCCTTCAACATGAAGGGATGGGGTCCTGCCCAGAACTCCACCCCATCCTGCGCCTCCCCTTCCAGTAAGTCCACCTTTCTATCCCCTCATCTGTGTGTCCGTTCGTGCGTCGGGCTGTTCTCATTGAACCCGCATCAAGCGTGTCGTCTGAGCCGAATTTCCAACGCCAACGTCATTTCAGCGTTGCTTAACTCCCTCTTACCAACTTCCATGGTATTGGGTGGTTAGGTGGTTGGTGGTTGGCAGCTAGACCCCCCCGGCCTGAAGCAGGGTACCGGACCCCCGTCTAATGCCGGACGTCAGTGTGTGTAACCTTAGCTGTGTGACTAATGAGATCAGCCAATGGGTGGTGTCAACAGTCAAGTCAACAGCTGAGGAGATGAATGGTCAGAACACCCCGGCCTCTCTCCTTCTCTCTATTTCTCTCCTTCCCTCTCAGTCTTTCAAAGTCTGTCTCTTCCTGTCTCTCACTGTCTCTTTCTCACTCTCTCGATCTCTTGATCTCTCGATCTCTCTCTCTCTCTCTCCCAGTTAGGACACGAGGAGAGGAAGCCAAATTAGAATATTGAGATGTACCCGACCCGCAGTCGTTTCCACATTCCGAGTGGGATTCCCGACATCGTGGTGTGGGATGAGTTTTAGAGCTTGTGCGTAAAAACCTCAAAGTGCGTCAACTGCTGTTGACTTTTCCTTTCAACACCTGACCAAACTGAATGTCCATGGTGGGAGAGAGAGCGAAAGGAAACTGCAGTGTATGACAGCAGAATAGACATTGTGTACCTCTGCGTTTGGA
Source organism: Oncorhynchus kisutch (assembly GCF_002021735.2). Lineage (NCBI taxonomy): Eukaryota > Metazoa > Chordata > Actinopteri > Salmoniformes > Salmonidae > Oncorhynchus > Oncorhynchus kisutch. Next base: position 22,988,658 of record NC_034193.2, read on the forward strand.
ACACGTTCGATGTGTATGTTTTATTGTGTATTTGTTTGTCTGCACTTGTTTGTGTGTGTTCATTTTAAGCATGTTTGTGTGTTTCTGTGCTTGTGTAAAAAGGTGTAAACACATACAAACATACCAAAGTGTGTATGAATTTGCCTGTGCAAGTCTGTATAGTGTGTAGAGCATGTCTGTATCTCTCCCTGTATATATGAGAGAGAGAGAGAGAGAGAGAGAGAGAGAGAGAGAGAGAGAGAGAGAGAGAGAGAGAGAAAAAGAGAGAGAAAGTGAGAGAGAGAGAGTCAGCCTGGGCTTTCCCTCTCTCTCCCCCCAACCACCCCCTTCCCACCTCTCTCCCCTCCCTTCGAGCTAATTTCGATGGTTGCGTGTTTGTGTTTTCCATCTGGGGCTACCACTGGAAATATTTGCATGTCTGTGAGAGCTGGGGCCGTAAAGGCCCAACAGTGGGGCCCTTATACGAGGACCTCTCTCTCCGCCCGGGGCCATTAAAGAGGCTAGTTGTCCAGTCAGGACAGGAACCTTTCCGGGAATAGAGCTCACGGTGTTTCACCCAGCCTCCAGGGGCCCACGGGGGATAACCAAGACGCCACTGTTGCTGCCGTCTTATCACCAGCACATCATCCTCCCTCCCTCCTTCCTTTTCTACTCCTCTGCGGGCCACTGCTGCCACACTCTCTCTATCTAGAGGGAGAGTCTATACTAAACTGTTTACCCCTTGTGTATACAGTGGGACTGAGGGAGTGATGTGTAGTGTGTCTGTCTGTGTAGGGGGGTGTGCAGTGTGTTTGTGTACTGTAGGCGGTGTGCGCGTGCGTGTGTGTGTGTGTGTGTGTGTGTGTGTGTGTGTGTGTGTGTAGGGGGGTGTACAGTGTGTTTGTGTACTGTAGGCTGTGTGTGTGTGTGTGTGTGCGTGTGTGTGTGTGTGTGTGTGTGCGTGCGTGTGTGTGTGCGCGTGTGTGTGCGTGTGTGCATGTGTGTGTGCGTGTGTGTGTTTGTGTACTGTAGGCGCTGTGTGTGTATGCGTGGGTGTGTGTGCGTCCAGTATGTGGGCGGGGTGAGGCGTGTGGCGTGTTGCACTCCTGCATCTCTCAGTCGCCGTGTGCCCGCGTATGTATAGGGGGGAGAGGGAGGGACAGGTCTGCACACACTGAGTGCTCTCAGTCGGCTCACTCCAAGTGGCAGCAGCAGCAGACACTGGAGCTGTCTCTCCCTCTTAGCCAACCACAGCTTTCTCACACTGAGGTGGCACTGACACACACTATGTCCCCCCCCCCCCTATTTCCATGTAATGCAGGTTTATGACATTGATAGTTCACTGGCACAGTTTGCGGTGTATGTGCCTTGCTCAAGGGCACAATGGCTGTCGGTGGCACCCCAGGTGGCACCACATTTGTATTTATTGTTCATTGTGTCTGTATGTATCTGCAGGTTGGAGGGAGATTGACGGCCGCGCACCTCGCCAGCGGGGACAGAAGGAGGCGCTAGACCAGCTACTGGGACAGATTAAAGAGACGCACCGCCACTGTGTGTGCCACGGTATAAAGAGTCTCCCCGTCTTCTCTTCTCGGCTACCTCAACATGTAGTATCAGTCATCTCTACTACTTATACAGGATCAGACCTTTCTGAATCCTCCTTAATGTTAAGGTTAGACCGGGGCTGTAGTAGTCTGATCCTAGGTCTGTGGTTAAGGGAAACTTGAGTCCTGAACACTTTGTGCCACACTGAAATGAACCCCCATCTTTTCATAAGTAAGCAGTTTTCCCAAACTGAATAATGTTCCTTGGTCTCTCACTTGGAGTGGGAGCATAATCAATGGCAAATATATCTTGGAGATCTCACTCAATGCTCCACTGTGCTTTGGTTTATGCTTCTTGTTCAATTGCTCCTTTTGCTTTTGTTTCCAAAATACCTCTGACAGTAAATTGGCTCGGTAATTGAATGTTAAGGCCTGATAACATAGAAGATTTCCTCTGGTGGTTGTGAATCCAGTTTCACAACAAAACAGTCAGTCAGTCAGTCAGCTCAGCTCAGCCCTATATTGAAATGGTAGGATATATAGTATATGCATATACTGTATAGTAAACTATTACTATGTATAAACGTATATACCTACTGTATATACATAGCATAATGACGTAACATGTCACATATAGTAATCAGGGGAGTAGCAGTGTATACTATGCCTACTATATATACATATAGCATAATGATATAATGTATGTAGCATGTCATGTATAGTCATCAGTAATAATCTATATAATAGTCAGCATTCAGTCCCCTGGCCAGGCTTTTCCAGTTCACGCACGGTAGCCGAGGTCGTCTGTCCCAGGTCATGTTTGTTGTTCTTGTAGAGACGGAGCCTTGACTCTAGTTTGAGGGCTATAAATTAACACTGACTGGCTGCAGCCTGGTCCCCCTACAGGCCTCCAGGACCCCTGTCTGCCCCCCCCCCCCAAACTGCCCACCCGCACCCCCCTTCTCCAAACACTATTAATTAAACTGTGAAAGGGGCCTTGACTAACACAGGCACCCCAGCGGACGGCTATACCTGTCTGTCTTACTCAGTGTCAGGGCGGTAAGAGGGCTGTTGGAGAGGGGGGGGCTCTAGTAAGGGGGGGGGGGTGAGGTGAACTGCAGCTCGTTTTCTTGTTATTCCACCACGACTCGTCTCATGAAAATAAAATGTGTTCATTTCTCCTGAATAGGGGATTTATTGACTTAAGTGGCCTGAGCCGGAGTGAGATTGCCTCAGGGCTTCTGTGTAGGGGGGGGGACCCCGCAGGTTCTAATGAATTGTAAAGCACATTATCTCACTTGCCCCCCCCCCCCCCCCCCCTCCAGGCCCACTAAAAATAAACATGTCCCCTCAGAGAGAACTGACCTCCCTGTCAGTGAAAGACGAAGGGTTACCCCCTCCACCTCCTTCTCCTGTAACCCCCTGCCCCACCCTCCGTCCCCCCCAGTACGTCTTTTTAGGTCTCTATATCTATATACGGCAGGCTCTGACACCTCCTGTCTGTCCAGGTAAACACACACACACACACACACACACACACACACACACACACACACACACACACACACACACACACACACACACACACACACACACACACACACACACACACACGCACGCACGCACACACACACACACACACACACACACACACACACACACACAGACACACACACACAGCCCCCCTTTGTGACTGCACTTAGAATGGCTGGTTTCCTCTGGCCCTATAGTCTGCTTCAGCGTGTGTGTGAATGTGTCAACTGACCTAACCTGAATAGAACACATGAAATGACCAACACATTCCACTACACTACTGTGCATACACCTAAGCTGTGGGACACAGGATGCAGTATCCATTCCTTACTGTGAATTCTTACTGAGTCTTTGGCTTGGTACAGTAGTTCTATTAATCACTGTCTTGACCCTCTCATCCTTTCAGAGCAGTGCAAAGCCCCTCCACATGTGAGGAAACATTCCGTATCCAAAAGCCTGCGCCACCTCTTCCAGCCTACCAGCAAATTTGTCAAAAGCTTGAAACGGTATTTAAGCATTTTACACCTTCTTTATATCTCCTGCCTTCCATCTTCACTTTCATGAGATTATTTATTTTCACACCTACAGTACCAGTCAAAAGTTTGGACACACCTACTCATTTAAAGGTTTTTCTTTGTTTGTACTATTTTCTACATTGTAGAATAATAGTGAAGACATCAAAACTATGAAATAACACATATAGAATCATGTAGTAACCAAAACGGTGTTTAAAAATCAAATATGTTTTATTTTTGAGATTTTTCAAAGTAGCCACCCTTTTGCCTTGATGACAGCTTTGAACACTCTTGGCATTCTCTCAACCAGCTTCATGAGGTAGTCACCTGGAATGCATTTCAATTAACAGGTGTGCCTTGTTAAAAGTTCATTTGTGGATTTTTTTCCCCTTCTTAATGCATTTGAGCCAATCAATTGTGTTGTGACAAGGTAGGTGTCACGTTCTGACCTTAGTTCTTTTGTTATGTCTTTGTTTTAGTATGGTCAGGGCGTGAGTTGGGTGGGTTGTCTATGTTCTGTTTTCTGTTGAGTGTTTGTATCTGCACCAGACAGAACTGTTTCGGTTTCGTTCGTTCACTTTGTTGTTTTTGTTCAGTGTTCTATTACTTTAGTAAAAATATGGACACTTACCACGCTGCGCATTGGTCCTCACCTTCTTCCACCGCCAACGACCGTTACAGAATCACCCACCAACCAAGGACCAAGCAGCGTGGTATCGGGCAGCAGTAGAAATCTCTGGACTCATGGACATGGGAGGAGCTTCTGGAAGGGGAAGGACCTTGTGCACAGGCTGGGTTGAATTTCGCCGCCCCAAGGCAGAGCTGGAGGCAGCTAAAGCTGAGCGACGGTGGTATGAGGAGGCAGCACGGCAGTGCGGCGGGGACGAGAGGCAGCCCCAAAAATGTCATGGGGGGGGGGCACACGGGGAGTGTGGCTAAGTCAGGTAGGAGACCTGAGCCAACTCCCCGTGCTTACAGTGGAGAGGGGTGGATCTGGCAGGCACCGTGTTATGCCGTGAGGCGCACGGTGTCAGTTTGGGAAAACTCTTGGCAGCAAGAGCCTCTCGGTGGATGCTGCATTGTACCCAAGTGGCGTCGGGAGCAACTGCTTGCACACTCATTACCACTCCGCTATGTCTCCCTGTCATGGCTTTTGCGCCATCAGTACAGATACCAACACATCTTGACCACCAATGTCCATTTGATGTCACAAAGCTGTCCAGTTCTTTAAAAATGTCCTCTCCTGTTGTCCAGGTTTCCAGTGGTTTGCAGAAGAGGATGTCTTTCTTAATTGACCCCCCATAAATGCAACGGGCATATACCAGGAGCTATGCCAGGCCCGCCACGTCTGTTGACTAATCCAGCTGTAACGCATAGAATTCACTGGCTTGTATGTGCAGCAGTAATTGTTTCAACACATCTCCTGCCATGTCACTGATGAAGGCATTGTCTGTATCTTTTTTTTGGCCTTTTCCCCCAGCATTGTCCCAAAACTCACCCAAATGTATAGCCCCGTTGGAAAATATAAATGGACTGTTTGAAAATGTGAATCACATTTTTATTTGCCGTACCCCTGACAGCATTTCGCGTACCCCTGGGGGGAATACCAGCTTGACGACATTAAGGTCAGTCAATGCAGAACATTTCAAGAACTTTGAAAGTTTCTTCAAGTGCAATCGCAAAAACCATCAAGCGCTATGATGAACCTGGCTCTCATGAGGACCGCCACAGGAAAGGAAGACCCAGAGTTACCTCTGCTGCAGAGGATACGTTCATTACAGTTACCAGCCTCAGAAATTGCAGCCCAAATAAATGCTGAACGGAGTTCAAGTAACAGACACATCTCAACATCAGCTGTTCAGAGGAGACTGCGTGAATCAGGCCTTCATGGTCAAATTGTACAATCACACCACCTCAACACAACTGAGATGGTTTGGGATGAGTTGGACCGCAGAGTGAAGGAAAAGCAGTCAACAAGTGCTCAGCATATGTGGGAACTCCTTCAAGACTGTTGGAAAAGCATTCCAGGTGAAGCTGGTTAAGAGAATGACAAGTGTGTGCAAAGCTGTCATCAAGGCAAAGAGTAGCTACTTTGAACAATCTCAAATCTAAACTATATTTAGATTTGTTTGGTTACTTTTTTGGTTACTACATGATTCCATATGTGTTATTTCATTATGTTGATGTCTTCAGTATTATTCTACAATGTATGAGATAGTCAAAATAAAGAAAAACCCTTGAATGAGTAGGTATGTCCAAACTTTTGACTGGTATAAATGCTACGAATGCCACAAAATATAATCTCAAATGCCATTCTACCTATAGGCTATTGTGAGAATTAATAGTTCATGGAGACCTTCATTGTGCTGTTGAGAATTAGTGACTTTGGAGAATTGATCAAAGCTAACTGACTCTGATTTGTCGTTATTGTCCTCCAGAGGTCTCTACTTGACGTCTATATTCTACCGAGATGACAACGTACTTGTGACGCCTGAGGACCAGATCCCCATCGTAGAGATAGATGACTCCTACTCCAGCTCACTGATGCAGGACTTCCTATGGTTCACTAAGGTAACGTACGGACTAGTTTCATACCTAACCATTCGCATTTGACAGTTTCCACTGGTATTTACCTGGTAGAAACTTAGGTGGTAACAGTTGGTACATTCTGACTTATAGTACTTCAAAGAATTCTACAAAATTGCTAGCATGCTAACAACGTGGTACTCAGAGTTGCTTGCTTCAATGAGTCCTAAAGAAATAAACAAGAATTGATTATTACTGTGTAATTGCCATTTGATCCTAAATGCTTGTGCGTTTCTCCATCCCCAGGTGTCCTACCTATGGGAGGAGATTCCGTGGCTGCAGCAGTGTCTCAGCCCCTCCCAGTCTTCCTGCTCCTGCACCCTCCAGACACGCCTCAAGATGCTGCAGGCCGTATCCCAACTACAGGTACGTCCTTTACCCATCAATACTGTTATAAACATGACATAACACCTTAATACATAACACTGTAAATGGGCGGGAGATATCCTAGCGGTTAAGAGCGTTAAGACAGTAACCGAAAGGTCACCTGTTCGAATCGGCGAGCCGACAAGGTAAAAGAAATCTGCCGATGTTCCATTGAGCAAGGCACTTAACCCTAATTTCTCCTGTAAGTCGCTCTGGATAAAAGCGTCTGCTAAATGACTAAAACTGTAAATGTTAGTAACACCCTTATAAGCACTCGTGGTCATTTATCACTAGTTACCACTGATAACATGGTCAAAACCATATAATCTTGATTAAAAATACTCCTCTCCAAAACCATGACATATTGATCAAATATTGGTCAGAACCATCAAATGTGAGTTGAAACCATCAGATTCTGGTCAAAACCATGTGTCTTTGAAAAGGTCTTTTTGGGGCTGTTTTTGCAGGGAATGCTGGGAACTCAGGACCTGGGTCAGGTTTACTTTGAGCCAATCAAAGACAAGCATGGCAACGCTCTGCTGGTGTTGCTGAAGGACATGAACGTGTGTCCCAGTCTGGACGGGGTGAAGTGGACACATCTGTGTAAGCTTCAGCTTCAACGCAAATCCATCTCGTCCCCCGAGGAGCCCACGGCCCTGGACACGCTGCTCATCACCCTCCACGTATGTCCCCCCAAACCCACTACAACCTCTGGGGTTTAGAGCTTAGCAATGTAACGTTAGTGACACCGAGACCCTTTTCCTTAAACATTACAGAATCCCCAGAGAATAAGGTGAAATCATTTGAAATAGCTAATTGGATTGAGTTTGAATCTGAGGACAATTACGTAAGCTTTAGGTATTCATTTGAACAGCCGACAAATTAGCATGTTCAAAAGAAGCTAAGGCTGCATTCATACCAAACCAAAACCACAATGTAGATTAAACAGTTCCTTATATTTACCCTTCATCACATTGTATGTGTTTATTTTAATTGTACACACGGCAATCCGCTGCCTGTCATGCCAATGTGCATGTCTAAGTAGTCTATTAAGCTAGTCCAGTTGACTCACAGTCACGGCAGACATTTAGTCACAGCAGACATCAGGTCCAATGGATCAACGCCAGCAAAACAGCTCCTGTAATCTCCTGTATGCTCAAATTCCCTGAAACACCATTCATTTAAATAAGAGTCTTTCAGACGTACAGCGCAATTTTAAAGTATTCAGACGCCCCTTGACTTTCTCCACATTTTGTTACGTTACAGCCTTATTCTAAAATGGATTAAATTAAACATTTTCCTCATCAATTTACACACAATGCTCCCTAATGACAAAGTGAAACAGGTTTTTAGACACTTTTGTAAATTTGTTACAAATAAAAAACAGAAATGGCTTATTTATATAAGTATTCAGACCCTTTACTATGAGTCTCGAAATTGAGCTTACTGTAGGTACATCCTGTTTCCTTTGATCATCCTTGAAATGTTTCTACAACTTGATTGGAGTCCACCTGTGGTAAATTCAATTTGATTGGACATGATTTGGAAAGGCACACACCTGTCTAAATAGGGTCCAACAGTCGACTGTGAGTGTCAGAGCAAAAACCAAGCCATGAGGTCAAAGGAATTGTCCATAGAGCCCCGAGACAGGATTGTGTCGAGGCACTGATCTGGGGAAGGATACCAAAGAATGTCTGCAGCATTGAAGGTCCCCAAGAACACAGTGGCCTCCATCATTATCATATGGAAGAAATTTGGAACCACCAAGACACTTCCTGGAGCTGCCCACCCGGCCAAATTGATTATTAGGGGGAGAAGGGACTTGGTCAGGGTGGTGACCAAGAACCCATTGGTCACTCTGATAGAGCTCCAGAGTTCCTCTGTAGGAGATGGGAGAACCTTCCAGAAGAACAACCATCTCTGCAGAAATCCACCAATCAGGCCTTTATGGTAGAGTGGGCAGACAAAAGCCACTCCTCAGTTTGCCAAAAGGCAACTAAAGGACTCTCAGATCATGTGAAACAAGATTCTCTGGTCTGATAAAACCAAGATTGAACTCTTTGGCCAGAATGCCAAGCATCACATATGGAGGAAACCTGGCACCATCCCTACGGGTCAGCATCACGCTGTGGGGATGTTTTTCAGTGGCAGGGACTGGGAGACTAGTCAGGATCGAGGAAAAAATGAACGGACCACGGAGAGAGTACAGAGAGATCCTTGATGAAAACCTGCTCCAGAGCGCTCAGGACCTCAGTCTGTGATGAAACTTTACCTTCCAATAGGACAATGAGACTAAGCACACAGCCAGGACAACAGAGGAGTGGCTTTGGGACAAGTCTGTTCCACCCCGAGCCCAGACTTGAACCCTATCAAACATATCTGGAGAGACCTGAAAATAGCTAAATAGCTTTGTAGCGACGCTCCCCATCCAACCTGACAGAACTTGAGAGGATCTTCAAAGAACAATGGGAGAAACTCCCCAAATAAAGGTGTGCCAAACTTGTAGTGTCATATCCAAGAAGACTCAAAGCTGTAATCGCTGCCAAAGGTGATTCAACAAAGTACTGAGTAAAGGGTCTGAATACTTATGTAAATGTTGTATTTCAGTTTTTTCTATTTAATACATTTGCAAACATTTAAAAAAGTGCTTTGTCATTATGGGGTATAGTGTGTAGATTGATGAGGGAAAAATACAATGTAATCCATTTTAGTATAAGGCTGTAACGTAACAAGATGTGGGAAAAAGTCAAGGGGGTCTGAATACCTTCCGAATGCACTGCACTTTACAAACGTACATTTTCATTAAGTAGTTCTCAGAATCTGTTGTAGACTTACCAATTTCAAATCAATAGGTTTACCAAACAATTATCAATTAAGAGCAGTTGGCTTTAGTAATAGTAACATGTATTTGAACAAATGTGAAGACAATCATAGAAAAGTGATGTGATCATTGCATTGTGAAAAGCAATGACTTTATATGAACACGTATTGCAAATCTGAAACGTGAATTTCTAGATGAAACTGATTCATACGTTTAGTGAAAAAGTGACTGTATGATTTTGTGTGCTGTACTTAGTCAACTGAAATTGTGCTTAGAGTTTTGAAGCAACTGCCATTTTAAGGATCTGTTTTGAATTTTGTACTAAGCATTGTGAAAATGTACCACACACTTGTGAAAATGCACCAAAGCAATAGAAAGAAACTGTAAATATGGCTTATGATGCCAAATATGAACAAATGATATGATTGAAAACATATGAAATGCATTGTACGGTTATTATTTCACATTAACCAACAAAAAAATACAAAAGACCACAGACTGGTGCAAGCTGATCCTCAAAGCAACAACATTATCTAAATAAATGGCATAAAAACAAACTATTTCAAAGGCCATCCTAGACGTCAACAACGGCTGTCTCATGCCTTCCCCGTCTGGTTCCCATCGTCTATTTCAGGAGAAGCTGGCGTACCACAGACGGAGCAGGAAGCTCCTCTCCCCAGGCCTGTACCTGGGCTACCTGAAGCTGTGTAGCTCTGTGGACCAGATCAGAGCCCTGGTGCCTCAGAAGCTACCCAACGTCCTCTGTCATGCTAAGATACGAGACAACTGTAATGTGTCTAGGTGAAGTACCTGGATACCAGCCACTGGGGTTTATCAGGGAATTCATTGATTTCATGTTATGGTGTTGTTATTGATATACTAGCCATTGTCTGTAATATATTTGTAACTGTGTGTGTTTGCGTGTGTGTGTGTATCAGGGAGGAGTGGCAGTGGCTGCAGGCCCTCAGTTCTCTGGAGGAGTCTCTGGAGATGGACCAGGATGTGCAGAGCGCTCCACACCGCCTCCTACAGGACCTACGCAGCGCTGCCAAGGACCTCATGGCCCACATGAACATCCCTGTCAGCCAGGTCAGCACTCATCCATCCATCCATCCACCCATCCTTCCATCCATTACTATCCATTACATGTCATCAATGTCATAGTTGTGACTCAGTATGCTGTCCCGTTGTCCCAGGTGCAGGACTTCCGTATCTACGCCCAGGAGGTGTTGGAATTTGGGGACACGGTGTCCTTCCTACTACTGCTGCCCCCCTCAGACGACGTGTGTACGGCCCCCGGCCAGAACAACCCCTATTCCCCCCGATCAGGCTTCCTCACCCTGCCTCTGCAGATCTTTGAGCTGGGTCAGTACTGCTCTGTCTAGTAGGATTTCCTTATGTCTTCCAATTACTGTTATTTATGCAACTATAGTCATTCAGTTGACATCCGATTGGTTGGCCTATTGTAACTTTTTTTTTTTTTTTAAGTCTGTCCTGTGCCCTTTTCTATCCCCCTCTACAGTTCACTTTGATGCCTACTGCCCCAGCTTCATAGGGCAATACTGCCGTGTGTCTGCCCTGCTGGAGCTGGAGTCGCTCATGTCCCAGCAGACCCTGAGGGAGGCCTTCTCTGAGACGGAGCTCCACGCCGCCAAGCAGAAACACCAGCAGGTCCAGGAGCACATGCAGGTAGGTTGGAGTCCTAGCTGAGCTTCCCGTAACCTAGATATCCTGATCTGGATGTAGTCTCCAATTGCTCCATAATAATGGAAACTACAGTCATATCAGAGCTAAGCAAGCATCACGCAAGGAGCTAAAAGACCACCTGGAGCTCATTTGTAGCACATGGCGTTTCAAAGAGCACAAAAAAGTAAACAATATTGCATTTGAAAGAGCACTAAAAGTTAACAATGTATTTTTCCTGCATCTTTCCCCCTATTACAGCAAATGGAGGAGGTGTGGCGGGAGGCGCGGTGGATCATGGACGCCCTGCAGTATGCCCGCTACAAGCAGCCCACCGGGGCCATTTCCCTGGGCTGGATCATCCACTTCTCCAGGGACGCAGTGCCCGACACGCCCCGCTCCACCTCCTCCCAGCCAGACTACCTTCCCTCACCCATGCCCTCCCCCGAACCCAGCCGCAAGCACTCTGGTAAGACCCCGAGAACCTATCTTATAGGGGGCAGAGATAGGGCAAGGGGCTCTTCCTCCTGGTCACACAGCCTTGTGGTGTACGAGAAAATAAATGATTGTTTGTGTATGTGTGGCTTATACAAAGGTGAATGGTTGTGTGTGTTTTACCCACAGGGGAATGGTTGTGTGTGTTTTACCCACAGGGGAATGATTGTGTGTGTTTTACCCACATGGGAATGATTGTGTGTGTTTTACCCACAGGGGAATTATTGTGTGTGTTTTACCCACAGGGGAATGATTGTGTATGTTTTACCCACAGGGGAATGATTGTGTATGTTTTACCCACAGGGGAATGATTGTGTATGTTTTACCCACAGGGGAATGATTGTGTATGTTTTACCCACAGGGGAATGATTGTGTATGTTTTACCCACAGGGGAATGATTGTGTATGTTTTACCCACAGGGGAATGATTGTGTATGTTTTACCCACAGGGGAATGATTGTGTGTGTTTTACCCACAGGGGAATGATTGTGTATGTTTTAACCACAGGGGAATGATTGTGTGTGTTTTACCCACAGGGGAATGATTGTGTATGTTTTACCCACAGGGGAATGATTGTGTGTGTTTTACCCACAGGGGAATGATTGTGTATGTTTTACCCACAGGGGAATGATTGTGTATGTTTTACCCACAGGGGAATGATTGTGTATGTTTTACCCACAGGGGAACGATTGTGTATGTTTTACCCACAGGGGAATGATTGTGTACCCACAGGGGAATGATTGTGTGAGTTTTACCCACAGGGGAATGATTGTGTATGTTTTACCCACAGGGGAATGATTGTGTATGTTTTACCCACAGGGGAATGATTGTGTGTGTTTTACCCACAGGGGAATGATTGTGTGTGTTTTACCCACAGGGGAATGATTGTGTATGTTTTACCCACAGGGGAATGATTGTGTATGTTTTACCCACAGGGGAATGATTGTGTATGTTTTACCCACAGGGGAACGATTGTGTATGTTTTACCCACAGGGGAATGATTGTGTATGTTTTACCCACAGGGGAACGATTGTGTATGTTTTACCCACAGGGGAATGATTGTGTACCCACAGGGGAATGATTGTGTGAGTTTTACCCACAGGGGAATGATTGTGTATGTTTTACCCACAGGGGAATGATTGTGTATGTTTTACCCACAGGGGAATGATTGTGTGTGTTTTACCCACAGGGGAATGGTTGTGTATGTTTTACCCACAGGGGAATGATTGTGTATGTTTTACCCACAGGGGAATGATTGTGTGTGTTTTACCCACAGGGGAATGATTGTGTATGTTTTACCCACAGGGGAATGATTGTGTATGTTTTACCCACAGGGGAATGATTGTGTATGTTTTACCCACAGGGGAATGATTGTGTGTGTTTTACCCACAGGGGAATGATTGTGTATGTTTTACCCACAGGGGAATGATTGTGTGTGTTTTACCCACAGGGGAATGATTGTGTGTGTTTTACCCACAGGGGAATGATTGTGTATGTTTTACCCACAGGGGAATGATTGTGTGTGTTTTACCCACAGGGGAATGATTGTGTATGTTTTACCCACAGGGGAATGTTTGTGTGTGTTTTACCCACAGGGGAATGATTGTGTATGTTTTACCCACAGGGGAATGATTGTGTGTGTTTGACCCACAGGGGAATGATTGTGTGTGTTTTACCCACAGGGGAATGATTGTGTATGTTTTACCCACAGGGGAATGATTGTGTATGTTTTACCCACAGGGGAATGATTGTGTATGTTTTACCCACAGGGGAATGCTTGTGTGTGGTTGACCCACAGGGGAATGATTGTGTGTGTTTTACCCACAGGGGAATGATTGTGTGTGGTTGACCCACAGGGGAATGATTGTGTGTGTTTTACCCACAGGGGAATGATTGTGTGTGTTTTACCCACAGGGGAATGATTGTGTGTGTTTTACCCACAGGGGAATGATTGTGTATGTTTTACCCACAGGGGAATGATTGTGTATGTTTTACCCACAGGGGAATGATTGTGTATGTTTTACCCACAGGGGAATGCTTGTGTATGTTTTACCCACAGGGGAATGATTGTGTATGTTTTACCCACAGGGGAATGATTGTGTATGTTTTACCCACAGGGGAATGATTGTGTATGTTTTACCCACAGGGGAATGATTGTGTGTGTTTTACCCACAGGGGAATGATTGCGTGTGTTTTACCCACAGGGGAATGATTGTGTGTGTTTTACCCACAGGGGAATGATTGTGTGTGTTTGACCTAAAGATGAATAATTGTGTTTTTTGTTTCTCCCCCACAGAAGACTTCCACGGTCTCTCAGATGAAGAGGGTTCCTCTGAGGTCTTCCTCACCACCGACAGCGACTACGACTCTAGCCGTGCCCAGAGCCCCCGCGAGTTGGACCTTCTGCCGCCCTCGCCCCTCTCCTCCTCCGGCGGCGGTGTGGGAGGAGGGGTTGGAGGGGGTTCAGGGACAGGAGCACTGAGAGCCTCCACCCCAGACGTGCTCCAGGCCTCGGAGCCCCAGACAGGCCCTACCGGCGAACAACGGCTGAGCGGAGGGGGGCCCGGTGGGGAGAGGCGGAGGGGCAGGGGGGGTCCCATGGAGCTCTTCGACAGCGACTTCATCCTACCCAGCAGGCAGATCGAACTTCTGAGGATCACGGAGAAGAGGCAGGCCTTCTGTGTGAGAACCAGTAGTCTTGAATTCCCCTCTGGTGGTCATACTGCACACTCACCCTCACCATCCTCCTCCCCCCACCGCCGCTGGCACCGACCCTCCTCTGTGGACCGCTGCTGCCCTGCTGAGCGATGCCTGCCGCACCCCCAGCCCCCCGTCCGCACCCTGTCAGAGGACAGCGGCACCCAGAGGCTCTCAGGTTCCCCCTCGCCCGGTGCCCACAGGAAAGGCTGGCACGCCACGCTCCGGGTGTACCCGCAGTACCGAACCGGGCTACCCAAGGAAACCAGTGTCAAGGTATGTGGAACTTGGCTTGAGGATGTCCGGGTTTAATGAATTGTTGTTCATGTTTGGGTAACTCTTTCATTTGGGTATCCAATTATAAAACTGTCATAACTCAGGTGTAACATTGAAACCCCTTTTGACCAATCACATTCTGCTTAATCTGCCTCTGTTCCTCTTTCTCTTCCACTCTTTGTCCCTCCCCTCCCCTCATCTCTCCCCCTCCCAGCTGCGGGTGACCCCAGGCACGTCGGCCAGGGAGATGGTCCAGCTGGTGGTGCAGGAGATGAACGCGGTGTCGCGCCGGCTCCTCAGCGGTAGCAGTAGTAATGGAGGGGGAGCGGAGGGGGAGAAGTGTCTGTACAGCCCTGAGCAGCTGGAGCACTTTGGACTGGTGCTGGTGGTGGACGGCAGGGAGAAGTGGCTCCAGGATGACTTCTGTCCCTTGGAGCTGCAGAACCCCTGGCTCCGGGGCAAGCTGTGTGTCCGCATCAAGGCGTACTCGCCCCTGGCACTGCAGTACAGCAGGGCGACTACTGTTTGAAACTAAGGGGTGGGGAAGGATTCAGGGGGAGGTGGATGGAGCTTCCTCCTTTGGAAATGTTGGAACATGAACTTTTAACATTTTACACGGGCCAAATCCAAGGCAGCCTCCCTGGGATGAACTTCCACTGGAATTTTCTCAAATGTTCTCCCTCTCTTTCTCTCTCGTTCAAACTTTCTCCTCTTCGGTTGTTTTTACCGTCCAGCGACTGTAGCTACAGAGCACAGTCGGGGGCTTTCTGTTTGTTTGTTGTTAACTGAAATGCTGCTGTGAGACTCTGTTTCCCATAAAGTCTCTTCCCACCCCATGTAAACTACACTTTCTTCCTCAATACTCACCTGGACATCAAATGTACAAAAGGAAATGGAAAGCTGTTGTTATTATATTATTTGCATCACCAAACGTCAAAGCCCAAAAAAGGGATGTGACGTGAGGAAGATTAATGAATGAATGCTACCGCGCTTTGGCATGGGGCGTGATTGACTGCAACACATTTTGGCGCCTGCGTTGCCAGAACGCCACGGTATCGTCATCTGCAGCCACATGCGGGTGGACAAGCCTTTTCCTATGAACTTTTCCTATGAGCCCTCTCTCTCTCTCTCTCTCTCTCTCTCTCTCATTCCAAGAGGCTGTTGGCTGCAACCCTGCAGCCGGCCTTCCCGACGTTCCCAGGATGTGGGCCCTGGACTCTTCCCAGAGGGCCCAGAGCGAGGGAAGGGGGCTGGCGTCTCCCAGCTCGGGACAGAATCTGGAATCTGTCCTGCGGTTTGACCTCTAAGTTTGTCACTCTGTCAGACTCGCCTCCCCTGACCACTGTTGTAACTTTGGGAAGGAGAGAGCCAGGAGTACAGAGGATTACACACAAGAGGGAGGGAGGGAGGGAGGGAGGGAGGGAGGGAGGGAGGGAGGGAGGGAGGGAGGGAGGGAGGGAGGGAGGGAGGGAGGGAGGGAGGGAGGGAGGGAGGGAGGGAGGGAGGGAGGGAGGGAGGGAGGGAGGGAGGCTGCAATGTCTTTGGGATTCTGGCACTTAATTTCTGGTGTTTCTTTTTCGTCGAGTGCAGGAGAATATACTTTGTACATGGTGACTCCCGCCAATCTGTGGTGAAGTCATAAAACAAACCATCATCTCATCCAATTTAGCCATCGAAAAGGCGTAGAAAGCAGATTTGGATTTTTGAAAAACAAAACCCAAACAGGAACAAAGAAAGAGAAGCAATACTTTACTTCCACGTGTTTTTTTTCTCATTTGTTTCTTTGCGATTCGAGACGATTGTACACCTTCCAGAAATCGTCAAAAGTCTGGGCCATACCAGCCATGTGCTAACCGATCGCCAGTGCAGTGTTATCCAGGCCGCTGGTACTCCAGTCCGACCATTAAGAGGTGTTTGTCTCCTCATTGGTGGTCTGTTCGTCTGTACAGTGCTGTAAGTACTCCAATGGAAATAGGATTGGCCAAGTTGCTCTTCAACATGACGCTAGAGGCTCCTTCCGCTCACAGTAACTGCAGGCTTTGGTTTTAGTCTAGCACTCGTCTTCGTGTTCATTAGGTAGAAAGGCAAAACCTTCAATGCACTCCTTCTTTGGACTTAAATAGCATTTTTAAAAGGTTCAAACAGAAGGCGTTTCAACCACGTATGAAAGACCCTGGTTGAATATGATGTCTGAAATGAAAGCCTGCACTTACTGTAACATTGTGGGTCCAGAAAAGTTGAATCCTGTTCTTGCACCTTCTACCCTGTTCTCGTCTTTCCTTAGACGTGGTTGTGTTCTCCGAGCCTGATATATGTGTTTGCAGAGTTTAGTTTCCTTTATCCTCCCCAAAAACGTGTGTTTACATATAACTACAACAGCAACAAAAAGTCTTAAAAGAGCAACTGATGTGAAGTTGTAATTGAAAAGTATTGGTTTTACTGATGGTTTGAACTCTTCTGTTTGCGCTTAGATGTATTGTTAAAGACGTAGTTTTTTTTTTGACAAGGGCAAACTGCAAAAAACAACAACAACAACATACAGTGAAACTGGACTGAATGTATCTACTGTTAGACGTCGGGCTGCTGGGTCTGTCAAGAGTATAGAAGTCAATTCTGAAGGGTGGAGGGGCAGAGGGTAAAGGGGGTTTGTGTCTCCCTTACCAGCCAAAGGAGAAGAAAAGCTCCATCTTGGACCCTTGGCAGATCCACTGAGCATAGTCATGAAGTCATTTTTTTAAAATCTATTTTTATTGAACAATAAATTAATATTATCAAATAAAACTGTTGTTTTGAGGGTTTCTTTTTTTTTTACCGATCACCGCGCAGGATTGCAGGAAGTAGACATGGTTGCACGTTTGACCCGCTCAAAGTTCAGGGAGAGGCTTTTTTTATTAAAATTTTTTAAATGTGATGTCTGTCCTTTTTAACACAATCCTGTCTTCGAGATGAACCCTTTTGGAGTTGTTCGAGATATCGCAGCGTTTCCGTGGTGTTCTCCAAGAAATTGAACCATATTTCCGACTAGGCATGTTGGAGGTTTGAAGGGCATCCTGTATTAATTAAGGCATCCACTCGCATACCAGCTCCAACTAGGAAAGAGAATCCGTGAGGAAATCTAATTTCAGTTACAAAACGGGTGCCCTGCCAAACTCCAGCGGGGCATATGAAATTAAACTGGAGCGGTCTTGTGGCGTGATATGAAGAAGACTGAGTGACACATATAACTCAATTGGTCCTACGTATGCTATATAGCAATGACCTCATCTGTATGAGCCGGCCAACCGATGAAAAGGGAATGGTAGGCAGCTGCACTGGCATTTTGATCTTGAAACTGTCATAGTGCAAAGCTCTGTAAGTGTTTGACTTCAAGGCTGACAGGTATGATGCATTATGATGCGGCTAAAATGCATTGTACGGAATGTCAGACGGTGTCATCATGATGTCATAATGAGTTATCGTCGGTGCCTTTGAGCCTGTGGAACAAGAGTCCACATATTACGACGATATGAGTTGGTTCTATTATCTTCGTTATCAAATATCAAGCATTTACATGCAGAAGAGGAATTCATAGGTAACGCCTGTATTTCATTTGAAAGTCAGTATCCTGGTGACTCGACTGTATGATTTCTGTATGGCTGCATGTTTTGGACACGTCTCCCTCATGTACACACACACACACACACACTGACACACTAAAGTGATAATACATAGATGTGCAAATGCGCATGCATACAAACACACAGATTCACACCTTCATGCCTTTACGCACACCCACACACACACAGCATGACACACTTAAAACACACACATACACACACCCACACACAGCATGACACACTTAAAACACACACACACACAAGCACTCTGCACTTTTAGGAGAAGTCCTTTACTGTTTATTGACAGTAACTTAAGAATTGTCCTGGAATTCTGACACCTTCTAATTTTAAACCTGAAGAGCCCGGGAAGACCCATGCTAATTTTAGGCCCTGGCATATCTGGACATACTTTAAAGAAAACATTCCGAAAAGTCCATGAATAGTGTCGATTCACACTCATAAAAGAAAATGAAGGGGATTCACTTGATCATTTTCTTTCGTCAGGACTTCCTGGAGCTGAGAGTGATGATTCGGAGGAAGACGCAAGTCCTGATGCTGGGCCATTCTAGCCTGTGTGTGTGGGTGTCTGCATGAGTGCGTTCGTGTCCCGATCAAGGTCTCTGTCCTTAGTGAAGGGGCGGTACCCCCTGCCTTAGTCCCTTCACCTTCAGTCTTGGACTTGACCCCCCTCTAAGGTAAGGATAGCAGCCCCAGGGTGTAGTGATCAGATGACCTTATAAATGACTCTTCACGCACACACACTATTTTGGAATATAAAACAAATCCATCCTTCTGTAACTCAAGTGTTTTCTATTAAAGGAAACTCAGAATACAGAACATACGTGGTGTCATATATTATATCATGTGTAACACGTCGAATTTATTTTGACAGGAGGTCTGTTGTGCCGGTGACAGACCAGAATCCCTCTTTCCTCTCATGCCATTCCATTCCTTCATTCTGTGATCACCTGTTCCCCCTCCAGTTCCATCCCATACATCCCCACACACACACGCACAACACCGCTAGTATTAGCAGCAGCAGCAGTGCGGTGCGGTGGAAAAACTGGGCTGCAGTGCTTAGATTACTGCAACACTCAGCTCTCTTTCCCCAGGGCCAATAAACCTTTAAAGTACCTATAAAACACTTGGCAAAGGGCTTTTTGAAGTTTTTATGAAGATCTGCTTTCTTGTTCCCCAGAGATGAGCCCCGCACCACTGGCGCCTCAGAGCTTTCTGGAAGTGCCAGTGAATTCAGAGGAAGGGAGGGATCGAGGGAGAGAGGGAGGAAGGCAGGGAGACCCATAGAGGAGAGTGTGTGTGTGTGTGTGTGTGTGTGTGTGTGTGTGTGTGTGTGTGTGTGTGTGTGTGTGTGTGTGTGTGTGTGTGTGTGTGTGTGTGTGTGTGTGTGTGTGTGTGTGTGTGTGGACCAAAGCATCAAACTTGGCCTTCATTAACCAATACAGAGTGCCGGGAGAATCTCCCGGCACCAATTTAATTGGCTTTAATCGGCTTAATCTACTAAACAATCATCTCCCACCGCACCTTCCCCCTAACCCTCCCCCGTACGCTAGAACACCACAGGCACAGAGCCACATCTCACAGTCGTATGAATTTGAAAAATGTAATGATGACAAATACATTACTCGGTAGGTCACTCTCATAGAATTCTATGGTCACTCCCACTATGGCCAACTATGAGTGGTTGCTATCCCAGGCCTATATGCACTGTGCACAATAGCCTGGGAACGAGGTTAGATTCATAGCAAAAGTTGTTACTATTGACATGATATTGTATAGGAGTAGTGACCCTAGTAGTGGTCATAATAGTAAGGTTAGGTTATTTTGTGTGGAGAAATGGCATTACCCTAGGAGCAGAATATCAATGTAAAATAGTAAATAACACCATGTTCAAAATGTTGTGTGTGTGTGCGCTTGTCTGTGTGTGTCTGTGTGTGTAGACTCTGCGTTGACTGGGGCCAGTAGCGGCAAAGAGTCAGTGCTTGTTTTTGAAGTAGGGGCTCTGTTGTTCACATGGAGCTCAATGAATGGAGCCGGACCCCCCTCAATCTGTCTGATCCATCGGCACCGGCCTTCCCTCCCAAATCCCGGCTCTGCCGCCACCGCCACTCCTCAAAGTAACAGTTGGCAAACGGACGCACATTAAACAGCCTCTCCAACCGGCCAGCGGCCTTCTCACATCCAGCACTTGTTGTTGGGAAAGAGGAGAGGCTGAGAAAGAGCAAAAGCGAGAGAGAGAGAGAGAGAGAGAGAGAGAGGGGGGAGGGAAGGAATGAACACAGCCCAATACAATTGCAAAAACTTTTTACAACACACACACACACTTTCTTTCTTTCTCACACACACAGCTAATAAACGGAGCAGGAACAGTCACGATTCACTGGCCGTGACATTAGACATTGCTGGTGACTTTGACCGTGTCTTTGACCTGAACAGGACCCGTCTGATTTGGATGGTTTTACCGAAAGTGAGGGATAGGCCTCATTGAGACAGTTTCCATTTTCTATGTATTAGTTCTACCGTTATTCTACCAGGTAGTCCCATTGAGGTCAAAATACATTTAAGTGATTCCTGAATGCTATTGCGTATATAGCTGAAATGTTTTGCCCAAAAGAATAAAGATGAGTGCAAGCATTTTTTTTGTGGCGTTAGTTTTGGAAGGAATACACTTTGTATAAGCTCGTTCATCTGTGGCTATTTGTTAGATAAAAGTGTGGGTTTTTTGGACACTGAGCGAATGATCAGTGTCACCGAGTTGTCATCAGTGGCTGTGTTTCAAACAGTTCGGGAACTGTTGTTCATCACATCAGTGGCAGCTTTCATGTTCTAAATCCTCCTGTCTTGAGACGAGAAAGGAAACAGCAGTTTTGCTCCAAACTGATCTTTGTGTGCATGCCAAGATGCCTGCCGATTGGTTGGATAGGAACCGTCGTCAGCGACAACAACAACAGCAACAATTTAGGAAAGGGCTGTGTTTTTCTCGTTCTACTTGTTTTGCTTCGGTTGTTGTGTCGTCGTCTCAAAAACAACCTCGAAAGCAATTCCATTTTTGTCTTTCTCTCAGACACTGAGGATCAGATCATGTTAGCCTTTAACATCAAAGGCTCCAGAAAATGTACTTGATTCAAAGGGGTTTGAAAAACACAGCAGATTATGGGTTTGTGTGTGGGGGGGGGGGGGGGGGGGGGGGTTGGCAGTGTTTGTGTGTGTTGGAAGTTCTAAGATGTTGTGCACCCCTCCTTGACATAGAAGGAAGGTTATGGCTGGAGAGAAAGATATAGACAGCTGGAGAGAGATGGATAAAGCAAGATAAATTAAAAAAACTGTAAGAGTGTGTAGTGAGGTTTATAGACGGATGCATGGAGGAAAGGAGAGGGAATGTTACTAGGAGGGGTATGAGGGGTGTGTATACTCTGTGAGTACTTTGGGAAAATGAGGAAATTCAGTGAAAAAGAACAGGTAGCTGAGAGCGAGAGAGAGAGAGAGAGAGAGAGAGAGAGAGAGAGAGAGAGAGAGAGAGAGAGAGAGAGAGAGAGAGAGAGAGAGAGAGAGAGAGAAAGATATTACCAGATAAGACCAAAAGTGAGAGGAGAAGTTGGCGTTAGGAGGCCAGAGGACGAGCCAGAGCAGCTGAAAAGGGCTGGTGTGTTGCAGTCAGGCAGCAGTGTTGCTGTGTGACTGATTTGGGGGTTTACTGGTGTCCCCTCCCTGCCTATCTCCTTAAGCCCCCCTCCCCCAACCCCCTTTGTTAAGGGGATGATGTCATGGCTTCTGAAAAACATGGGGGCCGAGGACGGGGCCGAGAGGGGATTCCTCTGGTTCCTTTTTAAGTTTAGCAGGGGAGAGTTGTTTCCCTGACCAGTGGAGACAAGCAGAGGGACAGGGGGCTCAGTGCAGGACCCCTACAGGAGCAGTCACATTAGGCCAAGCCATCAAAGCCTGCCGCGCGCCATAGACACACGCATAAGCGCAGAGACGCACATTCACTCAAACGACAATGTTCAACACTTAACTAAAATAAACTCATACAGAGATCTAGCGCAAAATAGCATGAGTCACATACAGGTAACTGCCAAAATAAAGGAAACACCAACATAAAATGTTTTAATAGCGCGTTGGACCACCAAGAGCCGCCAGAACAGCTTCAATGCACCTTGCCACAGATTCTACAAGTGTCGGGAAATCTATTGGAGGGATGCGACACCATTCTTCCATGGAAAATGTCATAATTTGATGTTTTGTCGATAGTGGTGAAAAAAACTGTCTCAGGCGCCGCTCCAGAATCTCCCATATGTGTTCAGTTGGGTTGAGCTGGTGACTGAGACGGCCATGGCATATGGTTTACATTGTTTTCATGCTCATGAAACCATTCAGTGACCACTCGTATCCTGTTGATTGGGCATTGTCATCCAATGGAGGCATATCCATGGTAGCCAAAATAATGGCTAAAATAACGGCCTGCCCAGCATTTTTATACATCATCCTAAGCATTACGGGATGTTAATTGCTTAATTAACTCTGGAGCCACGCCTGTGTGGGGACACATCTGCTTTCAATATACTTTGTATCCCTCATTTACGCAAGTGTTTCCATTATTTTGGCAGTTACTTGTATATAGACATACACACATTCACTTACTCACTCACGGGAAAAACACACACACACACACACACACACACACACACACACACACACACACACACACACACACACACACACACACACACACACACACACACACACACACACTTCAATCGTGCCCCCTTGGCCCTTTGATTGTATAAAGCATGTGATCGCTATGACAGATACACAAAATTACCACTCTTACCCTGAGATACACTGTCATTCATACACACACACACATACCGGCAGATTCACTCATCCCACCCACCCATTCACACACACACACATACACACACACACACACACACACACACACACACACACACACACACACACACACACACACACACACACACACACACACACACACACACACACACACTTCAATCGTGCCCCCCTGGCCCTGTTATTGTTTTCAAAATATGATTGCTTTGACGCATAGAGTAATGATCTGAGAGGAGCTGGCGCGAGTGGCAGGCCCCTCTATTGTTCTAAGTCAGTGTGGTGCTGTGTCCATATCTATAGAAACCAAGCCAGACTGGGAAGGCATGCTTTCATCTCAGAAATCGGCTCACACTGGGTCACACACACATGCAGAGTCGCGGGCACACACACACAGTCACTCTCTCATTTGAACAGATGAGAGTATGTCTACCTGCACAAACACAGCTTTACACGTACTTATTTGGCCCCATACATTCCATGAAAACATCTTTCAAGATTTGTCTTTTAAAGAGCTCATTTCAATATGACCAATGGCTGCCAATTCTTCAACTGAATGATACTGTCAACCAAAGGGAAACCCACAAGAATTGAGACCTCACAGAAATCTGTGTTAAATCGCTTTGTAATTTAATCTGTAAAATGTTACTTTGCCTGTTTCTTGAAAGACCGTTGGCTAAATAGGCTGTAGTGTGTGTGTGTGTGTGTGTGTGTGTGTGTGTGTGTGTGTGTGTGTGTGTGTGTGTGTGTGTGTGTGTGTGTGTGTGTGTGTGTGTGTGCATCTGCAGAAAGAATCACAGACAGTCACAGGAGCAGTATTTTGTCACTCACCCGTCAGCTCAACTGAAAGAATTACCATGTGTGTATGTGTTGAGCAGCCTTCCGAAAGGCTGCCCTTGTTTGGCCACTCAAAATATTTGCCCAGGATTAAGTGGGGGACCTCGCGTCTTGGTCACTGGCAGACTAACTAGAGGCCAAACTGGTCCCAGAGGACAACACAGGATCACAATGTTAAGCGTAAATATTCACAGTGTCTCGAGACATTCCTATCTGGATATCACACACACACACACACACACACACACACACACACACACACACACACACACACACACACACACACACACACACACACACACACACACACACCTGGTCCATGTATCAGACCAGACTTTATCTCCCTTTTCAACAGATACTGTAGATCCATCCATGACCCTCAGGATTAGTGTCAGACCCCACTGCTTAGGATGCTGCGTGTGTGTGTGTGTGCGTGTGTGTGTGTACGTGTGCGGCGTGTGTGTGTGTGTGTTGCAGGAAGGAGGGTTATAGGGGCCACAGGGGGCTGGCCCCAGTGTGGAGACAGAGTGGATAGCAGAGACAGACAGGCGAGGTAAACAGGCTCTGGAGCCAGGAGAAGATGAGAGGATCATGGATAAATGCACTCCCATCACACACACACACACACACACACAGAGAGAGAGAGAGTAACAGTAATGTGACTCAATGACTTACTCCAGTCTCCAGTAAGTGACAGTTTATGCTCACCAGAAGGTAGAGTGTGCTCATCAATGTGTTGAACACAGAGGTCACTATTATTTAAGTCACAAGCAAATTCCGAGTCTCAAGTAGAACGGGTCTAGTCTCGAGTCAAATCCAAGTCGTGCATTCTAAGGGCAAGTCGAGTCACAAGTTTTTCAAATTTAGTCTCAAGTTGAGTAAAATAAAATCGATACTTGTTCAACTACAAATCGAGACCTTGGAACTATAGGGTTCTAGCTGACTTTTTGGTCAAAAATGACTTTACCATCTTTAGATGGTACTTCATATGTCCGTGAAGTTAGATTTTTTTAAAAGTAAATACGTTTTTGAATTTTTTATTTGAAAAACGTACAAAATTCTAATTGCATAAATCTATTTGAACATGGCACTATAAGGTTCTACGTGCTATCCAATCACAAGCCTGAACAAATACAGCCGGACCAACTAGGACATGTCTTGCCATCCCCCTCTAAGTATGGTCTAGGCTAGTCTAGCAAGCAGTAAAGGCACACAAGCAGAACTGTCACGCCCTGGCCTTAGAGAGGCTTTTTAGGGTGGGCATTCTATATAATTTTTTCTATGTTTTTGTATTTCTTTGTATTTCCCCCTAAAAAAACAAATGTACAAATGTCTTAGGATTTTGACACTGTAATTTAGGTACCTTTAAGGTGAGGGCCTTAATGGGTAATGAAAAAAGAATTCACTACAAAACAGTTCTGAGACCTGGGAGGTGAAAACTGATGTTCAATATCTCAGAAGTTTGCATCCTGTGGATATAACCTTATAGTCCCAAAGGCATGAAATCTTTGTCTATATATTGAGGCTACCAGACAGCCCTTTTCATAATTTTGTCTACAACACATTTTGATTATGTAATAATTAATTCTATAGATGTACAGCAAATCATCAATCTGTTCGCTAGCTCAGTTGTGCACGTGCGCACGGGTGATGCATTTTCTAAAACGCAAGATAGACAAATAAACTGCGTTTTACACCTGCGTTTTGAACTGAAAGTCATTCATGTTAGCAGTCGATATCAACTAGTGACATCATGTCACATGTTCACTTCTCTGGAGTCCAGAGCAAGCAGGATCATAAGGCAAGCCTGTATGCAGTGGGGGTTGCAGAGTCGGATAGACAGCATGATCTGTCTGTAGCCTTTAGGCATATAGCCAGTACCACTGAGGTATATAATTATAACCCACCCAAACTATAGGCCTATCTGAAATATGAAAATGATCAATGAAATCACCAGGTAGCCTATTGTTCTGGCAAATATGTGTCCGTAGCAAGTTGCTAAACGGAATTTTATATTGATAACATTAACGTAGGTAGGATACTCTGCGTTTCAGACTCAAAGTAGACAGCCCTCGGTCCTAAACCCTCAGCCCTTGAATGACGTTTTACATCGCCACCTCCAAGTGCACCTTAAATGTCCCTTGCCCAAGCGAGGGACAGTGATGATCGGAGAGGCAACGTCCTTGGTGGAAATCTGGTAGTTGAGCTTAAAAACAACCAACCTAAAGCTATTCATGTACATAGTAAGCTAACATATCTAGCTAGCACATTCAGTCAGGTGGCTAGCTATATTTTCTTTAGCAAGCTAGCTTCCCACTTTTTTCTGGCACGCCAGAAAAAAGGGGGGCAACGTTGCTGGGGCAACGTTGCTGGGGTAACGTAAGTGAATTGGACCTCCGCTTAAGATGGCAATCAAACTGCATCCGGTTTCGACGGGATTCCCCCGAGGGAAAGTGGCTAGATTAAGGGCTGAGGGGATAAAAATAACGTGTTTGGACAGCAACAGCCTTTGCACACCAACGTTGATGACTGGTCATTGGTCAACAGTCAAGGCATGAAATGTTTTGGTTCTGAAGCACAGATTACAAGATTTTGGTGTAATGCCGTAGACCTATGTTAGTGACCAGATCGAATAAGCAAAGGTATAAATATAAAATACAAATGATAGGCTACAAAAATATTTTTCCCATTCAGTTTCACACTAGCGACTGCCCTAATGTAGCTCACGGCCTGTACTTGATTGACAGTTTGCTGGTCCAATCAAAGGCCGAGTGTGTGTTACACTAGTTCTTCAGACTTGACGAATCATCAAATTTGTGATTCCAGTCAGACTCGAGACTAGGTCATGTGACTCGAGTCCACACCTCTGGTTTTATACATAGGCTTATAATGGCTATGCAAAGACTGAAACATGGATATACTGGCTTGCATATCACTCATTGATGCAGAAACACAGCAAAACATATTTGGTTCTGTTGTTCATTATTGGACACATGCACACAGCGAGAGAGAGAGAAAGAGCAGAGCCAGCTGTCCTGTTAGCACCTGTGTGTGAGCGGGCCGGGCCAGGCATGGTGTCTCGGGGAGAGAGACGGGGAGACAGAGGAGCGAGAGGAGAGGGAAGGTCACCGCATGCCAGAGACAGAGTGACGATACTTAAACTGGGCTCCTCGCCTGTGACCTGGGTGTAATTACAGCACACACACACTGGAACCAGACAGCCTGGGAAAGGGTGTCCAGCTCCTGCTCTCTGTCCCTGTCTCTCTGTCCTCTCTTTTGAAGGGTTCTCTGTTCTCTCTATGTCACTTGTCATAGTTTGGCACTGTGCACGGCTCCAAGCATTTTGGAATGTATGCGGTGTGGTTATTTCACTGGTCACTTCTGGTGTGGCTGCGTTTACACACACAAACACAGACAGTGAAAGACAGGATATGACAGCAATGTATCTCCCTCTCTCTGATATTCCCACTGTTCTGTCATAAACTAATAAACGCTTATGGTATCGGGACTGAGCCCCCCCCCCCATATATATTTCTACACTATGAGGTTGAAATAACACTCTGAAATTGTGAAATGATGATAATACCCTTTTAGTGTAAGAGCTTTTTTGAAATGCCTAGACTTTCATCCATCAGATGTGATGGAGTATTTGGCCCAGAACATAGTATCACAATCAGATTATTCTGACCTTTTTGTTGTTGTTGTGGTCTTAAAAAAAAAAAAAAAGATTCCAATTTTGGCACACTCAAGAATTTACACCAAGCCCGATGCGATATCCCCTCTTTCACGGAAAATGTGCATAACGACACCAACGCTGCTGCGGTCATTCATATATTATTCGACAGGACACAGTAGGCTAATAAGGAGAAACAAATCGTACACTACGGGAAAAATGATATGCTACTGATAATATTAGGATAGGCTTTTCAAGGGATAGGATGAATCATGAAAGGAGCTTGGCTACTTTCGTTCAGTTGCACCCCATTAATGCACCCCATTCTAACACTTATGCGAACCATCATTCACTGTTGCTGCCTACAGTTTTCTGATTAAAGAGATTAAGTCCGGGCAGGTTAGGCTTATTTTAGGAATCTTTCTGAATGGACATATAGAATAAGCAAATTCCTACACATGTAACAAACAGTATTGCTTACGTCCCTCTCCTTGCGCCCCAACCTGGGCTTGAACCAGGGACCCTCTTCACGTATCGACAGCAGTCACCCTCAGAGCATCGTTACCTATCACTCCACAAAAGCCGTGGCCCTTGCACAGCAAGGGAAACAACTACTCCAAGGCCTCAGAGCAAGTCATGTCACCGATTTAAACACTACTAGAGTGCGCCGCTAACTAGCTAGCCAGTTCACACAGGTTACAAATGACTAAAAGGGCTGCCATCTTGCTAGTTCCGGTTTTACTGGGACTACTCCTCCTGTGCACTAGTACTGCAGCAGCCGAGCATGAGCCTTGGAAGCTTTTGGGCATTCTGCCAGTGTCGCAGGGGATAGGGATCTGCATGGCTGTGACAAGTTGGGGAGGGAAAATCTGCAGGCACCACAGTGACCACAACCACTCTAAACATGAAAGGTAATTGTGTGTATGCAGTTGTATGCAAGTAACTCATTGAGGACTAAATTCTACCTACTCTAGCTAGCTGTTCATGTGCACCTCAGGACCTAGCAGTAGTATATTGTCTACAATCACAACAAGACATACCACTTGTTACAAAATGGAAAAGTTGGTGAAAAAAACTTCTGCATACGCTATGCAGTTATGATTTTCCATGTTAAAAATTCTAACGGTGCCCCAATTAATCAGTACATGGATCAGTAAAGTTGCCTTGTAATTCTCAATGACAGAAAGCATTTGATAAAAGCTTCGTAGTATAATATTCCAACTCCTGGATCCTATAAGACGCTCACAACATTATGTATTTACAGAGCCACTGACATTGTGAGTAATGTCGAACCAATATTAGGAGTGAAATACTGTTTGCTGTGACATTATGGGGTCCACCCTTTCTAACCCCTGCCAATATATCTTTACCTGTCTTATTTCTGTCCTGCTATTTAAAAAACATTCAACAAGTGCTGCATCAGAGCAAGAATGACAAGATAAAGAACCCCTTACAGAAGTGGAAGGTTGTGCATCCTGAATAAATGATATTCTAATATAAGTATGCTAATGTAAATAGTTCAATAAAGCTTTCTACTTGTACTGGCCGCCTACTTGTTTTCTTTCTTGTTCTACACAAACAGCATCAAGACCTCTAGTGGTGTCAGGTAGCATACCGACTACAGCTGGTCCACTGTCTATCAGTTCACCTCAGCTTGTAAGAGAATGGAGTTTGACTTTTAACATTGGAAGAGGTACTCCACTATACACGCCTGCAGGATACTGATTAGCGATTGGTCGGAGAGTTACAACGCAATCTACCATAACACAGACGAACATTCCACAGCTAGTTTTTTCATATGTAATAACTGATAACTATATTATGAGCAGATATTAAACAATGAAACTGTTTGAACCTCAGAATATCCCTTCCACTAAACTGCCAGCTGCTAATAAATACACACAAAATGTTCAAATACAATAGCTAAAGGCTTTGCGCATGAAAACGTTAATCGGTTAAGCTGGGTAGCAAATGGGCCAAATCAAGCACCGATAGAGCAATGTCTGTCGTCCCCTCCAGAGATTGGACAGTTTGACGAGCTGAGCTGGTGATCCCTCTTCTCTGCATCTGGGGGCGTAGTGTCCATCAACAGGGCATGGATATCATCAGCCTGAGGAAGAAGGTGGTGTGCGGATGGAGAGTTAATGGGTGATGAGGGGTTTCACCGGGCATGCGTGTAAAAAATATATTGGATGGGAATTATAGTGAGCAGACTACGTCATTGTAAGTCAGACACTTAGTTGTTTAAGTCAGACACTTAGATATGCCTACCATTATGAGCAAAAACAGATGAGAGCTCTCTTGCTTATGTTGAGAATCATCAGAGAATACTGAAGACTTCATTTGAATTTGATCAAGAGGGCCGCAATGTCCATGTGCTGTAGGGGAGAGAAGTGACCGAGGAGAGGGGAGGAGAGACAGTGGAGAGGAGTGATTTAACCTCATCATGACTTGCCCAACGGCTGATGACATCCAAGCTGTTCCATATCTAGGCTTTCCACAAAGTCACTTTCATCACAGTGTGGGTGTTTTGACAGAAACCGGTAGTCCAAATCAGAGTCACATTTGACATTTTAGTCATTTAGCATATCCAGACCAACTAACAGTTAGTGCATTCATCTTAAGATATCACAGGCATAGAAAGCAAGGAGGATTATTTAAAATGCTGTTTGAAGAGGTAGGGTTTCAGATGTTTTCAGAAGATGGGCAGGGACTCTGCTGTCCTAGCTTCGAGGGGAAGCTGGTTCCACCATTGGGGTGCCAAGACAGGGAAGGGCTTGGACTGGGCTGAGCAGAAGCCATGAGACCTGAGGTGGCAGAATGGAGTGCTCGGGTTGGGGTGTAGGGTTTGAGCATAGCCTGAAGGTAGGGAGGGGCAGTTCCTCTTGCTGTTCCGAGCTTCGATTGTAAGCCAGTGGAGTGTGCGGAGGAACGGGATGACATAAGAGAACTTGGGAAGGTTGAAAACTGCTGCATTCTGCAGGGTTTTGGTGGCACAAGTGGGGAGCCAGCCAACAGTGAGTTGCAGTAGTCCAGACGGTAGAGGACAAGTGCCTGGATTAGGACCTGCACTGCTTCCTATTTGAGGTAGGGTTGTACTCTACGGATGTCGTAGAGCATGAACCTGCAGGAGCGGGTCAGTGCTTTGATGTTTGCAGAGAACAACTGTTGTCCAGGGTTGAGCCAAGGTTCTTTGCACTCTGGGAGGGCGACACTGGAGTAGTCAACCGTGATAGAGAGGTCTTTGAGTGGGCAGGCCTTCCCCGGGAGGAAGAGCAGTTCCGTCTTGTCGAGGTTGAGCTTGAGGTGGTGGGCCGACATCCAAGTTGAGATATCAGCCAGGCATGCAGAGATGTGTGTTGCCACCTGGGTGTCAGAAGGAGAAAAGTAGCAGCAA
This sequence comes from Oncorhynchus kisutch, assembly GCF_002021735.2. NCBI lineage: Eukaryota > Metazoa > Chordata > Actinopteri > Salmoniformes > Salmonidae > Oncorhynchus > Oncorhynchus kisutch. The sequence continues at coordinate 23,019,518 of NC_034193.2, forward strand.
TAATAGGAGAGACCATGTGAGGATGTGACGGAGCCGAGTGACTTGGTGTATAGAGAGAAGAGGAGTGGGCCTAGAATCGAGCCCTGGGGGACACCAGTAGTGAGAGTATGTGGTGCAGATACCGATCTTCTCCAAATCACCTGGTAGGAGCGGCCTACCAGGTAGGATGAAATCCAAGAGTCTGTATAGCCTGTGACGCCCAGACCTGAGAGGGAGGAGAGGAGGATCTAATGGTTCACATTGTCGAAGGCAGCAGATAGATCTAGGAGACTGAGAACAGAGGAGAGAGAGTCAGCTTTGGCAGAGCGGAGAGCCTCCGTGACACAATGAAGAGCAATGACCCATCTTGAAGCCTGATCAGTTAGGGTCAAGAATATCATTCTGATAGAGATAATGAGAAAGTTGATCAGAGACCGCACGCTCCAGTGTTTTGAAAATAAAATAAAGAAGTTTCGATTTATAGTTTTTGACGTCAGATGAGTCGAATGTTGGTTTCTTGAGGAGGGGAGAAACTCAAGCCATTTTGAAGTCAGAGTGTATGCTGCCAGTGGTCAGGGAGGAGTTGATGAGGTAATTGAAGAATGGGAGAAGGTCTCCAGAGAATAGGCTGAGTGAATGAGTAGCGGATGTCGTCAACCTTTTTTTCAAAGTGGTTGACAAAGTCGTCCGTAGAGAGGGAGGAAGGAGGGGGACGGAGTGGTGGATGAAGGAGGGAGGAGAATGTGGAAAAGTGTTTCCTAGGATTAGAGGCAGAAGCTTGAAATTTAGACTGGTAGAAAGTGGCCTCAGCAGCGGATACAGATTAGGAGAAGGTAGAGAGGAGGGAGTGAAAGGATGATAGGTCCTCCGGAAGTTTAGTTTTCCTTCATTTTCCCTCAACTGCCCGCAGCCTTGTTCTGTAAGCTCGCAATGAGTCACTCAGCCACTGAGCAGGAGGGGAGGGCCAAGCCGGTCGGGAGGAAAAGGGACAGTGCGAGTCATAAGATGTGGAAAGGGAGGAGAGTATGGTCGAAGAGGCGGAATCAGGAGACAGGAGGGAGAATAATTTAGCAGAAGGGAAAGATGATAGGATAGAAGAGGAGAGAGAGAGTGAAGATTGCGACGGCGCATAACCATCTGGGTAGGGGCTGAGTGGTTATGGTTGGAGGAAAGAGTGACAGAATAGGAAACAAAGTAGTTATCAGAGACCTGGAGGGGGGTTTCAGTGAGATTAGTGGGCGGACAGCCTCTAGTAAAGATGAGGTTAAACCTTTTGCTTGCCTTGTGAGTTGGAGGAGATTGGGAAAGGATGAGGTCAAAAGAGACAAGGAGGGGAATAGAGAGGTGGAAAGAAATTAAGCGAAGGCAGATGTCGGGAGGTTAAAGTCACCAAGTACGAAGAGCGGTGAGCTATAATCAGGAAATTAGCTTATCAAGGTGTCAATTCTCATTGAGGATCTCTCCAAGGGCACCTGGTGGGCAATAGATGACAATAATGTTAACCTTAAGTGGACAAGTGACAGTGACAGCATGGAATTCAAATGAAAGGATAGACAGGTGAAAGAGAGGAAAAGGTGAGAAAGGAGAAAATCTCCACTCAGGAGAAATGAGTATACCTGTGCAACCACCGCGACGACCAGATGCTCTCAGACTATGAGAGAAAACATAGTCAGATGGAGAAAGAGCAGCTGGAGTAGCAGTGTTCTCTGGGGTGACCCATGTCTCCGTCAGGGCAGCAAATGCTGAGATTAAGTCAATGTTCGTGACCGCCAATCAGCTGTTCCAAATGCTACCAGTGACCCAGAATTCCACATGAGTACACTAAATTAGAAGGTTTCAGTCAAGGGGTTGGGGGCATCTGTAAAGCCTACAGGGAGAGGTGCGAACAGGTATAGAAAACACGAACACATAGTTGGCAAAGCTACAAAAGAGCAAAATTAGATCATCTGTAAATAACTAGGTAAGATACTCAAGTGAGAGAGTAGTGTGAAGCCCTCCTCTCTTTACTTCCTCGAGGAGCAACTCGGCAGAACCGTCTTTGTTTCGGTGTCGGACTTAGTTTTGCGTCAAAACCACCACTGACACGACCGGCGCTTACAACAGCTACAAAAATGTCCATGAATTGTAATCCAGATAATAATTCACATTTCATGTTGCTAGCTAGAGCGTGGATTCACGTGGGCTTTATAACGTTAGATAGCTAGATAGCTAACTTAGTCCCGCCGAGTCATGCCATCTGCTAGGTTGCCTTACTGACAGTCTTTGAATGTCCATCAATTTACATGTATTATGAAAAAAGAAATAATAATAACTAAATCATAATAAAAAAAATCAATCACCAGCTTACGTGTAGAGTTTAGACCGCTTTGCATGTTTGGTGAAGTTGAAAGCTGAACACGGTGGCATCTTCAGGTTCTCGCTGCGTCTTTTTCTTCTTGCTTCTGTTATTCTAGTGCAAAGAATTCCCTCGGCTCCTTGACCTACATTACGCGCAAGCAGGTCCCGGTCACGCATGTGTGAGTTTTCCCTTCAGAATGTGCATGTGACATACTCTAAGCTCGCTCAAGTCACAGCCTTCATTTAAAATGTCAATAACTTTGGCTATGAGTGATGGAGAAAAGAAATCGGCCTCTAAGACTACTTGAAAAATGCATTGGATGTTTGGTTTACAAAGTTGATGACTGAAGTGCCTTATTTACATTTTTAAAAGGTGATTTCTCTGTGGGGTCGTCAATGGGTATTGTCTTTCTCGGCCGTATTTCAGTTCAACTGCAGTACCGAAAATGCCCTCTCGGCACAGTGGAAAGCGTCAATTCATATCAGAGTCAATACATGTTGGAGTGTAATGACTCTAACATGTTAGAATCACCTTTGGCAGCGATTACAGCAGTGAATGTTTCTGGGGAAGTCTCTAAGAGCTTTCCACACCTGGATTGTGCAACATTTGCCCGTATTTCTTTTCCAAATTCTTCAAGCTCTGTCAAATTGGTTGTTGATCATTGCTAGACAACCTTTTTCAGGTCGTGCCATAGATTTTCAAGCACGTTTTAAGTCAAAACTGTAACTGGGCAACTCTGAAACATTCCCTATCTTCTTGGTAAGGAACTCCAGTGTAGATTTGGCCATGTGTTTTAGGTTATTGTCCTGTTGAAAGGTGAATTAATCTCCCAGTGTCTGGCAGAAAGCAGACTGAACCATGTTTTCCTCTAGGATTTTGCCTGTGCTTATCGCCATTCCGTTTCTTTTTTATCCTGAAAAACTCCCCGGTCCTTAACGATTACAAGCATACCCATAACATGATGCAGCCACCACTATACTTGAAAATATGGAAAGTGGTACGCAGAAATGTGTTGTATTGGATTTATAATTAGGACAAAAAGTGAATTGCTTTGCCAAATTTTTTGCAGTATTAATTTAGTGCCTTGTTGCAAACAGGATGCATATTTTGGAATATTTGTATTCTGTACAGGCTGCCTTCTTTTCCACTCTGTCAATTAGGTTAATATTGTGGAGTAACTACAATATTGTTGATCCGATTTGATTTTTTTCTCAATTTTCTCCTATCACAACCATTATACTCTGTAACTGTTTTGAAGTCACCATGTCTTTGTGTTTGGCTGGGTGTTTTGATCAGGGGTTGGAACCGGTTCAGGGAACAGAACCAAAAGCTGGAAAATAACTAAATTCTCCAAGGAACAGAAACGGAACCTGGAACAAAAGTGATCCATACTGTTGCTGAACAGAACAGTCATTTTAAAAGCATGGGAAGCAGTCAATAACGTTATTTTACGTTCCTGTCATTTTGTTTGCCCCACAACAAAACGCAACAAAGCAACTATGTAAATTCCTCACTCTGTCACTCAGAATCTTACTCCAGTGTCAACCTGCAAGCTGAAAATCTTTCCCTGTGCGTGCTTAGGCTACCTTCCCCTCACCACTCTGGGTGGAGTAACTACAGTGTTGTTGATCCATCCTTGATCCATTGTTGATCCATCCTCAGTTTTCTCCTATCACAGCCATTAAACACTGTAACTGTTTTAAAGTCACCATATCTTTTTAGTGACTGGATGTTTTGATCAGGGGTTGTAACCGGTTCAGGGAACAGAACCGAAAACTGGAAATTAACTACATTTTCCAAGGAACAGAAACGGAACCTGGAAAAAAAGTGGTCCATACTATTCCGGAACAGAACCGTCATTTTAAAGGCATGGGAAACGGTCAATAACGTTATTTTACATTCCAGTCATTTTGTTTGTCCCACAACAAAACACAACAAAGCGACTATGTAAAGACCTCACTCTGTCACTCAGAAACATAACACAAATCTTTACCTGTTTAGGCTACCAGCCCCTCCCCACTATAAAGTATACTATACTGACGTTACAAGCTTGATTCAGAAGATAGAGAGATTTCTTATTAGCTAGAGAAGAATGGGATTCACTTTTTCAGTGCGAATTAAGGATACTTTAGGCCTAGTTATCACGTTTCACGTTGGATTTATTAACTACAAAAATGTAACACTTGTTTTTAAATCTGGAACTGTTTCACGTTGGATTTATTAACTACAAAAAAGGTAATACATGTTCATACATGCCCAGAGAGCTCTCCCTCTCTCTCCCTCTCTCTCCCTCTCTGTCTCTCTCATGCTATTTGTTTTCTAATTACACATATACCATATCCTTCTTCATATTCCGTTGTCTTCTTGCTCTGTACACCTCCCTCTCTCCATTTTCCTTTCTCTCTCCATCACTCTCTCTCATTCCCCAGTCTGACAGAGCGAGGCAGACGCTCATATTTACTCATGGCTCCAGGGGCTTGTGGCTCTCGATTAGCAAACCAGTGCGAGTCAACAGTTGGTACATCCCCAGGACAAACTATCATACCCCTCACCCCTCTCCGATACATACACACTGCTGCCGGTCTGCCGCCCCCCAGTCCCGTTCTCTACCAGACAGGCAACCGAGGGTGTGGGGGGTGTGGGGGGGGTTGTGTGCACTCGCACCCTAGCGATACATTTCCCAAAGCCTTCTCCTGGGGCCGTCACCCTATTACCCTCCAGCGTGTTCTCCAAACATACCAGGGGGCAAAGGGCACGTTGTCTGTTTGACAACATGCACGGCGTGGGCGTGGGGTTGTTCAGGTAGTTTGAATTTTGCCTTTCGGACTCAAAGACACCCCAGTGCACTTCAGCTACACTGACTGTCCATTGAACTCCCCAGTTAAACATGGCAACTCAAAGGGACACGGACGCTACGGGGGAGCGAGAACAGAGGGCACGTCATCCATCAGTGGGTGGTTGTTGGTGAGTGGTTTGGTGGCGGGCTGTGGTTCCATTCTGGTACTGGACTCGAACCACTCTGGGAGATGACATACCGTCCCTTGCCATGGTTTCTTATGACACCTGTAATGTCATGTCTATGACAGCACTATGACAGCCTTGTGAAGGTCTTATGACACCTCACACACCGAGTAGAGTGAGTGGCATCAACACTGAGCATGGTTAGATTGTAATGATGTGTGAGCAGGGTTGCCGGTCTCAACACTGCAGGACAGCTTTTTTTCTCTCTTTCCCGGCTGCAGTGCCACTGTGGAGAAAGTAACAGCGACCCTATTGTGAGCAGTGGGAATTGGGCCGGCCCCAAATGACATCACTGCGCCGTAGGGAAGAACAGAGAGAATGTTTTTTCCTGTTGTTTTCCGGAAGGCAGTGATCAATTTAATTCCACCCTCATCACTCCTTCTCTAAGGGGTGAAAAAAAAGAGAGGGAGAGAATAGAAAGACGATGGGGCACTTCTCTCGCTCGTTCCCGAAACGGGCCGGGTCAGGCACCAATAAAAAAATCACTGAAAAGGCAAAGGGAGACTGTTGGGGATTCTTTCTCTTTTATTTAAATTTTCAGAGACATGAATAAGGGTAATTATGCTGGAATGTAATGAGGTCACTCTACCTCCCCAATTAAAAGTTGCCAGGGATGATTATGGAAGAATGGTGCCAATTCCAGCAACCACCCCCCAGTCTGCTGATTCACAGTATAGAGTACAGGGAGTCCTTTGGATCCCCTCCCGTCATTGCTCCGCTTTTCCAAGAACATTGTGTCAGGCAGGGCGAGGACTCTGTGTGCCCACTGGGCGGGCGGGCAGACAGACAGACAGACAGACAGACAGGCAGGCAGGCAGACAGACAGACAGGCAGACAGTCCATAGAGAGTGTGTAGACCCACCGCTAAGACCTTGCTTTTCCAGGCAGCCATTGTCTAAGGATGCCCAGAGTCATCTTGACCACAGAGGATGACCTCTCACATCCCTCCCCTTTCTCCATTCTCCGTGTGTGTGACTCAGACAATAAGTGCCTAAATATGAGTGTGTATGAATACGATATACAAACACAGGCATGTGGGTGTTAGCAAGGATGTTTCCACTTTCCGTCGCGTTAGTGCAGAGTCCCCAAGAATCCCTAAGAGGCCGAGTTCAAAGTCAAATCCGGCAGTCACATCACAAACGCATTGAGCTGTTCACAATACGAACACAATTAATCATAGCCTGTGACAAAGCACTGCGTTTCTTCGTCCCAAATGGAATGTCATATAGAAGCCGGGAGTTTGTCCGACATTCAGATTGACTTCAGATTGCCTCGAGCAGACCTGCGTTCAAATACTTTGAGCATTTAATCTAGCCTGTCTGCAGTGCCTGGTGTGTTGGGTTTGGAGTTTTGGAGCAATTCTATTGATCCATTAAGTCAGGCAGGCTCAATTAAGCAGATCAAGTGTTTTAAATTATTTTATTTTTCTTTGACCTGGAATGGGCCTTCTCAATAACGAGGTGGACCAATTTCATAAAGAGCTCGGCAACAATTTATGATTTCTTTTTTGTTGTCGTCAGGGGGAAGAAAAGTCACTTTGATGCTGTTTACTGGCTAGTTTTGCACCAAAAAAATCCTGAAGAATAAAAAGAGAAAGCTTCAAAAGTATCCTGTTAACGGGACACAGATTTTTGTCATGCTTCCCGACCCATCTGCTTCAACTTAGGGCTATGAAGCTGGAGGAGTGAGGGGTGGGATGTGAGGGCTGGTGTTGGGGGCTGTAGAGGGATGTAATATTTAGAGAGGACAGTGGAGGAATGTTTTGGAATAAGAAGGAGGATGTGGAGGGGTGTGTGGGGGGGGCACTACTATGTTAGGTGTTGAAGAGTATTTCCCAAACAGCAACAGGCAAGCCACATTACTCAATTCTCTGTATAATCTAAAATAGCCCCTCTCTTTATTCCCATGGGGAACCAGAAAAGATTGGGAAGTCTGACATTTTTTGGGGGGTCAACACAGTTACCCCTGGTGATGCTCTTTGTCTTAGTGAAGTATTGATGCCCCCCTTTTCCGTGTCCTTTTCTCTCCTCTTCTTTATTTTCCCCTCTGTCTCCTACCCCCTCTGTCTTCTGTACCATTCTAACAGTCCCCTAAGGACCCTAGGACCCTAGTCAGCCAGTCTGGCTGGGGCTGCCCCTGGTGGTGCCTGTGCTGGTTAAGCTCCCAGTGGGCCTTCCTTGGGAAACAGTCTGTTTGTAAAAAGCGGGGGGCCCTGCGCTCGTAGCCACAGGGAAGGGAGCTCGCTATCTGTGCTCGGGCCGACCCCCTAATGCACCCTTGCCGTGCGCCCTATTGAGGCCTAAGGAAGCGTGAAAAATCGCTTCAAAAACCAAAGTGCTAAGTCTCCTTGTTATACAAGGCCAATTTTCGGCACCGACCCCACCCTTCCAGCCCTCACTCTGTGTGCCCTCCCCTCCACCCCTCTCTCACACACTTCGTCAGGCTCGGCGGACTTCGTTAAAGCGAGCCAGGGCCTTTTATCGCATTATTTAATTGGCCATTCCACAGCAAACTGCTACTGCCATGTCCCCCTGTTCCTCGCTGTCCCCCCCTTCCTCCCTCATCCTGCCTCCCCCCAACTCCACCCCTCCTCCTTTCCCTCTCCTGACTGTCCTCCCCACCCCCTCTCTTCCTCCCTCATCCTGCCTCCCCCCAACTCCACCCCTCCTCCTTTCCCTCTCCTGACTGTCCTCCCCACCCCCTCTCTTCCTCCCTCATCCTGCCTCCCCCAACCCCACCCCTCCTCCTTTCCCTCCCTCTCCTGACTGTCCTCCCCCGCCCCCCCTCTTCCTCCCTCATCCTGCCTCCCCCCAACCCCACCCCTCCTCCTTTCCCTCCCTCTCCTGACTGTCCTCCCCCGCCCCCCCCCTCTTCCTCCCTCATCCTTTCTCCCGCCAACCCAACCCAACCCCACCTCTCCTCCTTTCCCTCCCTCTCCTGACTGTCCTCCCCCGCCCCCCCTCTTCCTCCCTCATCCTGCCTCCCCCCAACCCCAACCCTCCTCCTTTCCCTCCCTCTCGTGACTGACCCCCCCATGCATCCACCCCCGCGCCCCCCACCCAGTCCCCTCCAGTCCTCTCTCTAGGTAATTAACCGGGGGGGGGGGGGGGGGGGGCTTGGTGCTGGGCTGGGCTGGCCGGCATAAAGGGGATGGGACGATGGGAAGCGCCGTTCGCTGGGCTCCCCTGTCCTGTCCTGTCCTCCTTCCCCTCTACTCCCCCGGGATCTCCCCTGGAATCCCTGCGGGGCCGCTGCTGGACAATAGCAGCTGTGTTACCCCCCCCCCAAACTCCGCATTACACTCTTATTAACATAATTGAATGCAGGGGCACCCCAGGGGTGTATCCTCCCTGTTCACCCACGATTCCGTGGCTTTGCATGACAGCAACTCCATCATCAAGTTTGCTAACGACACAGCGATCGTAGGCCTGATAACCAGCAACGACAAGTCAGCCTATAGGGAGGAGGTAAGTGAAATGGCATTGTGGTGCCAGGACAACAACCTCTCTCTCAACGTCAGCAAAACAGACAAGTTGATTGTTGACTTCAGGAAGCAGAGGAGGGAAGACGCCCCGATCCACGTCAATGGGACTGCAGTGGAGCAAGTCAGCAGTTTTACGTTTTTCGGGCTTCCACATCGCCTATGACTTAACATGGACAACAACTCCACAACTCATGTCAAGAGGGCACAACAGCTTCTCTACTTCCTAAGGCAGCTGAATAAATTCGGCATGCCACCCAGGTCCTACCGCTGCACCATCGAAAGCCTCCTGACCAGTTGCATCACGGCCTGGTATTGGAATTGCTCAGTCCATAACAGCAAGGCTCTCCAGCGAGTGGTGAAGTCGATGGCCCAGTTCATCACTGAGGCTGTGTTCCCACCCATCCAGGACATCTACTTGAAACGGTGCCTGAGGAAGTCCCGCAGCATCATAAAGGACCCCACACACGCCAGCCACGAGCTGTTCACTCCCTTATCGTTGGGCAGACGGTATAGGTCTGATACCAACAGGCTCAGAGACCGTTTCTATCTACAAGCCATCAGACTGCTGAACAATTGAACTGGACTGACCACCTGCACTGACTCTCCACACCGTAGTGTAGGAGAGTTGAAATTATTATTCCATCAAACTTCACATTACTAGAATAGTACACATAGCAGAACATGACATTCAGGTTAAGGGTCAGTGGACCAAGCCCGCGAAAAGAAATATTCCAAGTTCAGGCAGAACGGGGAATCAGATCGCTATAAATTGTCAGGAACGGTACTTTTGGTTTGTATTTTCATCTGTACTGCCGAGTACTGCCTGTTGATGTTTCGGAGGCAGCTACAGTAGCTGGACGATATTATCATCTTTGTTTTTTATTTATTTCATTGAATATATTTTACTTCACCTGGGTGCTTACGTCGCCTGCTAGCATCCTGGTACTACCAATGATTGCTGATGCTATGTTTTGTCACTCCTCAGAAAAGCAAGGACAAAATTCAATTTATATAAGTATTTATTGTGTTGTAGTGGGGACAGTAACAGTAGTACTTTCTCAAGAATTATATAATGTAAAATATATATAATATAATGTAAAAGTATGCAATGTGTCTATAATAGAATAAACGTGGCAAAAACAAATGTAGACACTAGTAAATGCATTTCTATGGCTTCCAAAATATTTTTTTACAATTGTGGGGGAGTGCCAAGATGAAGGCGGAGTTGCTTCAAAACAGCGCCCCCTGACAGTCATTTAGTGTATATATAAATTGTTGGGTACTACCCGTAGCTCCCGTTCTCCTTAGAAAAGTTAAACTGCTAATGAAATACCATCCACCAAATGGAGAAAGAATTGACATACTGGACCAAATCATAAACTATGAAGAAAAAAAATAACACATGAATAGTTTATTCATGTATTCATTTTATAGACACATAGGCTACTAATAGTTTTCTCAGGGTGCTATCGAATTCATGAAACATGAAACCATTCAAGCCTACACAGAAATAGCAAATCATAGAAAAACTAACATAGACAACCCACCCAACTCACACCCTGACCATACTAAAACAAAGACATAACAAAAGAACTAAGGTCAGAACGTTATTTTTTTACATTTATTTTACTAGGCAAGTCAGTTAAGAACAAATTTTTATTTTCAATGACAGCCTAGTGGGTTAACTGCCTGTTCAGGGGTAGAACGACAGATTTTGTACCTTGTCAGCTCGGGGATTTGAACTTGCAACGTTTCGGTTACTAGTCCAATGCTCTAACCACTAGGCTACCCTGCCGCCCCAATGTGACAAATAAAGTAAATTAGCAATCGAGCGGAATGTAAGGTTAAACCTGTTAAATAATATAAAAGGTAATACTGAGGCATTGTGACTTGTCCAAAATGGCAAATCTTGCATTGTTGGAAGATCTGTCACAAGCTGCATTATGCTGGGAGCGTGTTTTCAATGAGCGTGCAAATTGTTTTGCTGAGGGCTCCAAAAAGTATGGCTTGTTTTGCTTCCACTTTGGTGATCAAAAGTTATAGTTCTGTGTCCAAAAAGTTTTTTCCTTTGTCTTCTTGGATTTCTCCATGTTGGCACACAGAAATTAGAGAAATTTCTTGCAGCTTTAAAGGGAAAGTTTGTGACCATAAATGGTCATTTAGGACAGTTCATTGCATAAATGAGAGTTCACGTGCACTAGCAGTGTTTTATAACATGTCTGATTTATCTAGGGAAAATACTAACAGGTGTGTGTAAATCAAGCGTACGAGCAGCTGATAAATACCAACTTTCAAAATGTTCTTCATACGAGTTAATTTAGAAGCTTTTCTACGCAACATTGATAAATGAGGGCCCAGAGCCTTAGATATGCAGTTTTAGAAACTATTCTTCATCCTGTAAGCATTACCTGGCAACACAGGGATTTTTTTTATAGCGCACAGGGCTGCGGGCCAGAAGGTTGTGGGTTTACAGACCACCTTGGGAGATCTCCTTTACAGCAAAAACATTGCATGAATATATAATCGTGTTTGCATGTCAGAAAACAATTGCCTTTTACAAACATGTCATGCAATTGTATGGCATTTTACATATTAGGATAATATTTTTTAATAACAAACAAATTAACGAAATTACAGGCTAACACGGAACCCAAACCGGCTGCGCGCGTGTGGCATTGTGCATATATTTATTTTGTACCCCCACACCAAACGCAATCACGACACGCAGGTTAAAATATCAAAACAAACTCTGAACCAATTACATCAATTTGGGGACAGGTCGAAAAGCATTAATCATTTATGGCAATGTAGCTAGCTAGCTTGCACTTGCTAACTAATTTGTCCTATTTAGCTAGCTTGCTGTTGCTAGCTAATTTGTCCTGAGATATAAACATTGAGTTGTTATTTAACCTGAAATGCACAAGGTCCTCTACTCCGACAATTAATCCACACATAAAATGGTCAACCAAATCGTTTCTAGTCATCTCTCCTCCTTCTAGTCTTTTTCTTCTCTTGACTTTATATTGCGATTGGCAACTTTCATAAATCAAATCAAATCAAATTGTATTTGTCACATACACATGGTTAGCAGATGTTAATGCGAGCGTAGCGAAATGCTTGTGCTTCTAGTTCCGATAATGCAGTAATAACCAACAAGTAATCTAACCTAACAATTCCAAAACTACTACCTTATACACACAAGTGTAAAGGGATAAAGAATATGTACATAAAGATATATGAATGAGTGATGGTACAGAACGGCATAGGCAAGATGCATTAGATGGTATCGAGTACAGTATACATATATATATATATATATATATATATATATATATATATATATATGAGATGAGTAATGTAGGGTATGTAAACAAAGTGGTATAGTTTAAAGTGGCTAGTGATACATGTATTACATAAAGATGCAGTAGATGATATAGACTACAGTATATACATATACGTATGAGATGAGTAATGTAGGGTATGTAAACATTATATTAAGTAGCATTGTTTAAAGTGGCTAGTGATATATTTTTACATCAATTTCCATCAATCCCATTATTAAAGTGGCTGGAGTTGAGTCAGTGTGTTGACAGTAGCCACTCAATGTTAGTGGTGGCTGTTTAACAGTCTGATGGCCTTGAAATAGAAGTTGTTTTTCAGTCTCTCGGTCCCTGCGTTGATGCACCTGTACTGACCTCGCCTTCTGGATGATAGCGGGGTGAACAGGCAGTGGCTCGGGTGGTTGTTGTCCTTGATGATCTTTATGACCTTCCTGTGACATCGGGTGGTGTAGGTGTCCTGGAGGGCAGGTAGTTTGCCCCCAGTGATGCGTTGTGCAGACCTCACTACCCTCTGGAGAGCCTTACGGTTGTGGGCGGAGCAGTTGCCGTACCAGGCGGTGATACAGCCAGACAGGATGCTCTCGATTGTGCATCTGTAGAAGTTTGTGAGTGCTTTTGGTGACAAGCCGAATTTCTTCAGCCTCCTGAGGTTGAAGAGGCGCTGCTGCGCTGCTTCTTCACGACGCTGTCTGTGTGGGTGGCCCAATTCAGTTTGTCCGTGATGTGTACGCCGAGGAACTTAAAACTTACTACCCTCTCCACTACTAAAATGAGGTGCATTACCGCTACTGACCTCGTTCGTCTTTCAGTTACCCATGTGGGTATAACCAATGAGGAGATTGCACGTGGGTACCTGCTTCTATAAACCAATGAGGAGATGGGAGAGGCAGGATTGCAGCACGATCTGTGTCACAAATGGAACTGACTTCTATTTTAGCCCTTGGCAACGCAGACGCTCGTTGGCGCTCGCGAGCAGTGTGGGTGCACTGTTTGAATAATATAGATTTCTACATTTATTTTGCAATGCTCGTGCACGGGACACAAGCTGTGTGGTCAGGGTATAAGAATGGACAGAGAGAGATTTAGACCTATGCGTTCATTTCATCATATTTCTCCAACACCAAATCAATGTGTCTTGTTTGCAATGAAACTGTCCCTGTTTGCAAATAATTGAACCTGAGACATCATTAGGAATCTGAGCATGGTACTTTCAAAAGTCTACCGACGCAGAACAATGTAAACTTTAACTTCTGGCTACTTTTCTCCCATGGTTTAACCCAACAAGAGAAACTCACAAGTGTTTCCCTAAAGGCTGTCTGGGTTTAAACGTCTTCTATTGTACAGAAATTGAATAGCTCAATTAATTGATAGTGACAGAATTAGATTACTTCCCAAGCAAAGTACATGTTTTGTCTCCTCGGCTATAGAAGGTTGTAACACAGCCTCTGAATGTCAAAGAAATGAAACAATGAAATCCCCATATGCATCAGTCACGTCGTCGTCGGGTATTTAACAGCTTGTTTCTAGCATAAAGCATAGCGGACCAAAGCTTTGTTATAGATCACTTTATAGAAAATAGATTATTTTCTTCAAAGTCATAAGCTAACAATAAGTAGGCCTGTGCTTTTTAACATTAAGTAGTAGCAAGCTGTCAAAGTTGACATCCGGTCCTCCATCTCATCTTCGCAAACTGAACAGAACATAGGCTAGAGGCTAGTCCGCACACAAGATAGTGCTTTTTTTGGACTAGGCCTAATCAAAAAACATTTTCTGAATAATTCTTTGACTCTCCTCTTGAACTGCCACTGTCGGCCGACACCGCACAGCATTGGTTAGGCAGTGCAAAAAAAAAAAGTTTTTGATCAGCAAGAGCAGAGCAGGCTGAGGGATGTAATATCCTTTGCAGTGTGTAATGCAGCCTTGTTTTGTTTACGCCATCCCACCAGTCCTCTTAGAAATATAACTTTGCTCTATGCTTCTCCTAGCAAGCACTTTGTAACCTGTAGATCATTTGATTGAGACCACGCTAAATGTGACCAGTTTCATGAAATTGGGCGTATGATGCGTGTCGCATGTCACTACTTCACAGGAGAGGCATTTCTGCCTTTTTTTGGCCGAAATGCTTTCTTGAACATGTGAACTTTCATATACATTAATAACAAACTTGCATGTCATCTGTAATTATGAATAAAATTGTTAATTTACAAGCCTAGTTGGTTTAGCCATGGAAAAAGACAGGAACCTTCCCGCTTGCCATGATTGGCGGAGATAATGGATGGGCTGGACATGCCGAGAGGTGAGAGCTGTCTATTACATGAGCTGCTCAGTGTGTGTAGATAATCCTTACAATCGCAGCTTTTTTGAAAGATATAGCCATGGAGAACTGCAAAAGACATACTGCTCTCAACAACATTGCTGCCATGAATTTAGTAAGTGCTATTGACAAAGAATAGTGGGAAAAAGTTGTGATGAACTACTTTCTGGAGGATGATCGTGCCATACTGACGTACTCTGACTCTGAAAATTGATCATATGATGAAGAAATCCCTGATTTAGGTAAAAACATTTTCATTGAAGCAGACATTATAGTCTTCTGAAGACAGTGATTGGGAAGAAACTGAGATTAACAGTGTTGTTGTCACGGAAGAAATTGACCTAGTTTTGAAATCAGTGGAATGCCTTGTGGAAGGGGAGTATGAGAACGAAATGAAGAGATTAAGAAAATGTTGACGTTTGCGGAGGGAGTCGAAAAGAAAACACAGAACACTGGTCATTAAACACCTGTCTCCGGATTACATCTTCAAACTAATGGGCAACCATGGCATCCGTGACAGAGAGGGAGAAAGATCTGATGATTCTTATGGCATTGAACACAGTCAGTGTGAACCGGAGTGACTTGACACAACAGTCTGAGCAAGCTGTACAAACAAAACGCAAACAACAAAGGACTTCTTCCTTAGTGAAAGGGGTTCCAGTCTGCCATGAATCATTCATCCATGTAGACAGGTAAGAGTTTAGCTAGCTGGCTCGCTAGCTACGTGTATGATCTGTGTAGTAATATTATTAATATCTCAGTAAGCCATTTGCATTGCTAGTTATAGGTTTCTACTAGCTAGCTAACATTGAACCTAGTTGGTTAGCTTTAGCTACCTGCAGATTTATACTAAGTCCCCCCTTATCTCAGCTCGCTGGTCACCATAGCATCACCCACCTGTAGCACGCGCTCCAGCAGGTATATCTCTCTAGTCACCCCCAAAACCAATTCTTTCTTCGGCCGCCTCTCCTTCCAGTTCTCTGCTGCCAATGACTGGAACGAACTACAAAAATCTCTGAAACTGGAAACACTTATCTCCCTCACTAGCTTTAAGCACCAGCTGTCAGAGCAGCTCACAGATTACTGCACCTGTACATCGTGGATGCGTGCTGTGTTAAGAAGCAGTACGGCTGGTTGGGTTGTGTATCGGAGGACGCATGACTTTCAACCTTCGTCTCTCCAGAGCCCGTACGGGAGTTGTAGCGATGAGACAAGATAGTAACTACTACAACAATTGGATACCACAAAATTGGGTAAAAAATTCAACAACAAAAAAGAGAAAAAAAAGGTATGCGTCCACAATTGGCCTAGCCAGTTTAGCAACTGACTAGGTGTTCCCTTTACACTCTATTGTCTTAGGAATTACTATTATACGGTCTTTTGTAATTGAAGATGGTTTATTCTTTCATTCTATACATAATGGCTGTATGAACAACTGTGATAGTGTCCATGAAAGATGGTGCGTTGAAGACTCATGTGCTTCTGTCTTTCCATAATATAATTGGAGATATACATAAAATCCCTAAGAGACAGCCGTGGTGTCGCTCTTCATTTCTTGGTGGTTTTGTGGTGCACATGAAGAGTCCTACCGATTTAGCAAACAGACGCTCACTCCCGCACACTCCCACACAGACATCCACACATCCACATACGCTCACTCCTGCACACTCCCACACAGACGTCCACACATCCACACACACTCTCTCTCTGTCACACACACAGTATCATTGATAAGATCATTTGGGTTAATTGGCAAAAAAACGTGAATCAAAGTATCCTATAAATCAAATTCTCTAACCAATTGTCTATAAATGGAGAAGGTGATACGGAGACGGTAAGTTAGGAAACAACGACTTGTTGTCACGTTGTAATGGAGTGAAAATGAACGCACACTCTCTCCCCATTGATAAGAATGATGAGGCAAACTGTCCTGGGATTCCTGCACGCTGGATCAACGCCCCCTAGTGACCACTATAAGAGCAAGTACCCTATCACAACCACACACATCAGTCCGTCTCTTACACCGTACTGTGTACAGAGCATAGTTACAACAGTCAAATTATGGAAATTGTAATAGATTCGACAACTAATAAATTGATCAAATAGCCTCAACCAAAAGTATGTATTACGACTATATGCGTCAAAGAGGTCAAGTACTGAACACTACTCCAAAATATGGACATTTGATTGACCAAGAATAAAATGTGTCTAAAAACTTCTAATTGGCTGTTAATGACAAGAGACTGTGTTGTTAGTAAGTTACTGTCAGTTGCATCAGCATTCGTTTATAGAAGCCTGATTATGCATAATTAGGCCTACCCATTAAATAATTTTCTCCATATCAGTTGCATTATTGACAGCTCCATATATTCAACTGAAAACAACCTTTGGGGCTCAAACATGATCCTCTCATCAGTGCGGTTAGTCAGCATGGGAAAGGTAACGTTTAGTAAGGCTATCCATGACCATTTATAGCTTTAATTGCGCGCTTATTTTGTGACCCCAAAGTTCAAACAGCGAATTCCTGTGTGCGGACAGAGGTCCTCGTGAACAAAGGTGGAATGTGATGCTCGTTTTCCGTTACAACCCCTCGGACACGCTACTAAACGTTTCCCACCATTCTCATGGGAATGTTATAAACTGGGAAACTAGCTACCTCAATTAAATATTGACAGCGTATTGTTACCTCGAGCGCGTTGCAGTAAGATAATAATTGCGCACAAGTTACGAAATATGAGGAGAGCCAGGCAGATTGCAAGGTAATGAGAGCATTGCTACTGTATCTATAGTGCTATATTATGACTATTTTATTTTGGGGAGAAAGCAAAAGATGTGGCTACATCACAGTTTAGGATATAATGTCTCTGTCAGTGACAAATCGGTTTCTTTAGGACCATGTGGATAGTGTGATTGTGGCCGATATTTTCCACATTCTGTGAGGGGAGGGGGCCGAGGGGTGCTGTCAATCATAGTGAAAGTGGCAGTGGTGGGCAGGACCCGCTGACACTTTGTACCGTCGGAGGGGGATATTTAACTTGGGTTTGAGCACCGCTCGCAACAGACACACTCATACACAGTGTGTCTAAGCAAAGAGACGCTCAGCGCCAAGTCTCAGACCTCCTAAAGTAGGAGCAAGTAAGTAGGCGCTACTGTAGCAGCTATCAAAGGAGTAAAGATTCTCCCCCAGGAATTACTGCAAACACTGACCGGGCAAAAGACTGCAGAACTTGGGCTGATTCGACCATTGCAACCGCGGTGGGACTTGTAGCTCTTTTTGATATCAATAGCGAAATCATCAATGTCATTGGGGTGAAAAGGGAAATCAAACTGAACTGAACTTAAACTGGCATGTTAGCTTTTGCGTTTGATATGCATTTTATTCGTGAAAGTTTATATTAAGTTGTGAAGTTGTTTTCGTTTTAAATTGTTGTGCGCAAAACCACTGTGCGTCCTGGAGGAGTATTTGTAGGGGTAAAGCTACATTTTGGTTTGGATAGACCTTTTCATCAGGACCGGGAAATGGTTCTGCTTGCATAGGTGTGGGAGAGAGACTACAGTGGTGCGTTTTGCCAAAGAGAGGACATCAGACTACACGTGGACAATTTCAGTGAGGTCCCAACAGAACGTTGGAATATCGTACGGGGACTGAATAAAGTCACACGACACCTCTCATCCCATGGATTCTAAACTCGCGTTTGGACTCTCTCAAACCTGAGCGTGCCAGGGCAAGTTGAAAGAAGCCACGTTTATAAAAGTCGTCTGTAAAAATAACATTGACCAAGACAGCCCTAGTTGCTGGGCCCATGACATTTAAAACTTGGTGAAGTACTCTTTTGTGCGCCCTTCTCTCTCTGGGCGTTCTGGATCTATTTTGTCTCTGAGGAGAACGCGGATCTTTAGAAACACTTTATTCCACGCAACTCTCGCCTCAGCCACTGTCATCCAGTCTAGACAATTTGTCGTGGCTTTGAGTGTCCCTGGCGTAACCATGACAACAACAAGAACCCCAAAGTGAATTTGAGAAAAAGAGTGAAACGGGAGAGTGGGTGAATAGAGTTTTTCCATTTTGTTTTGTGCCCTTTTGGTTAAGCCTAAACTTTGTTCTTTTTTCTTCTTCTTTTTTTGTTGTTGAGAAGAGGCACTCCGCGTTCTACAAGATTGCATCAGCAGATTGCTAAGGTTCCCTAAAAAGAAACTCCACTCCATGTCATTCAAACCCGACGTGGTCTATTAAAAAGGATCGTCTTGCTCGTGCCTCTACTTCGACTATTTATGAAGCCCCCGGGCTACTCATTTCAAAGTGCACAGTAGCGGTGAAAATAACTTAATATTTAATACACCCTGGGAGCCATCACGCAAAGTTAAATATGGGCTTCTCACAGACGCTACTCGTTTATGTACTTGTGTCCATTCACCTTGGAGTTTCTCAACATTATCTACGCCTGCGCCCCTCGCCCAGCGAGCACCTTCCGGTGCCAGACCTCAAGGAGGACCCAGACCCGGAATACGACCCCCGGGAACAGGACTTGGCCGAGAGGACTCTGCGGAAAAAGCTCGGCAGCAACTTTGATCCCAATTTCATGTCAATCAGCTCGCCCATGCTGGTGAACCTCTCCGTGCAAGAAACCCAGATGAAACTTCAAGGACCCATGCCCAACGAGGTTAAAAAGCTGGATCTCTCGGAGACCCCCTACGGGAAGCGGGTAAAAGTGGGCAAGAAAGCCCGCAGGAAATTTCTGCAGTGGCTGTGGACGTATACGCACTGTCCGGTGGTGTATACCTGGAAAGATTTGGGCTTGAGGTTCTGGCCACGCTACATCAAGGAGGGAAACTGCTTCAATGAGCGCTCTTGTTCCTTCCCCGAGGGGATGTTTTGCAAACCTGTCAAGTCAATCACCAAGACTTTCCTCCGGTGGTATTGTCAAGGGTTTTTAAGACAGAAATATTGTACGTGGATACCGGTGCAATACCCAATCATCTCGGAGTGCAAGTGCTCTTGCTGAGTTTCAATGGAAGTAGTAGGGTCGGGGAAGTGGACTGGAAATATACGGTTTCTATTGCACTGTAAACTCTGGACAGAGGTGGGCACCATAGCGAATCTATTTTTTTATATAGCATTTTAATTGAAATGCCAACATTGTATATATTTAAGAAAAATGCAGCTATTTTTTTTTTATGAACAGGACCATATTTTATTTCATCCCTGAAACGTGTTTTTGGGGGAACACAAGCACTTCAGAAAGAAGAGCTTTTATTTTTTATGAGCATTTTAAGATGGAACGCATATACAACTTCTCCAAGAAGTTCACTTTTTTCAACTGAACATTGATGCTGACTGTTAATTCACTGCAATGCTGCCTAGAGTTTTTGTATGATATTAATATCAATAATAATTCAATTGAAAGTTGAGGATAAAGATATATATATAAGGCGTGAACTCAGCTGTTGGAATACATAGTATTTTGTAGAAATAAACAAATCTGTATGTTTTATTTATTATTTTAACGATTGTGAGTATAGAACATAAGGAAAGAAAATAGCAGAGTATACCAGAAATGATGGGAGATGTCTACTTGAATATTTCTAAAAAAATAAAATTAAAAGTAAACATATCAGTGTAAATGTTATGGTTACACGTTTTAGCAATAAAGTCTATCTCTTCAACATGTATTAGTGTCAAGCAAGTTGCTTATAAAGTGTGCGCCTGTCCAAGGGGGGGCGTGTATGGTCGTGGAGTGGAATGGAGTTGCTAAATGCACAGTAAGTCCGAGCTGAAATGAATCGGGATGTGGGGGACGTTACTGACGCTCCACGCTGTCACTGTGATTTTAGAAACGGGTGATTTACTATGTTGTGTAATGCGCAACACATACTTAAAACTTCTCGACAGAATTGGCATTCATTGTTTTGAGCCAGCGGAGAGGCCATGCGTATTCATCCTATCTCTTACGCAAACGCTCATTTCTCGCATCCAAGGTCTTAACACAACAGTAACATATGATTAAGACATTTGAAACAGTGTCCGATGATGACATGGCGGGTTACACGCAAGCCAGTGTCGCCTGGGTCTGTGCTATTCATTCACTGGAAGCACTGCTGCACAAATACCTACCGAGGTAGAGCAGGCAGGCGCCTTTTCAAGCCCTATGACAGCATACGGAAAAAAAACAAAGACCATAAAACAATGGTCAACTGTTTTTGACGTTACCAGACTATTAATTGGAGAATGTCTGAACTGCCTGCAAATTAAAGAGATATGGTCAATTACTCCATGAAATCAAAGCAACGACTCATTTAGCCTACTCCAGGGGTTTTATGGTGTTTATATTATTCTTTAAATACAATCAACAACTTAAACAGTCGCCATTAACCAATGTTTGGAACATTATAAAATGTTCTTAAACAGGAGCTCTATTATTTCCCCCAACACACCATCTTGTGCGCGTTAAAGTGATTTGTGTCTGCGGGCTGAGTTGGATTTGACACTTGCCGCACGGTTATTGTGACAGATATACTGAAGGGATTTTGTAAGGAGAGGAGAGCGGCAATATGCCAGCGGAGGAGGGGGGCTGCTTTCCTTACTGTCAGCTTCTTTCTTGATGTCTCAGGGTTTTAGAAACTGCGTCTCTGACTCGGCGGCGCCACTCAGCCGCCCCCTCTCGACTGCGCAGAATGAAGCACTTTGGGAAACAGTAACCCTTTCAGGCTCTGCCCAGAGTGTATTTTAGAAGCGTGTGAAAGGCTATACGCCACCATGGCTCCCACGAGCTAGGTGCACACCTTTTAGAACAGCCCTGTTAGGCAATCTGGCGTTGTTCGTTTGGATTTTTCTGTGTCATATAGTTTCCTTGCTATTTCATATCATTGATCTCTAGAATGTATATTCCTCCACGATTGTAAGGTGTGAATCTTATAGAAAAGTAAGCCACCGAAGACAAATTATATACAAAAAAACTTGGAGATGATATGAAAAACACAAATTACGCACGAATGTTATAGTTCATTTTAAAAACACATATTACGCACGGATTTTGTGTTAACCATTTGATGTCTGAAATCTTGCTATTCAGTCATTATAATTCCAACAGGCATGAACAGTTTGATCTGAGTGTCATATTAAAGCTTTAACCAAGGGATACAGCACATTGTCTCTCCCTGTTTCCCTATGAAGTTGTGGCAATGGAACGCATTGCAACAACAGAAGGCACGATTCGTGTTTGTGGAACAAACGTGGTAGCCAACCACGAACAACAAAGGGGTTCTATATGGGCACCTTACATTGGTACTAGCCTAAACTACATCACCAAAACAGGTAATGCACTTAGCATATGAGTTCACAATGCATCTTGCTGTATATAGAGCGGTTGTATCGGCCTAGTCTAGGTTCAACAACCACATACAGTATCTAAATGAACTAAAGGCTACCCATGAAGTATGTTATTGAACATAACACTCTATAAATAGACCTAAACATCTTAGCTAAAGTTCAGTTGAAATCCTAATGGCCGACGGGAGGAACCAGACGTCCAAGACGTGATTGACACATTAGAGTGATGATGCATGAAAGTGAAAGGGGTCCCGAACAACATTGCAAGTATGCCTTATCATGTGCACTTGTGACATGTCAATGGAGTAGGGCCGTAGGCTATTGATGGGCTGAAGGGGGTCGTTTGAGTCATTCACTATTTTTGCATCTGCAAACGGATTATGAATGAACATGTTACACCTGTTTTAGGAGCATACTGTAGCTAGGCCAGTGTTTTGATACCATTTAGGCATACAGTGGCTTCAGAAAGTATTCACACCCCTTTACTTTCCCCACATTGTTGTCTTACAACCCGAATTCAAAATGGATTACATTTTCGATTTGTTTGTCACTGGCCTACACACAATACCGCTTACTGTCAAAATGGAGGTTTGTTTTTAGAAATGGATAGAAATTAATAAAAAATAAAGAGCTGAAATATCTTGAGTCAAGAAGTATTCAACCACTTTGATATGGCCAGCCTAAATAAGTTCAGGAGTAGAAAATGTGCTTAACAAGTCACATAATAAGTTAAATAATAGTGTTTAATGTGATTTTTGAATGACTACCTCATGTGAATTTCAAACACAGATTCAACCACAAAGACCAGGGAGGTTTTCCAATGCCTTGCAAAGAGTGGTGAAGTTATTAATTACACTTTGTATGGTGTATCAATACACCCAGTCACTACAAAGATGCAAGCGTCCTTCCTAACTTAGTTGCTGGAGAGGAAGGAAACTGCTCAAAGATTTCACCATGTGGCCATTGGTGACTATAAAACAGTTATGGAGTTTAATGGCTGTGATGGGAGAAAACTGAGGATGGATCAACAACATTGTAATTACTCCACAGTATTAACCTAATTGACAGAGTGAAAAGAAGAAAGCCTGTACAGAATAACAATATTCCAAAACCTGCATCCTGTTTACAACAAGGCACTAAAGTAATACTGCAACAAAAAAATGGTCCTGAATACAAAGTGTTATGTTTGGGGCAAATCCAACACAACACATTACAGACTACCACTTTTCATATTTTCAAGCATAGTGGAGGCTGCATCATGTTATGGATATGCTTGTAATCGTTAAGGACTGGGGAGTTTTTCAGGATAAAAATAAATGTAATAGAGTTAAGCACAGGCAAAATCCTAGAGGAAAACCTGGTTCAGTCTGCTTTCCACTAGACACTGGGATATTAATTCACCTTTCAGCAGGACAATAACCTAAAACACAAGGCCAAATCTACACTGGAGTTGCCTACCAAGAAGACAGTGAATGAGTGGCCGAGTTGCAGTTTTGACTTAAATCTCCTTGAAAATCTATGTCTAGCAATGATCAACAACCAAATTGACAGAGCTTGAAGAATTTTGAAAAAAATTATGGGCAAATGTTGCACAATCCATGTGTGGAAAGCTCTTAGACTTACCCAGAAAGATTCACCACTGTGATCGCTGCCAAAGGTGATTCTAACATTGTATTGAGGGGGTTTGAATACTTATCTAATCAAGATAAACTGAGTGTACAAACCCCCCCCCCCCCACACACACAAGGTGTGCTGGCCCATGTTGACTCCAATGCTTTCCACAGTTGTGTCAAGTTGGCTGGATGTCCTTTGGGTAGTGGGCCATTCTTGATTCACACAGGAAACTGTTGAGTGTGAAAAACCTAGCAGCTACCATACCATGTTCAAAGGCACAAATCTTTTGTCTTGCCCATTCACCCTCTGAATGGCATACATGCACAATCCATGTCTCAATTGTCTCAAGGCTTAAAAATCACTCTTTAACATGTCTCCTCCCCTTCATCTACACTAATGGAAGTGGATTTAACAAGTGACATCAATTATGGATCATAGCATTCACCTGGATTCACCTGGTCAGTCTATGGCATGGAAAGAGCAGGTGTTTAAAATGTTATGCACGCTCTGTGTTTAATTTTTCACTTTTTTTCTCAAAATGTTAGAATTTTTCTTCCATTTTGACATTAAAGAGTATTTCGTCTAAATCGTTGACAAAACATTACAATAAAATACATCTTAATCCCACTTTTTATCACAAATGTGGAATAAGTCAAAGGGTGTGACTACACTGTAGGTAGTTAGAGGTTAGCTATAGTGTCTCGTCTGGCTGATTGAGTCACCACGGAAGTTCATTAATGAAACACGTTCCTTGCTAAGTATGAACCTTTTACCACTATTGATCAGTAGGGGCAATGGTACAGTCGTCATTATATTGGACTCTGCCTGAGATGTTGGTGTCTATTTCCCATGGACTATAAAACACTGGAAATGAAGTATCACTATTGAGCATGCTTTTTAGTCCAACAGTAGGAAATGGGCTAGGTTTTTAGTCCAGGAAACATTCAGTGCCCGTATTCAGAAAGCGTCTCAGAGTAAGAGTGCCGATCTTGGATCAGGTCACTCCTATCCATACAACTATATTCATTATGATCGAAATGGCAAAACTGATCGTGCATCAGCGCTACTCTGAGACATTTTGTGAAACGGGCCCAGAATCTTGTGACTGAAAATAATGTGACTGTAAAATATTTCCCAGTCTCTCACTCTCTCTTAGAATTCATATACAGGCAATTTAATCATTTTGGTCCAGGGATCGTTAAGTGGACAACTATGATAACGATAAGAACAGCTAAATGATGAGGCTCATCATCGGATGAGCTCAATTAACATGATGAGTTATAGCTGCAATCCGCAGTGATGGGGACACACACTCTCCCTGGTCTCTAGTGTGGCTGTGGCTGGAGACAGGGAGCGAGACAGAGACAGGGTCTGTAATCCCCAAACCCATGGGTGTAGATGCTTGTGAGTCAGCAGTCCTGAGGTTGTTGATGATGACAGGGTATTAGATGGAGAGAAATTGGGAAGGAAATATGGAGGGGAAATAATTGGAAGGGGGGAGGAGATGCTGTCACAAGAGCTGATACCAAACACACCGCCGCCGCCGTCCGCGGGTTCGAGTGGAATTCCTCCCTGACTGCGACTCACAGGCTGTGGTGTCTTGTCTGGCAGGGGTATGTGTGTAATATGTGTGTTTTAGTTAGTGTAATGTATGTTTGTGTTTAAGTTTACGATGTGTGCTTGTGGAATGTATGTGTGCATGGGGTGTGATCCGGCTATAGGTACAGTGTATGTGTGTGCTTTAATTGTGCATGTTAGGAATTGTGTGTGTTATCACAGTGTGTGTGTGTGTGTGTGTGTGTGTGTGTGTGTGTGTGTGTGTGTGTGTGTGTGTGTGTGTGTGTGTTTGTGTGTGTGTGTGTGTGTGTGTGTGTGTGTGTGTGTGTGTGTGTGTGTGTGTATTCCTGGTTGTACGGGTTTTACAGATATTTTACTGACTTCCGGGTGGTCTATGGATGATTCTCAAATGGGGTCACTAACCACGTTTCCATCCACATTTAAAGTCATACCATATTAAAAAAATTACAACAGCTGTGATGTCAACAAGAGGTTTTGGTACAATTTTATAAATGCAGACAGATAATTTGGTCATTCGTTCATGGTGGGATCTTTTTGTGTTGGTAAAATGTATTTTGCGAGAAATGGTGGTGAAAACGACTTTATGCGCAAATATTGATATAATAACCATCATATCGAAGGAAACGAAGAGAGTCATGCGAAGATATGGTGTGTGGTCCTCCCACTATGACTCTGGAAACCATGCAGTTTATTAGGCTTCAGATGAAATAACTTATGATGAACTTCACAGGGTGGTGAAAGTAAATACCAATAAATATCGAGGGTCTGATTCTGGTGACATGATGATCGATGCTTGACTTCCGTTTGATAAATAAAAATATTATTGGTTTCATAATCTCGTCATGTAGACTAGCCTACATACGACCTGGTTTGCAAACTACCTCTCTGATAGCCTGGTTTGCTAACTACTTCTCTCAAAGAGTGCCGTGTATAAAGTCAGAAAATCTGCTGTCTCAGCCACTGCCTGTCACCAAGGGAGTACCCCAAGGCTTGATCCTAGGCACCCCACTCTTCTCAATTTATATCAACAACATAGCTCAGTCAGTAGGACGCTCTTTCATCTATTTATATGGAGATGGTACAAATCAAATTTGATATGCTTGGGGGTAGAAGCTGTTAAGGAGCCTTTTAGACCTAAACAATCCGGTACCGCTTGCCATGTAGTAGCATGAGAGAGCAGTATATGACTTGGGTGACTGGAGTCTTTTACAATTTTTTGGGCCTTCCTCTGACACCGCCTAGTATATAGGTCCTGGATGGCAGGAAGCTTGACCCTAGTGATGTACTGGGCTGTACGCACTACCCTCTATAGCGCCTTACAGTCTGATGCCGAGCAGTTGCCATACCAGGTGATGATGCAACCTGTCAGGATGCAGCTGTATAACTTTTTGAGGATCTGGGGACCCATGCCAAATCTTTTCAATCTCCTGAGGGGGAAAAGGTGTTGTCGTGCTCTCTTCACAACTGTCTTGGTGTGTTTAGACCATGATAGTTTGTTTGTGATGTGGACACCAAGGAACTTGAAACCTTCGACCCGCTCCACTACAGCCCCGTCGATGTCAATGGGGGAGTGTTCGGCCCTCCTTTTTCTGTAGTCCACGATCTGCTCATTTGTCTTGCTCACGTTGAGGGAGAGGTTGTTGTCCCGGCACCACACTCCCAGGCCTCTGACCTCTTCCCTATAAGCTGTCTCAATGTTGTTGGTGATCAGACCTACCACTGTTGTGTCGTCAGAAAACGTAATGATGGTGTAGGAGTCGTGCTTGGCCACGCAGTTGTGGGTGAACAGGGAGTACAGGAGGAGACTAACCAAGCAACACTGAGGGGCCCCAGTGTTGAGGATCAGCGTGGCAGATGTGTTGTTGCCTAACCTTACCACCTGGGGGCGGCCCGTCAGAAAGTCCAGGATCCAGTTGCAGAGGGAGGTGTTTAGTCCCAGGGTCCTTAGCTTAGTGACGAGCTTTGAAGGCACTATGGCGTTGAATGCTGAGCAGTAGTCAATGAACAGCATTCTCACATATGTGTTCCTGTTGCCCAGGTGGGAAAGGGCAGTGTGTAGTGCGATTGAGATTTCGTCATCTGTGGATCTGTTGGGCCGGTATGCGAATTGGAGTGGGTCTAGGTTTTCTGGGATGATGGTGTTGATGTGAGCTATGACCAGCCTTTCAAAGCACGTCATGGCTACTGACGTGAGTGCTACGGGCGGTAGTCATTTAGGCAGATTACCTTCGCTTTCTTGGGCACAGGGAGTATGGTGGTCTGTTTGAAACATGTAGGTATCACAGACTCAGTCAGTGAGTGGTTGAAGATGTCAGATGAAGACACTTGGCCTTGTGAATGTTATCTTCCTCACATCGGCTACGGAGAGCGTGATCACACAGTTGTCCAGAACAGCTGGTGCTCTCATGCGTGCTTCAGTGTTGATGACCTCGAAACGAGCATAAAAGGCATTTAGCTCATCTGGTAGGCTCGCATCACTGGGCAGCCCCTGGCTGGGCTTTCCTTTGTAGTCTGTAATAGTTTGTATGCCCTGCCACATCCGACGAGCATCAGAGCCGGTGTAGTAGGATTCAAGTCCTGTATTGACGCTTTGTCTGAGGGCATAGCGGGATTCCTTATAAGTGTTCTGATTAGTGTCCTACTCCTTGAAAGCAGCAGCTCTGAGTGTTTGGACAACACAGTCTTATACTCAGCTGGCCCCTCCGAGATTTTGTGTTAAACGCTCTACAACAAAGCTTTGTTATTGTCCAACAAGCTTTCTCTGCCCTTAACCTTGATCTGATCACCTCCAAAACAAAAGGTAATGTGGTTTGGTAAGAAGAATGTGCCCCCCCCCCACCCCCACCAGTGTGATTACTACCTCCAGGTTTTAAAGCTTGAGGTAGTCACCTCATACAAGTACTTGGGAGTATGGCTAGACAATGCACATGTCTTTCTCTCAGCACATATCCAAGCTGCAAGCTAAGGCTAAATCTAGACTTGGTCTCCTCTATCGTAATCGCTCCTCTTTCACCCCCGCTGCCAAATTAACCCTAATTCCGATGACCATCCTACCCATGCTAGGTTACGAATAAGTAATTTATAGATTGGCAGGTAAGGGCACTCTCGAGCGGCTAGATGTTCTTTACCATTCGATCATCAGATTTGCCACCAATTCTTGTTATAGGACACATCAATGCTCTCAATATTCTCCTCTGTAAACTGTCCATTTCTGTATACCCGGCACAAGACCCACTGGTTGATGCTTAATTATAAAACCCGCTTAGGCCTCAGTTCCCCCTATCTGATATACATTCTGAAACCCTCATCCTTCCCATACAACAGTCACATTCTGTTAAAGGTCCTCAAAGTACACACATCACTGGGTTGCTCCTCTTTTCAGTTCGTGGTAGCTAGTGACTGGAACGAGCTGCAAAAAACCCTCAAATCTCTACATTCCAAAATTCAATCATGGAAACTCTTACTGACTACTCCAGGTGAAGTATTGTGGTCTCTACCTCTATTTATGTAGTGTTGTAATGTAGTGTCTCTCCTATGGTGATGTGTTTTGTCCTACATTTTATTTTTAATCCCAGCCCTCGTCCCCGCAGGGGGCCTTTGCATCTTGGTAGACCATCATTGTAAATAATAATTTGTTTGTAGTTAAGTTAAATAGTTACATTTTCAATTTTTTGCCTAGTTAAATGAAGGTTTAATATCTGTGAACTGTATCTGTGAGCTGTTGGCTACAGCGCAATTGCCATGACCGTAGTAGACACATTTGCTATTTAACGCAACAGTTTTTGTGACAATACTATCGGTAGAGTTGAAAATGTGATGGAAACACATTGAACTTTCGATTTTTCATTCGGGACATATACACTTAAGCAAAAAAGTTGATTTTGTGTGCACTACGTCATCACACACTCATTTTTATCTGCAACAAGTTTCTTTGTTCTAAACACACCACCGTTGGGAAAAGGCACATCATTTCTTCATGCAGAGTTTAGAACATTGACATAAAAATCTGTCGCTAATTGGATGGAAACCTAGTTACTGTCTGTCAGCCACCATATGCAGTTCCTTTGAGACCCCACCCATCAAATGATGGTATTCACATATAGGGTTCAAATGTGTTGTCATATAATTTGTGTGTGTGCGCACACATTCTTGTATTGTCTATGCAGTTTATCTAGCAAGTTGCCCTCTCTTCACTTTCACATTGTCACTGTATATCTCCAATTGGCATTCGGTTATCACGGCTCAGGCTAAGACCCAGATGCAGACACAGGAGGCGGATTGTATAAGTCTCAGAGTTTATTACAGAACAAAGGGCAGGCAAAAAGGCAAGTCAAGGCAGGCAATGAGTTGTAATCCAAATCAGAGTCAGGCAGGTACTGTACAGGATGCAGGCAATCGGTAGGTCAAGGCAGGCAAAGGGTCGTAAATCCAAAATCAGAGTCATGCAGGTACAGCACGGCAGGCAGGATCAGGGTCAGGACAGGCAGAAAGGTTAGAACTGGGAAGACTTGGAAAAACAAAAACTAGAGCACAGGAAACATGGGAACACGCTGGTAGGACTTTTCGGGACAAGATGAACTGGCAACAGACAAACAGAAAACGCAGGTATAAATACAAAATAGATAATGGGGACAAATGGGAGACACCTGGTTGGGGTGGATCCAAGCACAAGACAGGTGAAACAGATCAGGGTGCGACACTGTCACGGTTGTCGTAGGAATGGGACCAAGGTGCAGTGGAGGTTGAGTTCCACATATTTATTTCAAAAGTGAAACAAAGAATCAATAAACGAACAACAAAACATTGGACCGTCTCAGGAGGTTCCGGACTGTGGACCGTCGCAGGAGGTTCCGGACTGTGGACCGTCTCAGGAGGTTCCGGACTGTGGACCGTCGCAGGAGGTTCCGGACTGTGGACAGTCGCAGGAGGTTCCGGACTGTGGACCGTCGCAGGAGGTTCCGGACTGTGGAACCGTCGCAGGAGGTTCCGGACTGTGGACCGTCGCAGGAGGTTCCGGACTGTGGAACGTCGCAGGAGGTTCCGGACTGTGGACCGTCGCAGGAGGTTCCGGACTGTGGCCCGTCGCAGGAGGTTCTTGACTGTGGACCGTCGCAGGAGATTCCGGACTGTGGACCGTCGCAGGAGGTTACGGACTGTGGACCGTCGCAGGAGGTTCCGGACTGTGGACCGTCGCCGGAAGCTCTGGACTGGGGACCGTCGCCGGAAGCTCTGGACTGTGAATGTGCACTGGAGGCCTAGTGTGTTAAGCCGGCACAGGTGGTACC
Organism: Oncorhynchus kisutch; assembly: GCF_002021735.2. NCBI lineage: Eukaryota > Metazoa > Chordata > Actinopteri > Salmoniformes > Salmonidae > Oncorhynchus > Oncorhynchus kisutch. The sequence goes on from NC_034193.2 coordinate 23,049,799, forward strand.
GGACTGGTGACACACACTTCAGGGCAAGTGCGAGGAGGAGGCACAGGATGTACCGGACTGAGGAGGCGCACTGGAGGCCTGATGTGTGGAGCCGGCACAGGTGGCACCGGAGTGGGGAGACGCACTGGAGGCCTAGTGCGTGGAGCCAGCACAGGTGGTACCGGACTGGTGACACACACTTCAGGTCGAGTGCTGGGTGCAGGCACAGGACGCACCGGGCTGGGGACACGCACTTCAGGGAGAGTGCGAGGAGGAGACACAGGATGTACTGGACTGGGGAGGCGCACTGGTGGCCAGATGCGTGGAGCCGGCCCAGGTTTCACCGGACTGATGATATGCTCCTCCAAACGCCTGCGTTGCCGTATACTCTTAGCCAACTCCATTCTCCGAAATCCCTCCTCACACTGTTCCATCGACTCCCAGGCGGGCTCCGGTAGTCTCCTTGGGTCGACCAACCACCTCTCTATCTCCTCCCAGATGTTCTCTGGCTCTTCCCTCTGCTCAGCCGCCATCTCCTTGTGCCCCCCCAAAAAAAAAAAGTTATTGGGGTTTCTGTGGCCACGGTCCTCTGCGACTCCTGCCAAGGAACGGTCTCCTGTTCTTCCATGATTTCTTCCCAGGTCCAACTTATTTTCCCCATCGTTGCACGCTGCTTGGTCCTTGGTTGGTGGGATATTCTGTCACGGTTGTAGTAAGAACGGGACCAAGGCGCAGCAGAGGTTGAGTTCCACATATTTATTTCAAAAGTGAAACTTAAAGCAAAAACAATGAATCAATACACGAACAACGAAACGTGGTGCACAGGCACAAATTAGTGCCCCACTTCGACAACAGCCAGTGAAATTGCAGGGCGCCAAATTCAAAACAACATAAATCTCATAATTAAAATTCCTCAAACATACAAGTATTATCCACCATTTTAAAGATAACATTCTTGTATATCCAACCACAGTGTCTGATTTCAAAAATGCTTTACTGCGAAAGCACACCATGCGATTATGTTAGGTCAACACCTAGTCACAGAAAACCGTACAGCCATTTTTCCAGCCAGAGAGAGGAGTCACAAAAAGCAGAAATGGAGATAAAATGAATCACTAACCTTTGATGATCATCATCTGATGGCACTCATAGGACTTCTTGTTACACAATACATGTATGTTTTGTTCGATAAAGTTCATATTTATATCCAAAAATCTGTTTACATTGGCGCGTTATGGTCAGAAATGCATTGTCTCAAACAAACATCCTGTGAAAGTGCAGAGAGCCACATCAAATTACAGAAATACTCATCATAAATATTGAGAAACGATACAAGTGTTAAACATACGAATAAAGATAAACTTCTCCTTAATGCAACCGCCGTGTCAGATTTTTAAAAAAGGCTTTACGGAGAAAGCACACTTTGCGATTATGTTAGGTCTGCACCTAGCCGCAGAAACACATACAGCCATTTTCCAGCCAAGGAGAGTGTCACAAAAGACAGAAATAGCGTTAAAATTAATCACTTACCTTTGATGATCTTCATCTGGTGGCACCCTCGGGTGTTTTGTTCGATAATGTCCCTTTTTATGACCAAATACCTCCTTTTTGTTTGCGCGTTTTGTCCAGTAATCCGAATGCTTAAGGAATGCTGAAGTCCAGACGAAAAGTTTTTTTAAAGTAGAATAAAAGTTAGTAGAAACATGCCAAACGATGTTTAAAATCAAACCTCCGGTTGTTTTTGTCATAAATAATCTATCATATTTCAACTGGACAAAAGCTCTATCAATGGGAAAGGAGAAACAAGAAAGGCGCGTTCCCGATCAGGCGCATGGCTGATGAATGGAAATTTTCACTGGCCACTGATTGAAATTGCTGTATCTCCCTCATTTTCAGAGTAAAAGCCTGAAACAATGCCTAAAGACTGGCCAGATGTAGAGGAAGACATAGAGACCGTGAACTGGGTCCTAAGTCTTTGTATGGTGGATAGACTTTCAATGGAAAAGCAGCCTTTCAAAATAATAGTACTTCCTGGTTGGATTTTCCTCTGGTTTTCGCCTGCCATATCAGTTCTGTTATACTCACAGACATTATTTTAACAGTTTTCGAAACTTTAGAGTATTTTCTATCCAGATCTACTAATTATATGCATATCCTATCTTCTGGGCCTGAGTTGCAGGCAGTTTAATTTGGACAAGCTTTTCATCCAAAATTCCGAATGCTGCCCCCTACCATAGTGAAGTTAAATATGATCCCCAAACGATTACCAGCTGCCTCTAATTGGGAATCATACAAAACGCCAACATAGAAAAATAAACTAGAACACAACATAGAAATATTAAACTAGAATACCCCCTAGTCACGCCCTGACCTATTACACCATAGAGAAACAAGAAACAAGGGCTCTCTATGGTCAGGGCATGACAGTCTAGGAAATGTTTGTTCCCTGGGACAGTCAGCATTCAGAAGTGAAAACTCCTTTGAATCTGCTGGGGACTCACATGCTATTAAGTGTATAATCTGTGACATGCTCGTAGTTGTCATGGGGAAAGGTGCGATGGATACCTCCATTTGTGAAAAATGTATTGAACTTGATGTAGCTAAAGAAAGGATTATTATCCTCCATGACGAAAGAAAACTGAATAAGGATCCCATGAGACTATTGACATCTTTAAATGCTTCCTATCAAAACATCCAAGACGATCATAATGGAACCTTCCTGGAATATGATCAATTTCCACCACTGCACCCCTCTACTAGCTTCAACCAGAAAATGGCTGCTCATTGTTCAACTCCAGATGAGCGTAAATCGATGCGCGTCGGCACCAGAAAAAAGGAGAAGAATCATTCTCAGTGCGCCTGCCTTCTTCTCCCGCGTCCGGACTTAAGACTTTCAAATTTGCTTTGAGCCCCTGTACCATCTGTCTTCTGCTGGGGACTTGGGTGTTCCCTCCATGGCTGTGGATGTCCCACCAGCTACCTCTCCCTGTCCTATTCAATCAACTGCCTGGGCACAGCCAGGACCACCACGGCTCCCCTCCACTGGGCCCTGCTCTCTGGATCAGAGCTCTGTCCCTTTGGCTGTTGTGGCCTGCACGCATCTGCCGTCTTAGCAGTCCTCTTCTCAGGTGAGTTCTGTGGCTCTGGACTCGCAATCAGCTTCGAGACTGCAGCCTGCAACCTGGTTCAAATCAAATCAAAGTTTATTTGTCACGTGCGCCGAATACAACAGGTGAAATGTGAAATGCTTACTTACAGGCTCTAACCAATAGTGCAAAAAAAGGTGTTAGGTGAACAATAGGTAAGTAAAGAAATAAAAACAACAGTAAAAAGACAGGCTATATACAGTAACGAGGCAATAAAAGTAGCGAAGCTACATACAGACAGCGGTTAGTCAGGTTGATTGAGGTAGTATGTACATGTCATGTAGATATGTAGATAGTCCGGTACCGCTTGCCATGTGGTAGTAGAGACAAGAGTCTATGACTGGGGCTGCTGGGGTCTTTGACCATTTTTAGGGCCTTCCGCCGACACTGGCAGCTTAGCCCCAGTGATGTAATGGGCCGTACGCACTATCCTCTGTAGTGGTTGTTATTCTGGCACCACATGGCCAGGTCTCTGACCTCCTCCCTATAGGCTGTCTCGTTGTTGTCGGTGATCAGGCCTACCACTGTTGTGTCGTCTGCAAACTTAATGATGGTGTTGGTGTCGTGTCTGGCCATGCAGTCGTGGGTGAACAGGGAGTACAGGAGGGGACTGAGCACGCACCCCTGGGGAGCTTCAGTGTTGAGGATCAACGTGGCAGATGTGTTGCTACCTACCCTCACCACCTGGGGGTGGCCCGTCGGGAAGTCCAGGATCCAGTTGCAGAGGGAGGTGTTTAGTCCCAGGGTCCTTAGCTTAGTGATGAGCTTTGAGGGTACTATGGTGTTGAACGCTGAGCTGTAGTCGATGAATAGCATTCTCACATAAGTGTTCCTTTTGTCCAGGTGGGAAAGGGCAGTGTGGAGTGCAACGGAGATTGCATCATCTGTGGATCTGTTTGGGCGATATGCAAACTGGAGTGGGTCTAGGGTTTCTGGGACGATGGTGTTGATGTGAGCCATTACCAACCTTTCAAAGCACTTTATGGCTACGGACATGAGTGCTACGGGTCTGTAGTCATTTAGGCAGATTGCCTTTGTGTTTTTGGGCACAGGGACTATGGTGGTCTGCTTGAAACATGTTGGTATTACAGACTCAATCAGGGACATGTTGAAAATGTCAGTGAAGTTTATCAATCAACCTACCAGGGTAGTTACAAACAGCACCACATGGCAGGAATCAAATCATCAACATGTATTGATCACATCTTGACTATTCCTGCAGAATTTTGTTTGAAAGCAGTATCCAGATCCATCGGATGTAGTGATCACAACATAGTAGCCATATCTAGGAAAAACAACGTTTCTAAGGCGAACAATAAGATAGTGTATAAGAGAAACAAAACAATACGTTTTGTAGCGATTCCTGTGTTGTTGATGTAAATAATATTTGTTGGTCTGTGGTGTGTAATGAGGAGCAACCAAATGCTGCACTTGACACATTTATGAAATTGCTTATCAAATCAAATTGTATTTGTTACATGTGCCGAATACAACAGGTACAACCGAATACAACCTTACCGTGAAATGCTTACTTACAAGCCCTTAACCAACAATGCAGTTCAGGAAATAGAGTTAATAAAATATTTACTAAATAAACTAAAGTTTTAAAAAATCAAATCAATCAATAGATAACACAAGAAATGTGCATAACAATAATGAGGGAACAGTCTATGACTTGGGTGACTGGAGTCTTTGACAATTTTTAGGCCCTTCCTCTGACACCGCCTAGTATATAGGTTCTGGATGTCTGGAAACTTGGCCCCAGTGATGTACTGGGCCCTACGCACTACCCTCTATAGTGCCTTACGGTCAGATGCCAAGCAGTTGCCATACCAGGCGGTAATGCAATCAGTCAGGATGCTCTCGATGATGGAGCTGTAGAACTTTTTGGGATCTGGGGACCCATTCCAAATCTTTACAGTCTTCTGCGGGGGAAAAAGTGTTGTCATGCCCTCTTCACAACTGTCTTGGTGTATTTGGACCATGAGTTTGTTGGTGATGTGGACACCAAAGAACTTGAAACTCTCGACCCGCTCCACTTCAGTCCCGTCAATGTTAATGGGGGCCTTTACTGCCCTCCTTTTCCTATAGTCCACAATCGGCTCATTTGCCTTTCTCACATTGAGGGAAAGGTTGATGTCCTTTAGATTCAGTTGCAGAGGGAGATGTTTGGTCCCAGGGTCCATAGCTTAGTGATGAGTTTTGTGGGCACTATGGTGTTGAACGCTGAGCTGTAGTCAATGAAAAGCATAGGTGTTCCTTTTGTCCAGGTGGGAAAGGGCAGTGTGGAGTGAGTTTGAGATTGAGTCATCTGTGGATCTGTTGGGGTGGTATGCGAATTGGAGTGGGTCTAGGGTTTCTGGCATGATGGTGTTGATGTGAGCCGTGATCAGCCTTTCAAAGCACTTCATGGCTACCGACGTGAGTGCTACGGGGCTGTAATCCTTTAGGCAGGTTACCTTCGCTATCTTGGGCACAGGGACTATGGTGGTCTGTTTGAAACATGTAGGTATTACAGACTCGGCCAGGGAAAGGTTGAAAATGTCAGTGAAGACACTTGCCAATTGGTCAGCACATGGTTTGAGTACACGTCCTGGTAATCCATCTGGCCACGCGGCTTTGTGAATGTTGACCTGTTTAAAGGTCTTCCTCACATTGGCTATGGAGAGCGTGCTCACATAGTCATCCAGGAACAGCTGGTGCTCTCATTCATGCTTCAGTGTTGCTTGCCTCAAAGCGAGCATAAAAGGCATTTAGCTCGTCTGGTAGGCTCACGTCACTGGGCAGCTCGCGGCTGGGTTTCCCTTTGTAGTCCGTAATAGTTTTCAAGCCTTGGCACATCCGACGAGCGTCAGAGCCGGTATAGTAGGATTCAGTCTTAGTCCTGTATTAACGCTTTGCCTGTTTTATTGTTTATCTGAGGGATTTCTTGTAAGCGTTCAGATTAGTGTCCCGCTCCTTGAAAGCGGACGCTCTAGCCTTTAGCTTGGTGCGGTTGTTGCCTGAGATCCATGGCTTCTGGTTGGGAAATGTACGTACGGTCACTGCGGGGACGACGTCGTTGATGCACTTATTGATGAAGCTGGTGACTGTGGTGATATACTCCTCAATGCCATTGGATGAATCCCGGAGCATATTCCAGTCTGTGCTAGCAAAACAGTCCTGTAGCGTAGCATCCACGTCATGAAACCACTTCTGTATTGAGTGAGTCATTGGTACTCCCTGCTTTAGTTTTTGCTTGTAAGCAGGAATCAGGAGGATAGAATTATGGTCAGATGTGCCAAATGGAGGGTGAGGGAGAACTTTGTACGTGTCTCTGTGTGTCGAATAAAGGTGGTCCTGAGTTTATTTTCCTCTGGATACACATGTGACATGCTGGTAGAAGTTAGGTCAAATTGATTTAAGTTTGCCTGTATTAAAGTCTTCGGCCACTAGGATGTGCGATGTCTAATATTAAAGCAGTCTCGAGATATTGCTCGCCTGAGGTAGAATACCTCATGATAAGCTGGAGGGAAGCAAAAGTTATTCCCCTACCTAAGGATATTAAAGCTCCCTTTACTGGCTCAAATATATGACTAATCAGCCTGTTACCAACCCTTCGTAAACTTTTGGGAAAAATTGTGTTTAACCAGATACAATGCTATTTTACAGTAAACAAATTGACAGAAATGACTGATGATTGGCTGAGAGTAATTGATGATAAAAAAGATTGTGGGGGCTGTTTTGTTAGACGTCAGTGCGGCTTTTGACATTATTGATCATTGTGTGTTGCTGGAAAAATGTGTGTTATGGCTTTACACCCCCTGCTATATTGTGGATAAAGAGTTCTGTCTAACAGAACACAGAGGGTGTTCTTCAATAGATTCCTCTCCAACAAAATCCAGGTAGAATCAGGAATTGCCCAGGGCAACTGACCTGGCCCCTTACTTTTTTCAATCTTTACTAATGGCATGCCACTGGCTTTGAGTAAAGTCAGTGTGTCTATGTATGCGGATGACTCAACACTATACACATCACCTGCCACAGCAACATAAATGACTGCAACACTTAACAAAGAGCTGAAGTTAGTTTCAGAATTTCAAAAACATCAAAGCATTGTATTCGGGACAAATCATTCACTAAACTCAAAGTCTCAAAAAAAAAATAATATTGTCATGAATAATGTGGTAATTGAGCAAGTTGATAAGACTAAACTGCTTGGAGTAACCCTGGATTGTAAACTGTCATGGTCAAACATATTGATACAACAGTAGCTAGGATGGGGAGAAGTCTGTCCATAATAAAGCACTGGTCTGCATTCTTAACAGTACTATAAACAAGGCAGGTCCTACAGGCCCTAGTTTTGTCGAACCTGTTCAAAACCTGTTCAGTTGTGTGGTCAGGTGCCACAAAAAGGGACTTTGCAATTGGCTCAGAACAGGGCAGCACGGCTGGCCCTTGGATGTACACAGAGAGCTAACATTAATACTATTCATGTCAATCTCTCCTGGCTCAAAGTGGAGGAGAGAGTGACTTCATCACTACTTGTATTTGTGAGAGGTATTGACATGTTGAATGCACCAAGCAGTCTGTTTGACTACTGGCACACAGCTCAGCCATCCATGCATACACCACAAGACATGCCACCAGAGGTTTCTTCACAGTCCCCAAATCCAGAACAGACTATGGGAGGCGCACAACACTATATAGAGCCATGACTACATGGAACTCTATTCCACATCAAGTAACTCATGCAAGCAGTCAAATTTGATTTTAAAAAACAGATAAAAATACACCTTATGGAACAGTGGAGACTGTGAAGTAACACAGACATAGGCACAGTCACATGCATACAAACACACGATTACATACGCACTATACACACACGTACACATGGATTTTGTGTTGTAGATATGTGGTAGTAGAGTAGGGGCCTGAGGGCACATGCTTAATATGTTTTTAGATTTGTTGTGAATGTAATGTAATGCTTTGAGAACTGCTTTAATGTTGCCTTGGCAACAGCTAATGGGGATCCATAATAAATACAAAAACAAATACAAACCATTTGCAAATTGCCATCTCTTGATTAAGACTATGTTGTTTCCATCTACAGTATGTCCCAAATGGCACCCCATTCCCTATATAGTGCACTACTTTTGAATAGAGTTGTATGGGTCCCGGTTGAAAGTCATAGACTATAAAGGGAAGAGGGTGTCATTTGGGACAGACCCTGTACTCTCATGTCCTCAAACGTCAAAACTGCAACCGTCCCTTACATTACCAAGCCATTGAGGCCTAGCAGAGGAAGTCCCATCAAAAATATAAAAAATCACACGTGAGCTGCTTTTTACGTTGTGATCTTATATACATTTTAATCAGATACTTAGAACCAGAGTCAGATTTCCCCAGTCACGCTCTGTGACTTCTCTATTTAAACTCTTGTTAGATGTAGGCTAACAGATAGTGTAAGCCAAAGGGAAAGGGCTAAAAATAGCGGTCGAGTCTGGAGCCGTGCGAAACTGCGTTTCAGCCTGGGAATACACCGGCGCTCTGTTACCATGGTTACTCCTTTCTTTTCCATATCCAGGATTGGCTTCAATTACTGTTCTTTTTGCTTTCTATGCCACAACAAAATGTCAAAATGTAGCCTTTATCGTGGTTTTGTCCAATAATGGCTTAAAATTTGTATAAAAGTTCATGGCGCATTGAGTGTCTAGTGAATCCAGTGGCTGTCTGGTATCTTAGTGGTATTTGTGTCAGTGTTATAGGCCTAACATACACACACCCAAAAATTGTCATTTGGTTCCCCATCAAATCATAAACAAATTGACACTGTCTAAAAATGGGGTCTCACGTTTTTGAACTGTGAAGCAACAGACGATGCAGGACCTATCAAACAGGCAAGCACGCAGTCACACACATGCACACACACACACAATGTCTGATGTTAGATAACCTCAACATCTCAACACCAACACTAACCACCAGCCTGTTTATCTCAGGATTCGATTTAATCACAACAAACTTAATTCTAACAACAAACATTACTTCAAAGTATTTACACCACATGACTTTCTCCATGTTTTGTTGTGTTACAAGGTGGGATTAAAATGGATTGAATTGACATTGTCTGTCATATCAAAGTGTAAGAAAATTCTAACATTTACACAAACAAAAACAAACAAACAATAATATATGTATTATGTGACTTCTTTAAGCAAATGTTTACTCCTGAATGTATTTAGGCATAACATATCAAAGGGGTTGAATACTTATTGACTCAAGACATTTCAGATTTTCAATTTTAATTCATTTGTCAACATTTCTAAAAACATAAGTCCACTTTGACATTATGGGGTATTGTGCAAAGGCCAGTGACACAACATGTAAACCATTTTAAAAGCAGGCTGTAACACAACAACATTTGGAAAAAGTCATGGGGTGTAAATACTTTCTGAAGGCACTGTAGTTGGGTCGTTCCACGAAACAAGTGCCCCTTGATATTTTAAATAGGAAATGTGCACCAATATTGCATTTTAGAAGCCTGTTTTATTAAATTAATATAGACCACATGGAGAATTAAATAAATCTGCTAATCTGCTAAACATTTTGACATGTCCCTCCGTCATCCCTGTGTCACTTCTAGGAAGATTTTAACCCACTTAAACCCCAAAGAATGTAGACCGTTTACTCTACCGACTATTTTGTGTGAAGACTGATTTTCGGGACGCCTCAACGTCTGACAAACACAGCTCTAGCTCTGTCCCATTTCACCGTAGATGCAGAAGTGCGACATCGGCCGATGCTGTGGATTGAGACACATCCAATGCAAAAACATATCTGTAGCTTAAATTGACAGATTATTTGGGGGATTTTTTTTTTCTGATGCTAATTCCATTCCCTCGCGAGCGCAGACATCGACCGTACGGGGTTAATATAACAGGCTTTTAAAATTCAGTGTTGGTGCACAATCTCAACTTAAAAATATCAAAAGGGCACACTTGTCGTGGAACAACCCACGTACAGTGCCTTCAGAAAGTATTCATTTGGTTGCTTTGACAAAGTCACTTCTGAACATGATCATTTATTTCATGTGATTAGTGATTCATTTTCATCTATCCCCCATTTTAAGGTCAACCCTGTTACGTGAACTGAACTCTCGATTTTAATATGGTGAAACTATTCCTAGTTAATATATATATATATATATATATATATATATATATATATATATATATATATATATATATATATATAAATAGAAACATTATATATAAACATACATAAGCACATATTGATACACTGAACATCTAATAGTCCAATCATAGTGTAAAAGCAGGTTCTACTCTTTTTGACAATTGTTTGGTGATTTGTGGTGGAAAACTGAGTGTGCCCGGACCGAGTACAACACGTCAACCCTTTAACCCATAGATAGACGGATCCACTCATGTAGAAAATCCATCTTTCACAAGCCCCATGATATGGACTAGGCACAAGCTTCATATTGGTAGAAAGAGGGGATTGAGCTGCAACCACTGAAACTGTAAATACCTAGTTTAAACACACGGGGGATCTATTGAATATTCAAAATGAGGTCACGTATGATGCGCAGGCGTGTCAGTCGACTAAGGGGCTAGAAATGTTTTAGCAATAAAACATATTTTGTGAAGCTTTCATTCAATTGCACACAACACACTAACATTAATGGCAGATTTAAGATGAAAAGGTCAACCCTGTTACTTTATTTGGCACTTAATATGCACTTACTATAGTATTGTTTTTATTTAACCTCTTGAGATGTTGAAACATGTTTTTTATTAAGTTGAACATGTGCTCTTTATGACAGAATGTTACAATTAGATGAAATCCATAGTTTTACTTCTTAAAAGACACCGAATTGGTGGGATGACCCATGTACTTTGGTAAGCACGTCAAAGTTGTTCCCCAGACTACTCACGTCCATCATGATTGCGCCAGCCCCGGGGGCAGCTAGATATACACACTTCAGTCTTCCCCCATTAGATTCTATATTTTCCATATCCATCTCTCTATTGCAGGGAAGTAAAGACGTCCCGTCCTCCCCTCCATACACCCCTCCCTACTCCACCCTCCATCCCACGGCCGTCTCCCAGTGCCCCTATGTGCGCATTGTTGGCGTGCCGAGAACGTTTAACTTCGCCATAGTGTGTATTTACAGAACCTAATAGTGTTGGAGGCCACGATGGCGCCTCGCTCTGAAACATGTGTACACCCCTCAAACAACAAATCAAACCTCTCGATGGTGGAGTTTTGCAATCACACGTGTGTGTACGCTACAGCAAAGAGCACATATTTCACGATAGGATGAATCATGACTCAATTATGATTGTATGAAATCGTAAATAACATTCTAGAAGAAGGCATGTGTGTAAGAATGGGTACATGCCTATGTAAGCATGCTGGGTCTGTACATAGATGGATGTGTTTATTACAATATGTGCAAGTGTATGAGGCAGTGTGTGTGTTTATTCCAGTGTGTGTGTGTGTGTGTGTGTGTGTGTGTCTGTGTGTGTGTGTGTGTGTGCGTGTGTGTGTGTGTGTGTGTGCGTGTGTGTGTGTGTGTGTGTACGTGCATGTGTGTATACCCACTTATATGTCTCTATAGAACCATCCTCATCCCCCCCTCGTTCTCCTCCTCTCTGAAAAGCTCTGAAAGCGAACGAGTGTGACGGGGGAGAAACACTCAGTCCATTGTTTTATTTTCTTCCTTGGACAAAAAGAGAGGGGGGACCAAACAGGTGAAAATAACTAGCTCTATTATGCCCAGGCATGACTTGGGCCACTGAACCTGACGTTCTGACGCCTGCCTGTCTGTCGTATTCAACAGAGGTGGTCTATTCAGGGCATGGGGACGCGGGGACACACTGCAGGGGGGGGGTGTGTGTGAGTGTGTGTGTGTAAGGGAGGAGAAGGGGGGGGCACTGAGCTGAACACAGGGGCTAGGGGCTGGAGAATGCCTGGTGACGGGTCACCAAAAACAGAGCGGGACGGCACACAATAGGGCCAGGACATTCCTGACATAACCCCGGCACACCGGAGAGGAAGTGGCAGGGATTTATTGGTGTCAACGGCCCCGCTGAGAAAGGGCCCCCGCGCCCCCTTTTGTCCCCCCTTACCCCACCTGACAGAGCTGAATCGAGACGTCCACACATACACACACACACACACACACGTCCCTCTCTCCCTGGGAAGAAAGCACCAATTAGGAGATAGGCATATAGGGCCACAGGGGTTTGGAGTGGAAGGAAGGGGGAGGACGTGTGTGTGTTTGTGTGAATAGAATGAATGTGTCAAGGGAGACCCGAAGGGGAGGCTTTTCAATTCAATGTGCACAAGTTTGACCCCATGGGAACATTGCTATGAACCTGTGTGTCTGTGAGCATTACAACTCATCGGCTGCATTTACACAGGCAGCACAATTCTGATATTTTTTCCACTAATTGGTCTTTTGACCAATCACATCAGATCTTTTCACATCAGTTCCTTTTCAGCAGACCAGTTAACTAGGCCTAGGACCCCTAGACTTAGCGAGCACATCAATTTAGCAAGCTAGTTAATCAGTTTCGAAACACTGTGCTACAGATGCATCTTGTTAATTGTCGTCCAATTAATCTGGTATTTACAGTGCTCTCAGAAAGTATTCACACCCCTTGACTTTTATAGCCCAACATTTTGTGTCACTGGCCTACACACAATAACCCATAATGTCAAAGTGGAATTATGTTTCTATACATATTTACAAATTAATAAAAAATGAAAAGCTGAAATGTGTTGAGTCAATAAGTATTCACCTCCTTTGTTATGGCAAGCCTAAATAAGTTCAGGAGTGAAGATTTGCTTAACAAGTCACATAAGTTGAATGGACTCAATCTGTGTGCAATAATAGTGTTTAACATGATTTTGAAATGACTACCTCATCTCTGTACCCCACACATAGAAGTATCTGCAAGGTCCCTCAGTCGAGCAGTGAATTTCAAACACAGATTCACAGATTATACTAAACTATATGGAATTGTTTTAAGAAGATTATACCAAGGATCGTTTTGCTATTTGATTTTCAGTTTTAAGACCCCTTGAAGTATATATATACAGTACCAGTCAAATGTTTGGACACACCTAGACATTGCAGGGTTTTTCTTTATTTTTACTATTTTCTATGTTGTAGAATAATAGTGAAGACCTCAAAACGATGAAATAACATATATGGAATCATGTAGTAACCAAAAAACTGTTAAACAAATCAAAATATATTTTATATTTGAGATTCTTCAAAGTAGTGTCGTGACGTTGTATTAGTTAATGTGACGACTGTTGCTCATTGAATGATTAAAGGTTTCTAATTGCGTGATTAACTGAATCAAGCAATTATTAACTCATTAACCTGGGGCACCATGGGAAAATTTGTTGTTTCTATTTCCCAAATTAACTCAAAGAATATCAGAATATCGATTTTACAACAGCCGCTAATTAATCAGTTACCTCTACAGTCTCGTTCTGAACGTTGCATAATCCGGGAATCTGCACGGACCCGGGTCTCACCAATGAATTCGTACCACACCAATCTTAGTTGAGTATTTATTTACTAGAAAGCTAAAATGATGATAATATATATACATACACAAAACCACATTCTAGGTTGATTAGAACTTAATCAATTGATTACTATTGATTAGAACTTAAAACGGGCCAACACACTATGGCGCGTTACCCAAAATGGGGATTTAAAAGAGAGAGAAAAAGAGAAAGTACAGAAGAGAACTTTACATTTGGGTGAATTTGTCAGCTATGCTTATTCTAACCCTAGCCTTGCCCCAAACTGCCGCTCTTATGGGTCAGAATATAATGATGTAATTACGTGGGGAAGGTCTCTGTGGATTCTCCGCGTGGACCATTCAGGCTGCTCAATGACGCACTTCTCCGGCGCAACTCTTTGGTTGTCCTCACGATGTCAGTGTCCTTTTGGATTAGGAGTCTGTTCCCTCGCCCTTGCTCTGGAAGGGCTCTTCTGAGGACAGACAGCTCTGTAGCTCAGAGCTCACAGCGTAGGAATGAAACACTGTAGATACCACAATTTGATGGGGAGTGGAGGCTAGGTGGTTCGACTTGAATTCGCCCGCTTAGACACAGCTACTCATCCGTAGCTTGGGTAGAAAAATATTTCTTTGTCTTCAAACTTGTGTTGCGTTTTGGGTTCGTTTACTTTTTTTGTGTGTGAATTTGACCCCTTTTTCTCCCCAATTTCGTGGTATCCAATTGTTTAGTAGCTACTATCTTGTCTCATCGCTACAACTCCCGTACGGGCTCAGGAGAGACGAAGGTTGAAAGTCATGCGTCCTCCGATACACAACCCAACCAAGCCGCAGTGCTTCTTAACACAGCGCCATCCAACCCGGAAGCCAGCCGCACCAATGTGTCGGAGGAAACACTGTGCACCTGGAAACCTTGGTTTGCGTGCACTGCGCTCGGCCCGCCACAACAGTCGCGGGTGCGCGATGAGGCGAGGATTTCCCTACCGGCCAAATCACCCTAACCCGGACGACGCTAGGCCAATTGTGCGTCGCCCCACGGACCTCCCGGTTGCAGCCAGTTACGACAGAGCCTGGGCGCGAACCGGGTTCGTTGACTTTTTAGACCTCGGCTAATTCTTCACTCACATGTTTTATACCCTCGGGTCAGAAGTGGGTGTAACCGCCGTTAGGGCAATTCTCTGGGCGTACCAAGTTATGGGCAAGGTCTAGATTTGACTCAAATCCAATTTTAGACAACTAACTTTACATTTCATCTCTACCAAAACATTCTCTTTGATTTGGACATTTTCCATACAACGTACAATGTATAAACATCAAACATATACTAGGTAAACTGTTGACGTTACAATGTTTTCATAATAACGTCATCTATTAACCTTTAATAACAAAACAAAATTACATACATTTTCATATTCCATCTATCGTCATGACCACCATTGTGGCTGACGGGAAACCATTGTTCCAAAGTCCCTTTATTTCATGTTTATTGTTCTGAGGTTGGTTCTCCATATTGAGGGGACACAGGAATGTTGTGTGGCCTAAGATTTACCAGGGGCGTGAGGGGTCATAAAACCCCCACATCTTCAGACTACTCTGTTGGGGTTGAGAGATAATCTGTAGGGTTGTGGTCTCCTGTAACCTGATCTGATCAGGACAGTCATAACAGTAGCCACCCTTTGCCTTGATGACAGCTTTGCACACTCATTTGCCGGTGACACTGTCTGTGATTTCTTTAGAATTCAAGGCACACTAAACCAGCATGGCTTCCACAGCATTCGGCAGTGATACACCATCCCATCTGGTTTGCGCTTAGTGGGAATATCATTTATTTTTCAACAGGACAATGACAAAACACACCTCCAGGGTGTGTAAGGGCTATTTGAACAAGAAGGAGGGGATGGTGTGCTGCATCAGATGACCAGGCCTCCACAATCACCTGACCTCAACCCAATTGAGATGGTTTGGGATGAGTTGGACCGCAGAGTGAAGGAAAAGCAGTGCTTAGCATATGTGGAAACTCCTTCAAGATGGTTGGAAATGCATTCCAGGTGAAGCTGGTTGAGAGAATGCCAAGAGTGTGCAAAGCTGACATCAAGGCAAAGGGTGGCTACTTTGAAGAATCTAAAATCTAAAATATACACTTTTTTGGTTACTACAGGATTTCATATGTGTTTTGATGTCTTCACTATTATTTTACAATGTAGAAAATAGTAAAAAACAGAAAACCCCTTGAATGAGTAGGTGTGTACAAACTTTTGATTAGTACTGTATATACATTTTTTAAATGATTTGATGAAAAATGTTATTTGGCCTTACTGCTATTAGCCCATACAAACACATTGAATAACAGATTCATTACATGGAACAACAGATAGTCCCTCCCAAAACACAAAAGGAAGTTTGTTCTGAAGTGTCTGTCCTATATCTGAAAGATGTAAGAAAGATCAGGAAATATATATATAAAAAAAAAACATGTATTTAACCCCTTATTTTTGGCACAAAATGGTCTCCATATATACAGTAACTCCATTCCGTACCTCCATTTTCCAACTGATATCGGGGTGCCTTCTGACGAGTCTTGTGAGGCCTGTGGGAACAATGTACGTGTTCGTGAGAATCTCAGGTTTCCACAGAGGGGTCATATTAATCTTTGGACCAAACTGTTCAGACTGAAGTTGGCGGTTCGGCTGTTGAGACTTCAGACGAGTGGGGGTCGTAGAGCAAAATGGAGAACATCATGTTCGTGAGAGTCTCATCTTTCCATTGTTTCCATACTGTGTCCAGTGCAGAACCAATGCGTGTTAGCAGATAACCATAGACTTCCAGTCATTGCGCTTACACAAGTTACCATTGGCTTTCAAAACTACCTCTAACTTCCTTCATACTGGACTCAGAGACAAACAAATGGTATCCAGGAGTTCATCTGACTCTGGGGAAGTAGATACAGTAAGTAAAGTATCCCTTTAATGGCTGTGATAGGAGACAATTGAGAGTGGATCAAAAACATTCTAGTTGCTCCACAATACTGTTGAAGTCGGAGGTTTACATACACCTTAGCCAAATAGCCAAAACTCAGTTTTTCACAATTCCTGACATTTAATCAGAGTAAAAATGCCCTGTCTTAGGTCAGTTAGGATCACCACTTTATTTTAAGAATGTGAAATGTCAGAATAATAGTAGTGAGAATGATTTATTTCAGCTTTTATTTCTTTCATCACATTCCCAGTGGGTCAGAAGTTTACATACACTCATTTAGTATTTGGTAGCATTGCCTTTAAATTGTTTAACTTGGGTCAAACGTTTCAGGTAGCCTTCCACAAGCTTCCCACAATAAGTTGGGTGAATTTTGGCACATTCCTCCTGACAGAGCTGATGTAACTGAGTCAGGTTTGTAGGCCTCCTTGCTCGCACACACTTTTTCAGTTCTGCCCACACATTTTCTATGGGATTGAGGTCAGGGCTTTGTGATGGCCACTCCAATACCTTGACTTTGTTGTCCTTAAGCCATTTTGCCACAACTTGGAAATATGCTTGGGGTCATTGTCAATTTGGAAGACCCATTTGCGACCAAGCTTTAACTTCCTTGAGATGTTGCTTGAATATATCCACATAATTTTCCTCCCTCATGATGCAGCAAAGCACCCCCACAACATGATGCTGCCACCCCCGTGCTTCACGGTTGGGATGGTGCTCTTCGGCTTGCAAGCCTCTCCCTTTTTCCTCCAAACATAACGATGGTCATTATGGCCAAACAGTTCTATTTTTGTTTCATCAGACCAGAGGACATTTCTAAAAAAAATTATGATCTTTGTCCCCATGTGCAGTTGCAAACCGTAGTCTGGCTTTTTTATGACGGTTTTAGAGCAGTGGCTTCTTTCTTGCTGGGCTGCTTTTCAGGTTATGTCAATATAGGACTTGTTTTACTGTGGATATAGATACTTTTGTACCTGTTTCCTTCAGCATCTTCACAAAGCCCTTTGCTGTTGTTCTCGGATTGTTTTGCACTTTTGGCCCCAAAGTAGGTTCATCTCTAGGAGACAGAACGCGTCTCCTTCCAGAGCGGCGTGACGGCTGCGTGGTCCCATGGTGTTTATACTTGCGTACTATTGTTTGTACAGATGAACCTTCAGGCATTTGGAAATTGCTCCCAATGATGAACCAGACTTGTGGAGGTCTACAATTATTTTGGGCAGATTTCTTTTGATTTTCCCATGATGTCAAGCAAAGAGGCACTGAGTTTGAAGATAGGCCTTGAAATACATCCACAGGGACACCTCCAATTGACTCAAATTATGTAATTTAGCCTATCAGAAGCTTCTAAAGCCATGACATAATTTTCTGGAATTTTTCAAGCTGTTTAAAGGCACAGTCAACTTAGTGTATGTAAACTTCTGACCCACTGGAATTGTGATACAGGGATCCACATTATAAGTGAAATAACTTGTCTGTAAACCATTTTTGGAAAAATTACTTGTGTCATTCACAAAGTAGATGCCCTATCCGACTTTCCAAAACTATAGTTTGTTAACAAGAAATTAGTTGAAAAACAAGTTTTAATGACTCTAACCTAAGTGTATGTAAACTTCCGATATCAACTGTATTTACCTAAATGACAGAGAGAGAAGCTTGTACAGAATAAAATATTCCAGAACATGCATCCTGTTTGCAATAAGGCACTAAAGTAAAAGTGCAAAAAATGTGGCAAAGAAATGTACTTTAAGTCCTGAATACAATGTTTGGAGCAAATCCATCACATCACAGATTACCACTCTTCATATTTTGAAGCATGGTGGTGGCTGCATCATGTTATGGGTATGCTTGTCATTGGCAAGGACTAGGGAGTTGTTTGTTAAAATTAAAAGAAATGGCATAGAGCTAAGCACAGGCAAATTCCTAGAGGAAAACCTGTCTCAATCTGCTTTTCAACAGACACTGGGAGACAAATTCACCTTTCAGCAGGACAATAACCTAAAACACAAGGCCAAAATACACTGGAGTTGCTTACCAAGACGATGTTGCATGTTCCTGAGTAGATTGTTGACAAAAAATGAAAAATAAATCAATTGTAATCCCACCTTCTGACACAACAAAATGTGGAAAAAGTCAAGGGGTGAGAATACTTTCTGAAGGCACTGTAAGTCCTTAAATGTAGGCAAGAAAAAGAGGCGATATAAGTGACCATACTCTTTCACAGAGTTCAACACATAAGGTCAGTGTTTGTGTGATTGGAAGGGTAAGCCAGATAAGCTGTAAAAGGCATTGGTGTTGTTAGCCTTCGCCTATTTAGCTCGATCGAACTAGCTCATCTGCCACTGCCACGATGGATATCAGAAATTGGCTTTGCCAAAGTACCCGAACAAAGCCAAAAAGGAGAGCGATGAGCAGCAGCATCAAACCACAGGGGCCGCCGTCAAGCCGGGCAGCGATGAAGCTGCCAAGTTCCAGCTTGCTCCACGTGCAGAGCCTACCCACCCTCCCACATGCACCGCCAGGATAATGGATACACAGCCCCCCTCCACCTCTAACTGTTCCTGATCTTGGAACAGAGGGGCCAGCACAGGTTAGCCTAGAATCCTACCCTAGCCTTGGGTTTTCTGTCCAGAAACGTTCATTTAATAGCAACTTGTTCTTTACATTAGCTACATGTCAGTTATATGTAGCTAATTCTTTACATTAGCTACATATCATCATAAAAATCAATATATTTTATTTTTCTTGGTAGCCAATTGGTTTTCGTGGTTATTAAATGGTACTGTACGTATTGTAAACTTGTTTATGGCAGGCAGGCATTGCTTAGTTGATTACGTAGGTTGAATTTGATCCCCAGAAGTGTATTGTGCCATATCGCAACTGTTGCTGTACTCTTGAGAGGCAGGGTTTTCCATGTTTGAAGCAGGCCTATGGGCCTATTTGTTTGTCAAGACAGCCGTGCGTGGTTACATCTCACTGTAGTAGGCTATGTTTTGGTTATTTGGATCTTCATTTGCCTTTAGTTTACTGTGTTTGTTTACTGTTCATTTATTCGGCCTAATATAGATTGCGGCATGCCTTTATTTATCTGACATTTTGTTTACTAAGCCTACTAACTTGACATCGCTGTTTTATTCTGTTCACATTCACTCGCGATTATGTCGGTATTCTAAGCCAAACTGATATTCAGTATTTTTTGTTGCATGCATGAATAACTAGGATACTACTTTCAGCATTTAGTTTGCATTATTTTGGTAAAACAGCTGTGTGTACCACTGCATTCACGTAGGTGAATAACCCTATCTATCTTGTAGCCTATATTCATTACCAAAACGGCCTTGCTTTAAGTGTGTAGGTTGCTGTCCATTGTGCTGATACAGCGCAGCGGAGATTTCGCGCCAACCTGTCACTTCAAAAGCACAATCAATGGCCTTGGAGTCTCTGCATTTGAACTTGATGTTTATTGTGGTATACCGTGATATAAGCAGAATTCAATGCAAGAACCCCCCCCCCCCCAAATGCTTCCCCCTCAACGATTTCAACTGCCCCCCCCCTCTTAGTTACTTTATCCTGGCGCCGGGTCTAACCCACCACCCATTGTATAGCAAGGTTGAACTCCCCTTCTGTCAATAGAAAGCAATAGTAGTTACTAGGAAACATCCATAGGGGTCAAAATACACAGGCTTACAACTGGTTCAGTGATGTGTTCAAGACTTTCATTATGACCACTTTTGGTTGTAGACTCCAAATTCCCACCAAATAAAGGAGACTGAACATTTTACTAAAACAGGATGAGTAATAATGTCTATTTCATGTATTTTTCAGGTTATTCTTATTGAGAAAACATCTATTTTACAAGAGATACTGTATGTTTTTATTGACAGTAGATGTTGTAGCAACAGAATGACCAATGCTACAGGTGACAGAGATAGAAAATATACCATAAGCACAGACATAGGTACAGTGCTTCAATCTTTCAACCCCATAACCTTGGTTAGAATTTGGAGAGGCAACTGATCTTAGACCAGTGCTTTGAGACTCATTTTCCCACCAAGGCAGTTTGTTGTTGTACAGAAAGACCAGTGAGGGGCTGAATTGCCTGGAGCAACAGTGCCCCCTGGCGTAAACGTCGACACACTACCCCTTCCATCGTTCCCTGTGCGCCGGGTAGAAGTTTTCTGCAAGTGCAAATCCAGGATCAGCCTACCCTCCCCATATTCTAACCTTCACCAATAGGTAGGATATTGCAAAACTAACCTTAGATCAGTATCTAGATTTAGGTTTGTCCTGCTCCGTATACATGAAAGGTGAATGTTCCCCTTTGATCATTCAAACAGACAGCTCAACAACCGTAAAATATCTACTGGCATTATTCATCTATGTCCAGAAATGGTTGAACTCCACTTCACTCTACTTTGAATTGACACCCATTGCAACATTAGCATAAATCTAGGGGCTTGTTCAGTAAGGTGCCATGTATTGTACCCCCTCAATTCGCTACAGTTTAGAGATGACATAATATCTTATTCTATAAGATGTGGAATCATATATGTTCTATACAGATTATCCAAACATTCTGTAACGTTGCCCCATCCTCAACAAACTCCTGGTAATACAGTATGCATTTCAGGTGACAATGTGCATGGTATTTTCAGTCATGATGATTGCTGTGGTAGCAGCATTACAAAGGACCACTCATCATCCACTTCAAACCAGATCTTGTTCATAGTATATACACTGCCACAGACCGATTACATCCAACCGAAGCAGACACAAACATACAAGGCATTCCAACATCAGTGAGCAGCATTTCTAACTCACTGTATTCCAAAGGAATCTGTTCCGATTGTAAGCCTTGGGTGGCATTTTTCTTGCCATACATCAGCCAACTAACCACATGATTGTGCCAAATCCTGAGCCAATGAATATCAAAGTGGAATTAACAGAACGTGATCATTCGTTTTTCTAGCACTCTCTCAGTGCCTTCAGAACACACATTGAGTTCAAATGGGAACTCCCAAGCACTTCCAGATGGAAGCACTTTGGGATAATGATGCTGGATTCCACACAAATGAAGGGGCTAAATACCACCAGAGTGGTACCTGAGTGAGCTTGCAGGCTGCTCCCTCCACTGTGTGTGCCACACACACTCACACACATACAAAACCCAGTAACATTGCTGTTATTGGCACCTACTATCATACTCTGTTCAAAGGCACTTAAATATGTTGTCTTGCCCATTCACCCTCAATGGCACACATACACGATCCCATGTCTCAATTGTCTCAAGGCTTCAAAATCCATATTTGACCTGTTTCCTCCCCTTTACACACATACACACACCGCTAAATATTGGTCTGTGAGCTTCTGAAAAAGTTCCTAGTTTTGGCCTCACTGTAGCCTCCCCTACAAGCCCATTAGCTTTAGCTTTAGCCTTGCAAATAGACACCGATCCAATCTTTTTACAGTGCATCCTCTCTTCTCTACTTTCTTAGTAATCACTAATATTCCCAGGTTTGATGGGTGCCGGCAACAGGGTGAAAGCCTTGCCCTCGCAGACGAGACAATTATATTTTAGATCAGTGATCTCCAGAAAGAAAGAAAGAAAGAAAGAAAGAAAGAAAGAAAGAAAGAAAGAAGACTCCTCTCTGTAAATGGCCCTCGTGGCTTAACCTCTAACCTGCAAGAGCCCTTAGCTTTAGTCTTAACCTCCCTTTGGTCTACACCAGCACTAGCCACTGGGCACAGATTCAACCTCTACTCCATGTTGGTTCAACATCATTTCCTTGAAATGACGTGGAAACGACGTTGATTCAACCAGTATGTGCCCAGTGGGTAGCGGGTAGCCTGACTCTAAACCTCTCTCCTCTCTCACTCTCACTCACGCTTGTGAAGGCATCCGGATGAACAGTTCCACCTGAGTGTCTGGAAACATCACTAGAGAGACAATAACACATGTAAGAGCATGCTTGATAGCGAATTATTGTGGCACTGATTGTGTGGAAAACACAATCAGTGCCACAATCCCTCTCTCTTTCCACGGTGGCTAAAAGACACTTGTGTCGTCTCTAAGGTGCATGTTAAAGTGGTGTAGGTTGTGTGTGCGTGGGTGTACGTGTACCTTATCACCATTATCGTGATTCATAGCTTGCCCGCTCTTAACACGTCAGCAAGCCTTTGAACTGGCCCTCTTTTGCCCGTGAGTGAGTGAGTGTGTGTGAGAGGATGTATACAAAAATGCCAGTGTGATGCCTTGACGTAAAATGAGTCACAGCTGAGAAAGTAAACAGGGCTGGCTCCCAGAGAGGCTCGGATATAAACAGTAGGTGTGTTGAGAAGAGAGTTTATTTTATAATGGATCTCTATCCTGTTTGAAGTGCCTTTATTTGCACAATATTGGTTGATCTTTATTGCAAACATCCCCCAATTACCACCGTGTTGGAATTTATTATATCTCTTTGCTTTATAAAAGGCAGACTCAGCAAAATGACGTTGTAACAAGCAGCACCGCAGATATTGAGATGAATGAGACGCAAGACTTCGATCTCACACAGTATCTGCCCATGTGCACTGGTTCGCTTCACACTTACAGCATGCTACAGTAGCCACAGGACTAAAACAGGGGAGAAGTTGAGCCTCACACTTTAACAACCTATCTGTACATTATGCCCTGAATCTATCCTACCACGCCCAGAAATCTGCTCCTTTTATTCTCTGTCCCCAACGCACTAGTTGACCAGTTTGATAGCCTTTAGCCGTACCCTCATCCTACTCCTCCTCTGTTCCTCGGGTGATGTGGAGGTTAACCCAGGCCCTGCGTGTCCTCCTGCCTGGAAGGATATTGACCTCATCCCCAGTAGAGGATGCCTGGTTGTTCTTAAAAAGTGCTTTCCTCACCATCTTAATAAGCATGCCCCTTTCAAAAAATGTAGCCCATGGTTCACTCCAGACCTGACCGCCCTCGACCAGCACAAAAACATCCTGTGGCGGACTACACTAGCATTGAATAGTCCCTGCGATATGCAACTTTTCAGGGAAGTCAGGAACCAATACACGCAGTCAGGATAGCAAAGGCTAGCTTTTTCAAGCAGAAATTTGCATCCTGTAGCTCTAACTCCAAAAAGTTCTGGGACACTGTAAAGTCCATGGAGAACAAGAGCACCTCCTCCCAGCTGCCCACTGCACTGAGGCTAGGAAACACTGTCACCACCGATAAATCCACGATAATCGAGAATTTCAATAAGCATTTCTCTACAGCTGCCCATGCTTTCCTCCTGGCTACCCCAAACCCTGGCCAACAGCTCCACACCCCCTGCAGCTACTTGCCCAAATCTCCCCAGCTTCTCCTTCGCCAAAATCCAGATAGCAGATGTTCTGAAAGAGCTGCAAAACCTGGACCCGTACAAATCAGCTAGGCTAGACAATCTGGACCCTCTCTTTCTAAAATGATCCGCCGCCATTGTTGCAACCCCTATTACCAGTCTGTTCAACCTCTCTTTCGTATCGTCCGAGATCCCTTAAGATTGGAAAGCTGCCGTGGTCATCCCTCTCTTTAAAGGGGGTGACACTCTAGACCCAAACTGTTACAGACCTATATCCATCCTGCCCTGCCTTTCTAAAGTCTTCAGAAGCCAAGTTAATAAACAGATCACTAACCATTTCAAATTCCACCGTACCTTCTCTGCAACCTGATTTCTGAGCCGGTCACGGGTGCGCCTCAGCCACGTTCAAGGTACTAAACGATATCATAACCGCCATCAATAAAAGACAGTACTGTGCAGCCGTCTTCATTGACCTGGCCAAGGCTTTCGACTCAGTCAATCACCGTATTCTTATCGGCAGACTCAACAGCCTTGGTTTCTCAAATGACTGCCTCGGCTGGTTCACCAACTACTTCTCAGATAGAGTTCAGTGTATCAAATCGGAAGACCTGTTGTCCGGACCTCTGGCAGTCTCTATGGGGGTACCACAGGGTTCAATTCTCGGGCCGACTCTTTTCTCTGTATATATCAATGATGTCGCTCTTTCTGATCCACCTCTAGGCAGATGACACCATTCTGTATACATCTGGCCCTTCTTTGGACACTGTGTTAACAAATCTCCAAATGAGCTTCAATGCCATAAAACACTCCTTCCGTGGCCTCCAACTGCTCTTAAACGCTAGTAAAACTAAATGCATGCTTTTCAACCGATTGCTGCCCGCACCCGCCTGCCCGAATAGCATCACAACTCTGGACGGTTCTGACTTATGTGAATATGTGAACAACTACAAATACCTAGGTGTCTGGCTAGACTGTAAACTCTCCTTCCAGACTCATATTAAACATCTCCAATCCAAAATTAAATCTAGAATCGGCTTCCTATTTCTCAACAAAGCCTCCTTCACTCACGCCACCAAACATACCCTCGTAAAACTGACTATCCTACCGATATTCGACATTGGCGATGTCATTTACAAAATAGCCTCCAACACTCTACTCAGCAAACTGGATGCAGTCTATCACAGTGCCATCCATTTTGTCACCAAAGCCCCATATACCACCCACCACTGCGACCTGTATGCTCTCGTTGGCTGGCCCTCGCTACATATTCGTCGCCAGACCCACTGGCTCCAGGTCATCTATAAGTCTTTGCTAGGTGAAGCTCCGCCTTATCTCAGCTTACTGGTCACGATAACAACACTCACCCGTAGCACGCGCTCCAGCAGGTATATCTCACTGGTCATCCCCAAAGCCAACACCTGCTTTGGCAGCCTTTCCTTCGAGTTCTCTGCTGCCAATGACTAGAACGAATTGCAAAAATCGCTGAAGTTGGAGACTTATATCTCCCTCACTAACTTTAAGCATCAGCTTTCTGAGCAGCTAAACGATCGCTGCAGCTGTACATAGCCCATCTGTAAATAGCCCACCCAGTCTACCTACCTCATCCCCATATTGCTTTTATTGACTTTTCTGCTCTTTTGCACACTATTATTTCTACTTGCACATCATCATCTGCACATCTATCACTCCACCGTTAATTTTCTAAAATTGTAATTACTTCGCTACTATGGCCTATTTATTGCCTGACCTCCTCACGCCATTTGCACACACTGTATGTAGACTTATTTATTTATTTTCTATTGTGTTATTGACTGTACATTTGTTTATTCCATGTGTAACTCTGTGTTGTTGTTTGTGTCGCACTGCTTTGCTTTATCTTGGCCAGGTCGCAGTTGTAAATGAGAACTTGTTCTCAACTGGCCTACCTGGATAAATAAAGGTGAAATATATATATTTTTTTTATCTTAGTTGTTGTGTAAATTAACCTACTATGTAGTTTACTTTATGCATCTACATCATACCACTGAGTCTACCTTTAATTTCACCCTCCTTTCTCCTTAGAATGCATATGTGGAGAGCATATGGAAATTGCATGCTTAGCCTAAACCCATAAGCTTACATTCAAGACTGCATAACTTCTAACATTTGAAATGAAATAGCACTAGTCCAGAAATATTCGCATGGCTTTGTGAATCCTAACCAGTTACTGGTGTCACTGTTTTTTATTAAGGGGACGAAGTAGGCCTACTTGCAAAGGGCCAGCTGGCATGACATGAGCTTGTTACAATCTTATGATCCACAGGGAGCAAAGAGGAGTAAGTAAGTGTAGGTAGGTTGACGGTATTGAAATGCAATTAACCTCACCCCCTGCTGTTCATACACACCCAGTGAGTAATGGGTACTCACCAAGGGTACTCACCCAGCCACCCAATTCATAGGCAGTTCTCTCTGCTACCGCACGGCAAGTGGTACTGATGCACCATGTCTGCAACCAACAGGAACATGAACAGCTTCTACCTCCAAGCCATAAGACTGTTATATATACACTCTTAACAAAAATATACCTGATGCGGAGGTCCTCGGCTGGCGTGGTTACACGTGGTCTGCGGTTGTGAAGCCGGTTGGACATACTGCCAAATGATCTAAAACGACATTGGAGGCAGCTTATGGTAGAGAAATTAACATTAAATTCTCTGGCAACAGCTCTGGTGGACATTACTGCAGTCAGCATGCCAATTGCACACTCCCTCAAAACTTGAGACATATGTGGCATTGTGTTGTGTGACAAAACAGCATATTTTAAAGTGGCCTTTTACTGTCCCCAGCACAAGGTGCCCCTGTGTAATAATCATGCTGTTAAAATCAGCTTCTTGATATGCCACACCTGTCAGGTGGATGGGACCAACACTTTACATGTTGCGTTTATATTTTTGTTCAGTGTAGTTACCTGATATCTGAGTTACAGTGACTAACAAAATAAATGGGGGCCCCCCACGAGGTCAGGGCCCCCGGGCAAGGGCGGTATTCAGCTCTGATTACTACAAGTTTAGATAACAGGCTAGACTAATTTACCAATCTAGCGGGTTGGGAATTGTCTGAGCTGATAAACTCCAGATCTGATGACGCTCTGGCACTTTGGGCCAAACAAACATGAGCAACACAATTAAAGTGGGATCACTCTCTGGGGCTTCCTGCACAGGGCTGATGGATGACATCTCTAATGCTGCATAATGATTTCCAGAGGATAGTTCCTTTAGAAATTGATTAGTCTCTTAGTCACACAGATTATTCACACTACACTAGGAAACATAATCCCTTAATTTTGCACTTTAAAATATCCTTGATTTTCCCCTTAATGGTTGCATTTTAGAATTAAGGGAAATTAAGGTGGAATGTGCATGCTTTAAGCTGTTTTTAAGGGGTAAAACACTTAATACCATTTCAGTACCCCTGAATTTGTGCCTTAACTTGTCCTTAATTGATCAAATGTTCAAAACCAGGTTTTTTAAACCATCACACCTTACAACACCCATTAAACAGGGTTTACGGGGTATTTAAGGGTTGAAATGCCACTGAAACCATAGGTATTGCCACTGAAATGCCACTGAAACCATAGGTATTATTGTATGTTTTTCTCCTTAGACTCTGTAAACCCTGATTAAGCGCTGTTGTACAGGGTTTTCAGGGGTTTTACCCCTTACAAATCATGCATATTTCACCTTAATTTCCTTAATTGCAAAATTGAAACCATTAAAGAGGATAAAATCAAGGCTATTTTAAAATGCAATATGGGTATGTACACATGCGTAGGTTTTCCAAGTACTGTAAGGTGCTCTGAATTCAAATACATGGAATGACCCTGGAGAAACACCAAACTCAATTCATATTAAAGAAGTTTAAAAAACAGTCATACTCTATCATTTAGATTCTAAGAAAATGAAAGAGTCTCAAATTGAATTCATCAGAATTGATTTAGCAGGTGAAGGCCTGCTAAAGGCCTGCTTTATTTTTTATTTTGCGGCTTCCCTGAAATGGACTTAAATTCTCTCTCTGACCTCACCCCCTCTCTCTCACTCTCTCAGTTTTCACCTCTATCCCTGCACTCTCCCCCCCCCCCCTCTCTCTTCTCTCTTCCACCTCTCTCCTGTCCCCTCACTCTCATCTTCCATTCTCTCTCTCTACTCTCGTCTTTCCCTCCCTCCCACCTCCTCTCTTTCCCTCTCCTGCTTCTCTCTTCCACTCCCTTTCCTCTTCTTCCAGGGCGCACACATGTGCTTTCCCACCACAGATACTGGCCCTCCTGTAAAACTGACACATAACACAGATGAAGCAGTTGCATTAAAATATGTAGTCTTGTTCACATTGCTTTACCACTATTAGATGTCTAAATTAAATGTAATTATTTTAATAACCCAAAAAAGTGCTGACCTGGTCTTGACATATGGCAGTCGATACTGTAAGATAAGGGTAGGTAAAGGTCTGGGTAGCAAAACTTCCTTCATATTTACTCCTGAAACCTGGGGTGACATTAATTAGCCTCAGCTTTGTGGTGTTGTCTTTAGCTGTGTATGAAACAAAGGGAAAATGTACTGGAAATGATTTTAACAGGTTGCTTAAAGTAGACCCAGTGTTTATTCCAAACTTATTCGGTAGCGGCGGTCTGCCAATGCTATACAGTGGGGCAAAAAAGTATTTAGTCAGCCACCAATTGTGCAAGTTCTCCCACTTAAAAAGATGAGAGAGGCCTGTAATTTTCATCATTGGTACACTTCAACTATGACAGACAAAATGAGAAAATAAATCCAGAAAATCACATTGTAGGATTTTTTATGAATTTATTTGCAAATTATGGTGGAAAATAAGTATAACCAAATGACCAAATAAATACTGTTGATGATAGTATAATTTATTTTCTTTCTCCTTTCTTGGACTTCACGTAGTCCTCTGCTGATTTGTTACTCTGCAAATTGGTTGTCACGTTCTGACCTTAGTTCCTTTGTTTTGTCTTTTGTTTTAGTATGGTCAGGGCGTGGGTTGGGTGGGTTGTCTATGTTAGTTTGTCTAGGATTTTCTATTTCTGTGTTTGGCCTGGTATGGTTCTCAGTCAGAGGCAGCTGTTAATCGTTGTCCCTGATTGAGAACCATATTTAGGTAGCCTGTTTCCCATTGTGTTTTGTGGGTGTTTATTTTCTGTTTAGTGTTGTGTTGCACCTTACAGGACTGTTCGTTGGTTGTTTATTGTTTTGTTTTCAGTGTTCATTCAAATATTTAAAATATGAACACTTACGTACCATGCTGCACCTTGGTCCTCCTCTCCTTCCCCAGACGACAAGTGTTACAGAACCACCCTCCAAGAAAGGACCAAGCAGCGTGGTTACGGGCAGCAGCGGCCGGAATCGCAGGACTCCTGGACATGGGAGGAGATTCTGGACGGCAAGGGACCATGGGCACAGGCTGGAGAATATCACCGCCCCAAGGCTAAGCTGGAGGCAGCGAAAGCTGAGAGTCGATGGTATGAGGAGGCAGCACGGCGGCACGGTTGGAAGCCCGAGAGGCAGCCCCAAAAATGTATTGGGTGGTGGCACACGGGGAGTGTGGCTATGTCAGGTAGGAGACCTGAGCCAACTCCCCGTGCTTACCGGAGAGCGAGAGGGACCGGGCAGGCACCGTGTTATGCCGTGAGGTGCAGGGTAGCCTAGTGGTTAGAGCGTTGGACTAGTAACCGAAAGGTTGCAAGTTCAAATCCCAGAGCTGACAAGGTACAAATCTTTCGTTCTGCCCCTGAACAGGCAGTTAACCCACTGTTCCTAGGCCGTCATTGAAAATAAGAATTTGTTCTTAACTGACTTGCCTAGTTAAATAAAGGTAAAAAAAATAAATTAAAAGGTGTCCCCGGTGCGTGTGCATAGCCCAGTGCGGTACATTGCAGCGCCTCGTATTGGCCGGGCTAGAGTGGGCATCGAGCCAGGTGCCATGAAGCCGGCTCAGCGCATCTGGTCTCCAGTGCGTCTCCTCGGGCCTGTGTACATGGCACCAGCCTTACGCATGGTGTCCCCGGTTCGCCAGCACAGCCCAGTGCGGGCTATTCCACCTCGTCGCACTGGCCTGGGTACGGGGAGCATTCAACCAGGTAAGGTTGGGCAGGCTCGGTGCTCAAGAGCTCCAGTGCGCCTTCACTGTCCGGTCTATCCGGTGCCACCTCCACGCACCAGCCCTCCGGTGGCAGCCCCCGCACCAGGCTGTCTCTCCGTCTTCTCCCTATAGGTGCTCCCGCCTGTCCAGTGCTGCCAGAGCCTTCCTCCTGCCCAGCGCTGCCAGAGTCTCCCGTCTGTCCTGAGCTGCCAGAGCCGTCAGTCAGCCAGGAGCTGCCAGAGCCGCCTGTCACGCCGGCGATGCTGGAATCGCCCTTCACTCCGGAGCTGCCGTAGTCTCCCACCTGTCCGGCGCTGCCGGAGTCGTCCTTCACTCCGGAGCTGCAGCAATCTCCCATCCATTCGGGACCCGTGGCTAGGGTCCCCAGTCCGAGGTCGGCGGCGAGGGTCGCCGCTCTTAAGAGGCCACGTAGGAGGTTAAGGAGGTCGGAGAAAGACTATGGGGAAGTGGGGTCCACGTCCCGCGCCAGAGCCGCCACCGCGGACAGACACCCACCCAGACCCTCCCCTATAGGTTCAGGTTTTGTGGCCGGAGTCTGCACCTTTGGGGGGGGGGGTACTGTCACGTTCTGACCTTAGTTCCTTTGTTTTGTCTTTTGTTTTAGTATGGTCAAGGCGTGAGTTGGGTGGGTTGTCTATGTTAGTTTGTCTAGGATTTTCTATTTCTGTGTTTGGCCTGGTATGGTTCTCAATCAGAGGCAGCTGTCAATCGTTGTCCCTGATTGAGAACCTTATTTAGGTAGCCTGTTTCCCATTGTGTTTTGTGGGTGGTTATTTTCTGTTTAGTGTTGTGTTTCACCTTACAGGACTGTTCATGGGTTGTTTATTGTTTTGTTTTCAGTGTTCATTAAAATATTTAAATATGAACACTTACCACGCTGCACCTTGGTCCTCCTCTCCTTCCCCAGACGACAAGCGTTACATTGGTATACAATGCAAACAACTCAATTAAATCTTTATAAAATCAAAAACTATGCAGATGCAAGCTGGGAGTCATCAAGACTGCAGACATTTTTGCTTCAATTACCTGATCAAGGAGGCACCGCAGAGCCTTCCTGAGCCCAAAATTGTTGGGAAAAACCAGCAGGACATCACCAGTATCCATTTCCAGCAGGTCATCCCCTTTGACAGCCTGGCCTGGAAAATAATGAACAGTTATAGTAGCTCCATAGCTGGCTACCCTAGATACCAATACCAGCAACATATGTTGTCACTGAAGAGCGTACTTTTACGCTGAATAGCGTGCCACTGTACATTTCACAGGTCCTATAACATGGACAAGAAGACTTCAGGAAAAGCGAGCTAACTGTAGTCTAATTTATTTACTCTAGTTAGTTAAATGCTCTTTCGAATCAAAGGCAGACTAGCAAGCTAACATTAGCTTGCTACTGTACAGTAGCTGTCATCTAGCTGGCTCCCTAGCTAGCTAGCTAAAATTAACGGTTAGGTTGTTAGCTACAGTAGCTAGCCAGCATTAGGTAGAACTATGAAATTTAGCAGCTTTTTTAAATAGAGCTCATTTACATTACCTTTCATTATTGGTCTATATGTCAATGTTTTTGCTAACAAAGTAGAGAACCCAACGGCCACTCACTTCAAAAACGTCAACTAAAACCACATTCTCGAGGAGATCCAGAGATTTTATATCTGTGGGAGTTCTGTTCACGCTCATGACATCACTAGTAAAAACAATAAGTGTGCTTGTGGTTTTCGCACAATGTGCACATTGACGACCCGTCATTCAGGGTTCATGGGGCAGAGCTGTCCTGTTTTGCATGTTATTTTTACATTCATACGTGTCACATATCAGTTTGCAAACAAAGAAATAAAAAATAATAATCATTGAGTTAATAAGCTGCATACGAAAGTGGTCTCTTTTTTGCTTTCTAGAGTAAGGCAGCTCCAAAATGCAGGTGTTTCAGCCTAGCTCAGTGCTTTCTGTGGTGGTGGGGCAGCCAGCACAAACTTTTACAGATGCACAATTGAGAGCATCCTGTCGGGCTGTATCACCGCCTGGTACGGCATCTGCACCGCCCGCAACCGCAGAGCTTTCCAGAGGGTGGTGCCCAACGCATCACCGGAGGCAAACTACCTGTCCTCCAGAACACCTACAGCAGCCGATGTCACAGGAAGGCCAAAAACCACCTGAGACACTGCCTGTTTACCCCATTATCATCCAGAAGGCAAGGTCAGTACAGGTGCATCAAAGCTGGGACTAAGAGACTGAAAAACAGCTTCTATCTCAAGGCCATCAGACTGTTAAATAGTCATCACTAGCACATTAGAGGCTCCTGCCTATATACATAGACTTGAAATCACTGGCCACTTTAATAAATGTAACACTAGTCACTTTAATAATGTTCACATATTTTGCAATACTCATCTAATTTGTATATACTGTATTCTATTCTACTGTATCTTAGTCTATGCCGCTCTGACAATGCTCGTCCATATATTTATATATTCTTAATTCCATCCCTTTACTTAGATTTGTGTGTATTGTGTGTATTGTTGTGAAATTGTTAGATATTGCTGCATTGTTGGAGCTAGAAACACAAGCATTTCGCTACACCTACAATAACATCTGATAAACATGTGTATGTGACCAATAAAATTTGATTTGGGCCTCTTTCTAGAGCTCCGACCTGAAGATCACTGATGTCATCATGATTTTAACAAGTTTTTTTTTTCAGAGTTTCCAGTTGTCTTGAAAGAGCCATAAATCCAGAGAATTACAGATTTGGATGACATTTCAAAAGTGCTGAACAAATAGTTATATTGACTACGTCTGTCCTAGTTTGCTCTATAATATCTTAATAGAAATGACGGATTTCCTCTTATCCGCTCATTTGTAGATCTCAATTGACAGTAGAGCAAGTCCACCATATCAGCTATGTTTTTTTTAAAGGCTGTAAATTAGGCTGAATAAACTGTTTCGCTGCCAAACAAGGCTCCGCTGATAGCCAGGTGTAGCAGTGGTAAGGTGTTGGGACTGCTTTTGGGACTCTGCTGTAGGCCCTAACAGTTTGTGGGCACTGTTTGTCACCGTTTATAGTGCAATTAATGTATTGGTTAGTGTTTTGCTGGCATCCATCCAAATTATTTAACTATGTTTTTGCCCCACCAAGATTAACATGCTAAAATCGCCACTGAATGTGCAGTGCCATAATTAGTCAAAAGGATTAAGTATTTTTAAGAAGCGCAATTTGTTTTTTAATCGGCACTTAATCTGAAAATGTAAGGATAAACAAAAACAATCTAAATTAATGTATAGGGGCATGCTCCATATAAGGGCATGCTCCATATATCTCTTAATCTCATATATCTCCTTAAACCCCAAAAGCAAGGGAACGATCAAACATTTTGTAGTAAGGCCTTATTAAGGATGCATTTCCTGATTCCTTGATATGCCCATAGATTGACAAATAAAGGGCACTGAGGGAAATTTAAGAGGCCAATTGTTTAAGGATGACTTAATTCATTTTAAGGGGTCTTGGCATGTTTGAAGGGAAAGTTAAATGATATGTAATACTAATTTTAGGCAGTCCTTTTCCCTAGTGCTACTTAAATATTTTAGAAGGAGTTTGGCATTTCTCTCTCACCTCCAAATGTAGGCTTAAGTCTATAATAGGCCTAACGTTATCAACTGTCCAGAAAATATTTCCAATCCTGTTTTGTGTTATTGTCAATACAGATTGACAAGCGGGAAAATGATCTTCCCGCTCTTTTATGAGCACGTCCCATATCGTCAGTTGTGTCCACACCTGACATCGATTCACTAATTAGACAAGATGCAGGACAAGCTTTTCTATTCTTTCAAGTATTTATTGTCAGTGTGAGTTAGGTGGGTATAAGGTCTCCAATTTGTCGGTATATTTTGCGTTGTTGGTAGCCTATTTTGTTTGCTTTCGAGTTTGCGTTCGATTTTAGTTGCATTTAGGGGACTATTAGCGGTTGCGTTTTAAATGGCCTACAGTTGCATGTGCGACGCGCGTTCAGAAGAGGGCGCCCTCTACCCACTTACATGTAGGTGTGGAAATTCCCTCAGAGGAAGGTACCTTCGGCTCTTGCGCTCAGCAGCGGAGATGCCAAAAATGAAGCTAGGCAAAAGCCGGAGGCTGACATTTTCTTAAAGGTGTCCGCCGCAGGGAACCCAACGCTGTAGAACGGAGCTTTGGAAAAATCCCTGGAGCTTGTTTTTGAGACAAAATCAGTAATCCAAGTGCAGCAACACAAAGGACTGCAGAGCGCTCCCCGCTTGGATTCACTGTGACAGCAAGTGAGTGTGTTGCCTGTTCTTACTCTTGCTTTCATTCTTGCTTTCATTCTTCCTTTGATGTAGCCTAATCTGTCACCACTTGTAATTAGAGTGATAATCTACCTAGATTAGTGCCTGCCTAGTTTAGTTCCTTTGTCCAGGACAAATGGGACAGTTACAGTGGGATGGAGATGTTTGAGTGGTGCATGTTTCATGCTGTGTGCATGCATCGTTCATAGGCCTATTTACAGTATTAAAATGTTACTGCTTGTTAAATGGTTACTGCATGGAGACCAGGCTAAACTATATGCATGTAGGCTAAACTACATCATGGAGCACTGTTTAGTAGCCAATTTCATATTCCTTGTATGACTGCTTGGTTTTAAAAAAAAAACATTGGCATGATCACCCATGTAATCAAATTGCTGTTCCATCAAAAGGTAATGATTGAGGTTTACAGATTGATGGGTTTTAAAAAACAAAACAATTTTATTTCACCTTTATTTAACCAGGTAGGCTAGTTGAGAACACGGTGTGGGTCAGGGTTAAATGCTTTCAAATGATTACTGCCCTCTACTGATATCATTAACAAACTAAGCAGATTAAAAATGACATTATTTTGACAACAACACCATCCAATAAGATTGTAAATCTTTCCAAGCAATCTATTCCTTCACACATACACAGCAATGAAAAATATTATTATGACAGAGATGAAGTCAACTTAGTGAGTGGAAAAAGTAGATGGGTCTATTTCTTGATCAAGGTTTTGCAGACTTGTGTATTTAAAACAAAGGATGTATAAAACTTAGAGATGAAGGGTCCTATATAACAAATACACAGCTTTAAGTTGAACATGTATTCATAACTGTATTAACCCTGTTCTATGTTGATGATAGGGAAAATATTCTGATTATATAACTGCCAAAAAGACGCCATAGAAGAGAGGATAATGTGAAGGAAGGGTAGAGGGAAGCAAGGAAAGTAAACGGAGAAGAAGGGCGAGGGAGGCTCTGAAAAGAGGAGATGAATAGCAATACTGGAGAGGAAGAGGAATGAGAAGGTTGAAGACAAGGGAGGAAAGGAAAATGCCATTTTAAATACTTTCAGGCTATATGGCAATTGGTTATAAGACAATAGAGGGGGGTTTATTCACGTGTTCACCTATTGTTAACACTACATAACCAAAAGTATGTGGACACCTGCTCGTCGAACATCTCATTCCAAAATCATGGGCAATAATATGGAGTTGGTCCCCCCCTTTGCTCCTATAACAGCCTTCACAATTCTGACAAGGCTTTCCACTAGATGTTGAGGGACATGCTACCATTCAGTCACAAGAGCATTAGTGAGGTCAGGCACTTATGTTGGGCGATTAGGCTCTGTGCAGGCCAGTCAAGTTCTTCCACACCATCCCGACAAACCATTTCTCTATGGACCTCGCTTTGTGCATGGGAGCACTGTCATGCTGAAACAGGAAAAGGCCTCAAGGCCTCAAAGTTGGAAACACAAAATCGTGTAGAATGTCATTGTATGCTCTAGTGTTAAGATATTCCTTCACTGGAACTAAGGGGCCTAGCCCAAACCATGAAAAACAGCCCCAGACCATTATTCCTCATCCATCAAACTTTACAGTTGGCGCTATACATTCGGGCAGATAGCATTCTCCTGGCATCCGCCAAACCCAGATTCGTCCGTCGGACTGCCAGATGGTGAAGTGTGATTCATCACTCCAGAGAACGCGTTTCCACTGCTCCAGAGTCCAATGGCAGCGAGCTTTACTCCACTCCAGCCAACGCTTGGCATTGCGTTAGGCTTGTGTGCGGCTGCTCGGCCATGGAAACCCATTTCACGAACCTCCTGACAAACAGTTATTGTGCTGACGTTGCTTCCAGAGGCAGTTTGGAACTCGGTAGAGAGTGTTGCATCCAATAACAGACCATTTTTATGCGCTTCAGCACTTGGCGGTCCCTTTCTGTGAGCCTGTGTGGCCTACCACTTCACGGCTGAGACGTTGTTGCTCCTAGATGTTTCTACTTCACAATAACAGCACTTACAGTTGACCAGGGCAGCTCTAGCAGGGCAGACATTTGACCAACTAACTTGTTGGAAAGGTGGCATTCTATGACGGTGCCATGTTGAAAGTCACAGAGGTCTTCAGTAAGGCCATTCTTCTGCCAATGTTTGTCTATGGAGATTGCATGGCTGTGTGCTCGATTTTATACACAAGTCAGCAATGTGGGTGGCTGAAATAGCCAAGTGCACTCATTTGAAGGGGTGTCCACATAGTTTTGTATATAGAGTGTATTAGCCTCTCACACCGAGAAGAGAAGATAGGACTCAGGAAAGTAGGGGAGGAGAGGAAGATGAGACTGGGATAAACTCAGGCACAGAGCCTTGAAAAATAGGAACGAAGAGACACTTTTGCTGCCCTCTGTATTTGTTATTTACTTCTCCTCCACCCCCCTAAACCTGTCCTCTGCACACTATTCCATTATTATCTGTTGACTATTTCTCTCTGTCATTCAGGTCAATAGTATGAAAATAGCTCTCTCTGTACTCTACTTTAAATGTCAGTATTTTCTGTTGCCTATCTCCTTTATCGTGTGAGAAGCTGTCCAAGAGTAGACCTAAGACAAACAGACAGATGCGAGCACACACACACACACACACACACACACACACACACACACACACACACACACACACACACACACACACACACACACACACTGCGCTCTCTCTGTAAATCATGCTCAAACTTTATAATGTAAAAATTTTTAGGGCTAAGAACCATATTAGAGAATATTAAAAGATCCATTGTTTTGGTTCAAAAAATTCAAAAAGAACAAATGAATCATTTGTTGTATAGCCTGGTGCTGTTACCCCCAGTGGATGGTGCAGTAAATACACTAAGAATGTTGATCAGCTTACAATGGAGTCAGGAGGCACGAAGGATTTGAAAGAAGGCATGGGGTGCAGGGGCACGAAATAACGGTGTGTGTAATTATTCATTGCTACACCTGCAATAACACATCGGACCGAATATGCGTGCACTGTAAATGAAAGGTTTAGAATATAAACTAAACATGATAGTCCCGTCGAGAGTTGTTAAATTAATTGCGCAAATATTCTCCGTTTACCAACTCGGTTTTTATGCACAAACGCACAGTGACATAATGAACGTTTAGCCTACTCACGCTGACAAAGCATATGCCACATAATCTATGGCCTACTAACAAATTAACCACGAGGAATTATGAATGAGGGGGGTCTTTATTGATGCAATGCTGTTATTCTTACCCCTCGCCATAGTGGCGCATGAGGGACACTGTGGGCCTGAAGGGACCTCTCTGAAAATGAGAACGCATAGATCTGCAGAAAATACCTCCAATCTCTAAACGTCCTCACAATAGGCCTGTTCTTGGATCCTCAACCAAAGACCGGCGCTGCAAGCAAAATATAATACCCGTTTATTTAATTAGGTGCCCCCTTGTCTGTCATAATATGTATGTCCTATATGTGGCTGTTTTGGAGCGTTGGCGTCCACTAATATGACCAAGCTGGTTCTGGCTATTATTATAATTAATACGTTATAACAATCGCATCTGCCTCTAGTTTCTGCGAGCCCTCGAGCCCCCTCAACTGAGTTTCAACAAGTTCAATGTTTTGTGTTCTCATTACGACCGCCATATGGTTGCCAGCGAAAACACCAAGCATCGGGCATTCATTTTAGCACGCTCACGGTAACACAAGCATTATAGCAACTGAGGTAGGCCTATAATGGTTGTCAAATGATACGCGCTGGTTTGTTCAGTTATAGCTCTTCGTTTGACAACACTTACAAAGGTTGATATGGTTAGTGTATTTTTTATACTTAAGTTATTTACTCCACATTATTGTGAGGCAAAGATGCACATTGCTCATTAATTCAAATATGTATATATCTCTCTCTCTCTCTCTCTCTCTCTCTCTCTCTCTCTCTCTCTCTCTCTCTCGCTCTCTCTCTCTCTCTCTCTCTCTCTCTGCGGTCGCGACTGTGATCCAAGACGCTCTTGCGCGCAAGGTTAAGAAAATCTGGAATTGATTTTAATGGGGAGTAGCCTATCCCTCGCTTGCTTTTCAACCTATGGATGTATTGGTCTCTTTTCACTTGTACTGGACGGAGCGGGCGAGTGCAGTGTCTCACCTCTGTACTGTGTCCCCCTTGCCTTGGTCATGATATCTGTCGCTTTTGGAGAATACTGAACGTGCCTCTGTTTCTAAACAGCTTTGTATAATGTACCGTCCTCAAAACGCTCGAGACTGAGCAGACGGGACTCGTCCATTGCGTTTGGGAAGAAGATTTTCTTCTGACAGATGCACATTTATTTTTGATTGTTTTGGACCTGAAACGTTGGACTGTGTTGTCGTTTTAAGAATCGCCAATACACCGCTCTTGGGCAAGTTTGATGTCCATTTTACGCATTTAACACGTGAGTTTACGAAGTCAATTTCAGTCATTTCCAGTAGCCTATGTTTGTCTGTCTTCATATGCTCCATTATTTAGCTCACATTCATGAAGTTTTATCAAATGTATTTCACTGTGGGATTTTTGATTTCTTCTGATATATTATAAGGCTGATCCACTATGCGTAAAGCACTGTCAATTACGCAGTTGTCTAATTAATATCTTTAATAACTGTTTGCTCCTTATGAATTCAATTCACATGATTTAATTATTGCAATACGGTTTATAGTTATTATTTTGTAGGAGAAAAAGTTAAGGTAGGCGTTATTATGTCACGCTTGAAATGATGGGGCAATATCCACCCTATAATTTGTTCAGATGAATACTTATTAGTATTGTTTATGGTAATACAAGTATAGTGTAGTGATATTACGGTTAGTCGTTTTTGTAGGAAACCTCTGGGCGCACTGAAATGGAGAGGCAAGGCGGACAGGTGGGCGATCAAAGAGCGCGGTGAGCGAGATCTAGCGTGCGGTGTGAACTCTCCTTAGTTTACAGCTGCCCCGTGGGTCCAAGGAAAGAACGAGAAAAACAGCCTAAACGGATACTTTAATATAGGTTGCAAGTAGTAGGTAGAGTCCATGTGTTTTAATATCAGTCCAATCTAGGCTAAATACAGATGCCAAACCAAGCAGCACTCCTCGTATCCCGCTTTCGAATGTAGCGGACACCTTATGCCAAATCTCCCAATGCGTTTGTCAATTCTAATATTTTCCCTTTACTTTGACGCCACCGCATTCGTATAGAAAAACACGAGAATGGAAGATTAGGAAGTTATATTTTCTGTCTTGAAGCTTATAGGAACATGCTACTTGGGATCCTTGGGACTTCCATACCCCATTGTCGTCGACATTTGAAATGGTTAAGGTTAAGGTTAGGTACGGATTATGGTTAAAATTAGGGTACGGGTAAATTAAGGTTAGGGTTAGAGTTTAGGGACATCCCAAGGATTCCGATGAACCAATGCTGATACCAGCAAGTTTAAACCCCACCAGTAATTAAATTAATTGAAGGATAACATTGTTGAGAGATACAAGTCAGAACTAAATATTTTATATGTGATTATTTTATATGAATACAAGTTTGAAAAAAAAATTATTGACAAAAATGATTGACAAGTTTTCTTGTCTTGGCAAGCCTGATTTGGCTGATATGGCACTGAGGTATGAGTCCTATGAAACTATTCACCTCGCAATTATAATTAGGAGGCCCGTCTTTTTCTCAACTCTCACATCCTATAGAGTATAGGCTACATATTACAGACTAGCAGTAAAAAGCAGACAAGCTGCTGGGAGAAAGAGTTACACCACAACTGCAATAGATTCATTATCTTAAATGCTTCGATTGAGCTAAGGTATGGCCCTATTAGAGATTAAAGAGTGTCAGCCACTTGACCCACTTATCCTTATTCTCCTGGCAAATTGCTGGAAGCCATCCAGAAAGATGGTGTTGTTGATACACCCTTAAGTTATTCACTCAGATAAAGAAAACGTTGATGTGGTTTTAACTGTGGAATGTGGCAACCTTATGAGCAGGATTGTCTGGTCAAATGCAACAACGGCACTGTTATTCATATAGGAATGTCCGTACTTGTTTTTGTGAATTAATCATAGTCATTTAATTGCATCATGTTATGATCCATCAATAACACACAGTCAAAGGTTGAGCCAGGAGTCACCAGGGCTCAGGCACACGGGTGTGTAAGCTAATCCACAGGAACTCACTCCAGCAGGTTTATAAACTCCTTCTGGTGGTGTGTGTGTGTGTGTGTGTGTGTGTGTGTGTGTGTGTGTGTGTGTGTGTTGTAACGTAAGCAGATCATTTTCTCTGTGCTTTTCAAGGCAGGATTCCTTGGGACTCTTGGCTCTGTCCACCTGAACGAGTAAAGTCAACACATCCAATATATTTTTCTTCTCTGGTTTGAACAGCTTGAAGGGGGGAAGGAATGCTGCTGGTTCTTTTCCCCCCTCTTTTTTTTCTTCCTTCGGTGGGCCTGAGACAGCTGTTGGTTTGCAGAGATCAACATTTGTCATCCTTAACAAACGAAACAAGCTGATTGGAGTGTTAAGCTAAGTCCACACATTTGACTCAACTTTGACCCTTTATGGAAGAACAGCCAGTGAGCCCGAGTATCGCAGATTCATCTGATTCATATCTGAACCTATTCATCATCTTTGGCTTTAGCACCAAAAGGGGAATGCCCATGTAGTTCTCTTTCCCCCAAATCTACTGCATCATTTTTATGCTGTGTCTAATGGTTTGGCATAGGCCTTCAAAAGTGGCTTTTCACAAGGAATCAGAATGAGCCTACCTCTGCTCTTCCTCAGTTGTAACTGTTGATACTCTGCACACAGAAATGTAACTCTTTACTAGGGAGATGGAGTGTGGGGATAGATAGATAGATAGATAGACTGGTGGCAGTGTGATGAGTGACCATCCTTAGCACCCAACCACACCACATCTCCCTTTCACCTTTTACATTGGAGGTGGGAGGGAAGACAAAACACTGTCTCTTCTGTCTTTTATAAGTGTGTGTCGGTGTCGGTGCAAGCCGGACGCCCCTGTTTAACTGCTGCTCGTCATTCGTCAGTGTGACGCCTCACGCGCCCCTTCCCGTGGGATGATCCCGGGCCGAGATTCCGAAGCTCCATCCCACCGCTCCCCGCTCCCTGCCAAGTCTGCATGTGTCAGCAGCACACATTTCCTCCAGATGCAGAAGGGTGTGTGAGGTCTGTGCGTGTGCGTTTGTGCTCAGGGTGTTTTGACCACCCTGCTATCTAAATCATTTTAAGGTTGAACTCTTGTTTTATCTCAATTATCAATAAAGAAAATGCCATTAGTGTACGCATGCAGGTGTTTTAGTTCTATCTGAAGGAATCCAATACTTCCTTTGGTCTGGGGTGAGTTGTTGTCAACTCACTCGCTGTCGACAGGCACCGCATGTCTGGCCTTCCCAAAGGTACAACAACCACATGTGTTCGCCCCATAGCCCCAGCTCCAACTCATCTCAATGACAGCCAGTCAGCATGTGGGCACAGGGGGTTAGGGGGACACAGGGAAACAGGGCCAGTAAAATAGCAGGTGACTGTCATAAACAGAGCCTGGCTATCTTCTCTTTTCCTCTAGCCCCCGGGGGGCTGCCATGGCAACATGAAGGAGCAGACCAGCTCGGTGGACCGGGAGGGCCTCTCTCCCTCTCTGTCTCTCTTTTCCCTCCCCTCCCGGCCATAACTCACCGCTGTGCAGTGTACCATTACCCTGCTCCAGCCTGGAAAATGGACATCACCATTGAGCTCTGTGTGGAAAGGGAGGGAGAGAATGGGAGGAGTAGAAGGAGAGAGGTGGAGAGCGAGGGATAAGGGGAAGGGTGGGTTGTCTGATGATTCAGCCCCTGCCTTCAAAAACCCTGGCACCCCTGATAATGTATGGGGCTCCGTGTGTGTGAATGAGAGCGCATGTGTTTGTCTGAGTGCGTGTGGTGTGCATGCCCGTGCCTATGTGTGAATGAGAGCGTTTGTGTGAGTGTGTGTGTGTGTGTATGTGTGTGGTGTGTGTGTGTGCGTATGTATGTGAGCGGTAAGAGCATTTTGAACACTTAATAAAATTATTTGTGGTATCCCCCCGTCAGTTCAAAGTGGCCCAGCTAGCTCTGGCTGTGGGGAAGTCTCTTGTACAATGGAAAAAGCTTTTTTCCTGTTGGAGGGCTCGGGGAGAAACCGCAAGCATGCCTACCGCAGAGCCAACCATCAAAGGGCTTTGAAGCACACACCTCAACCCCCCCTCTACAAACCACTTCCCACTCCCTCTGATCCAGGAACAGCTCACCTGGCACTTCTGACCACCACGTCCGACCGTACCGTGGTAACACGCCCCCCCCATGGGAAATCGAAAACTCCTCGTAGCGTCCATGAAAAGCCATGTATGAAAGACATCTAAGGTGGTTCCTCAATCCTCACTTAAAGCTTGTCATCCGGACCCAGTATATTGGAATAGGCCTGTAGGCCTTACACATGGAGTTGTCACTGATGTCTCCATATTGTGAGATCTTCATTTAGAAGATCCGGACGGGAAGTCTCCTGTCTTTTCTCTGACGTCTCACACAGCAGTGGGTGTCATCAGTCCCATCTTGAGAACACATGTAGGGGGAAATATATTTCTTTTTTTAAAAGCGGATCACAGCTTGACACAGGCTATAAATGCTTTTGGCGAAGGCCAAACCGCCAGCACATTATGAAATGAACAAGCCTCTATCTCCTCATTAGCCAAGGTATATTTCTCCCTGATTCCCGTATAAAACATGTTTCAT
Source organism: Oncorhynchus kisutch (assembly GCF_002021735.2). Lineage (NCBI taxonomy): Eukaryota > Metazoa > Chordata > Actinopteri > Salmoniformes > Salmonidae > Oncorhynchus > Oncorhynchus kisutch. The sequence continues at coordinate 23,092,989 of NC_034193.2, forward strand.
ATGATAGGTATGTGTTCTATGAAACTCAGGGATGAGCTCAAGCCCTTATTCTTTCCCAGACTCCACAGTTAAAATCTCCATGTCCTCAAACCAAGATGGGGTGGGGGGATTTGTAGACCTATTATAGGATGGCAACAATTTATTGTTTGGAAAGGCAGTATTACATTGTATCTCTCTCTTTCTCGGTCTCTCTTGGTTTCTCTCTCTCTCTCTGGTTACAGTTGTTCTATAATTCTCTTGTTCTTTGACCCCCCCCCCCCCACACACACTATCTCTTCTCCAAACTCAATAAGCTCAAAGAAGGAAGCCATTCTAAACCTAGTGTGTGTGAGTCTGTTAGTAGCAGGGTGAAAGGTCAGGTTTGTGTCCTCTAAGTCTAACACCCCCCCTTATGGTATGGGTTATGATTGGGTGGCTGTAAACTCATCCTAGATCAGTGATAAGGTACTTGTACCCAGAGCAGTGAGTCATGTATGATGTCAGGGACTCGAGACCTAAAACTTCCTCTCGGGATCTCTCCATGGTACTGAACCACGACATCACAGAGTCAGTTAGGCCACTCTATAGGCTACCGCACATTACATCAGAGTAAATTAGGTAGATCAGCATATAGGGTCAACCTCATCCCCACGGCAGGTTGATTTAAGGTCAGTGATGCATTGTTCCCCCTAATGGTGAAGGCTAGGATTGGAAAGGGAATGCGGATCCTAGATCTTTGCATATGGGCATCTTAAGGCTTCCTCTCGTTTGGCTGGGTGTTTGTGTATGTTGTTTCTATTTACCTGATGTTTGCTAGTGTATTTGTTGGAGTTCGTTGTCCCTAAGCAAGTGTTAGTACAGTACTTTGCCTGTCTGTCCATCTTGATGTGAACAAATTAACCTTTTTCTGACACTGTTTCACCCATGAGTCGACCTTGCGCCAAGTTTGCAGTCTCACATCCCTCCCTTTCCACGCCACAGACCAAAAACACAAAATTCACAGAATGAACAGAAAATACCCCTAATATCAGCATTTTTTTCCTCCCTTTGTAGTGGAGTGTAACGCAGAGAACCCCGAGCTTAGTACAGCTTCCTGTCTGGATCTATGAGAAGTAGCCTGACCTGCCTCCTCTCCTCTACTCTTAGTAGTTCTGGATCAGGTTCTGTTTTAATAACTACTGGAGAGTAGGCTGGGCCGCAGCGGCTGCATTCCTCTCCTGGGCGTTCTCGCTCTCTTAGAATGGAGAGGGAAAGAGAGAAACTGCTCTCTGCCCCTGAAAACCACCTTCTGTGGCACACTGTGTGTCTCTTTGTGTCAGAGATAGTCCCCCAGCGCTGGACTCTATGGGGGGAGGTTCCCTCCCTTTACAGTTTAGTGCATACATTTTCAAATTTGTTCGTTTTCTCTCTCACTTTCTCTTCTGCTTCAGAGCAGGCGTGAGACTTTTCAAAATTTGTCAGTGACCCCCCTGCTAATGACACCCTCAGCTATGAGAGTTGACCCCTTCTTGCCGCTGTTCCTCTCCTGCTCTCTTGTTCACTTGTTCCATCATCGGATTTGGTTTGTGCCACTAATACCCTATTGCCTGTGGACTGTCAATCACGTGTATTTACCCTGTGCGTGTGTGTGGTGTGTGTGTGTGTGTGTAGGGGATTTGCTCAGTCAATCAACCCCACCCATTTAAATGCATACGCTGCATCTCCCATAGTTATGACTGGACTCTGATAGACAGTGTACAGTAGTGCCCTCTTGTTCACATTTAAAAAGTCCTCCACGGTTGCCACAGCTGCTAACAGGCCAATCAGGGATTACTGTACACTGGGCCCAGTGACAGACAGACATTGGGGCACCCGGCCTAGCCTCCTCCCAGGGTCATCTGAGTGGATGAGCCCCAAGGAGATCCATTCAGCCTCGTGGTGAGAGGGCCACCCCCCCCAGCACACTGCCCCAGCATGGGAGTCCCTGACTGGGCTACGAGGTGGATCAGCTGTCCCTCTCCCCCTGCACCCCTCTAGTTCTCCCTCCCCCCGGTCCCCCACGCCCAAGCCAAATAAAGCCTCTCAGCACCTCCTGTTTTCCTAATCCGTGAACTCTGACAGAGGAGCTGCGCTTGAAAGAGACACAACTCAACATGGGATGATCTCCTGGTGACGGGAAAGCTGAAAAAACGCTCCCCGGAATTTCGCAGCCAGGACCACCCTATTCCTCTCTCTCCTATCACCCCCCCCCCCCCCTTATTGTTGATTGAACCTCTTAGGCAAAAACCTATTGGATCAGTTCCAATCACATAAACACCCTGATATTCCTTGTGACATTGCAGGACCTTGCAGAACCAGAATCAGCAAGCGGCTGATAACTTGTCATGTATTCCATGCACATAAAGCCATATATCAACCTGGGGAAATAAATTGGTTAACCTCTCGGGACTCGGAAGCAGTAAAGCATCTTGTCGCGTGCAGTGTTAGATTGCAAGCACTGGCCATTTCAGTCCTTACTGAATGACTAGGCACTTTAGCCAAGTGGGTGGAAATACTGTCGTTTTCTTTTGAAGCAGGTTTGTGTGTTTAGGCGATTAGATTTCAATTGAACCTGTAAGCCTAGCACATGACATGCGGAGCGCTCTTGTAAGAAGTAGCCTCTCGTTGGTAGTTAGCCGTAGTTAGAGTCAAATAGCAAAGCGTTTCTGTGTGGTATTCCCTACTCCTCACAAACATTCACACTGCTGTTGCTACTTCAACCACATTTAATTAGATACAGCGTCTGCCCCTGTCGAGAAGAACTTGTGGCTTGTGGAAAAGCTCTGTCAATGCTGAGAGCAGCAGATCATTTCTTGCTGAAGCTCAAACTTACCCGAGTGTTTCGGAGAAGTCAGCCTATGTCTCTCCGCTGGCATCTCGGGCTGAGAAGTTTGTGGAATTGGCACACACACTAGTCAAAATTCTACAGAGAACAAGCATGTTGAACAATGTCGGTCAGTGACGTTTACATACCAAGGACACAGTCTTGTTCAGAGCTAGACTAGAGCTAGACTAGCGGTTAGCTGGAGTTGTTAGCTGTAGTGTATGCTTTTACTGTTAGCTCATGTTTTGAAAAGCTAACACAGAGTTGCTAGTTTTTTATTTAACCTTTATTGAACTAGGCAAGTCAGTTAAGAACAAATTCTTATTTACAATGAAGGCCTACCCTGGCCAAACCCTAACCCGGACAAAACTGGGCCAATTGTGCGCTGCCCTATGGGACTCTCAATCACTGCCGGTTGTGATAGAGCCTAGCTAGCTAGTGAGTGTTCTTTTCAGGGGGAACTGTTGAGGTGGAATTAGAGCGGCAATGGCACTGTTCCTCCTCTGTTTAACCTATGCGTCTCCTCTGCCAGACGTGCTTGACAGCACCAGACCGCTGGAAGAATCTCCCGGCAGGCCGAGCAGAGCTGTGTGTGGACCACACCATATTTAGTCATCCACAGGCCGCCACAGACCAACGATGTCGTCCTCCACCTTAATCTGTCTCCCCCTGTCTCTCCCTCCTTTTTTTAATCTCCCTCCCTCTACTCCCTCTTTCCATCTCTGTCATTTCCCCCTCTCCTTCGCTTTCTTTCTCTCCATCTCTGTCCTCACTCGCTCTCCCTTTTAGATGTCTCTGCCTTATCACTGTCACTCGTTCTCTTTCCATCTCTCTCTCTTCCCCCCTCCCTCCCTCCCTTCCTCCTTCTCTCTGCCTCTTTCAGTTATTTGTTTTGCTCTATCACTCTCAGACACTTTTCACCCCACTTTGTACCTCTCTGCCTTTCCAACCATGCTCCCTCTCTCTCACTGTCCGTCTCTGTAATAGTCACTGCAGCCCCCCTCCCTCTCTCTCTCTCTGTCCCTCCATCTCTCACCTCTCCCTCTCTCCGACGGGCGCGGCGCTGACGGAAGCTGGACCGCGATGCTAATGAGTTGCTAATTCCATCAGCGGTCTCCTCCTGTGGGCCTGACCTGGCTGCCTGGTCTGGCTGCCAGGCTTTGATGATGGAGTGCCTCCAATGATGTACTCCCGCCTGCTCACCCACTTTAGCCTTTCCCCTCAGACATGTCCCATTGATCATAGTCTTCCGCCCGGCACTCCTTGCCAAATCATTTATGAACCAGCCTCGTTCCATTCCTACTCTCCATTTTTCATTACATGGAATTTTATTTGATGTGAGGTGGACAGGTTTTTTTAGGTGCTCGGATGGCTGTGAGAGCATTCCATTCCGTACTTCAATTTGGCCTTAAGTACTGGTTAATGTTTGGGAAGCAAAATAGTTGGTTTGTTTATTTGTGTGTCGCCTTTCTAGGTCCAAAGACTGTTCGCGAGAAAGTCAAATCATAGTTTACTTTGTTCCCATAGAACATTGTTAGGGAGATATATGTAACCACTCTCCCAGAAATGCACAAGAATGCATGTTTTGCGGCCAAGTTAAAATGAATAGATAAAGAAGTTGGAATAGAAATTTCAATGGTTTTCTATCTCGCTATCTCTATCTCTTTACATTTTGATGATCCTCTTTCCGTTCTTACCACACACACACACACACACACACACACACACACACACACACACACACACACACACACACACACACACACACACACACACACACACACACACACACACACACCTCCAGCCAGAGGAGAGGCCAAATGGTAGAAGCTTAAGCAGTTGAGTAGAAAAGAGCACCCCTATTTACCGGACGACTGGGCTCTTTCTCCAGTGTTCTGAGAGTTGCTAGCTTTGGAACCCCTAAAAAAGAAAAGAACAGAACTTTTGTTTTTCGACTCATTTTAACTCGCTCCGTCTGCCTTCCTCTTCGACTGAAGTGCAAGGCAGATGCAGGCTTTTGTTTAGCCAAGGAGGGGAGGGATGCCCAATAAGAGGAGTGAGAGGAGGAGAAGGGGGGGGGGGAGAAAGGAGGGGCAACAGTTTCATTGTAGCTTAATAAATTCCTTGCAAAGACGATCGGGGCACCTTCTCAACCTCTCGGCTGTCTGTCTCAAATGGGGTCCTTCCAGGCTTGACACTCCGGCAAATAAGGGTGGGATTAGGGAGGAAAAGCCCCGGGCTGTATACATCTCTTTTCTCCCTCCCTTTCTCGCTGTACCCTACATCTTTCTCTCATTCCCTCGCTCTCTCGCGCTCCTTCTCTCCCTCTTTCCCTCTTTGGAAACGAGAGGCCCCTGTCTGGTGTGGAGCCCATTTGAATGATCTCATCCAGGTACACTGACAGTCTGAGATTTATAGAGACCTTTCAGCCCAAACCAATGGCTTTGTTACAGCCAGCTCTGCCAATGGAGCCTTCCAGGAATCTGCCTCTGTAAAGAACATATTGTTGCCATTGTAGCCCACATATAGCTACAGTACCTGGGTACATGTCCAATGTTTTATGTTCAAATGGCATATAGCGTTGCACTTGCCTAGTGGGGAAATAAATACTATATTGTGTTCAATGCTGTGTACAGCTAGTTATTTGTCTTTAGTTCCTCTTTAGGTCAGTGTTCTTTTACCGTTGAATTGGGGAGTTGGCTAAGGTCAAATGTGGCTGACGGCTCTGCCCGTATATTTTGAACGGGGGATTATGGGGTGACTTCTGCCGCGCGCGCTGCCGAAGCACGACCAGAGTGCCTCGCCACGACCTGAATGGAGGTGCTGAAAGAGTGGCGCCATTGAAATTCAGGACTCGGTCGCTCCGGCCCCGGCCCCAAACATCTAAGATCTCTCTTTATATGGTCACTCTCTTTCTCTCTCTCACTCACTCATTCTCCCCCCCACCCCCCATCTCTCCCACGACCTCTTTTACAGGCTTTTAGTTAATGAAAACACTCCATTACTCATTATAAGGCCCTGAGGTGTTTTGACATGTCACAAACATGATATTTAGCTCATATGAGCAAGCTTACGGATATAGTAGGGTTGAATTGACAACAGTAAGATGACTGGAAGTGTTTTGGACGTTTGGACGTGTCCACAATAGCATGAGAATATCTACATGACTGAACTGTGAATATTTTCATCAATAAGCAGAGGTCAAAAAAGTTGTTTGTTGCTTTGAATCCTTTTATGGCAAGCTCTGGCACTTATCTCTCCCTCTCTCTTTTCTTTCTCTTGTTTCTCTGTTTCACAGGACAGGCTGCGGTGGTCACGGTCACCCTAAAGGAAGGGTCTCCTTCCACTCCCCCTCTCACACCTACACATACACTCCCTCGGACACACACACACACACACGCAGGATGAGGGAAGCCTGGAGATGCCTGCTGGGGCTTTGCCTCCTGGCATGCTCCGCCTCTCCCGCCTCTCCTAACGGTGCTGCCAATCCCTTCGCTGGGCAGCAGACACCCCCAGACCCATGCTATGACGACGCGGGCGCTGCCCGCCGCTGTATCCCCGAGTTCATCAACGCCGCCTTTGGCAAGGAGGTGGCCGTGTCCAGTGTGTGCGGCCGGCCGACGCCGTCCCGCTCTTGTAGTGTGGTGGAGCGCGGTGATGAGCGGCCCTCAGTGCGCACCTGCCAGATCTGCGACGCGGCGGACCCGCGGCGTGCCCATCCGCCCTCCTACCTCACTGACCTCAACTCGGCCCACAACCTCACCTGCTGGCAATCGGAGAACCTGCACACCTCGCCGCACAACGTCACCCTCACCCTGTCGCTGGGCAAGAAGTTTGAGATCACCTACGTCAGCCTGCAGTTCTGCTCGCCCCGCCCTGAGTCACTGGCCATCTACAAGAGCATGGACTATGGCAAGAGCTGGACGCCTTACCAGTACTACTCGTCCCAGTGTCGGCGCATGTACAACCGGCCCAACAAGGCGGCCATCACCAAGCAGAACGAGCAGGAGGGCCTGTGCACCGATGGCCACACCGACCTCTACCCTCTATCCGGGGGGCTCATTGCCTTCAGCACTCTGGACGGGCGGCCCTCCGGGAAGGACTTTGACAACAGCCCTGTGCTCCAGGACTGGGTGACAGTCACTGACATCCGTGTAGTTTTCAGCCGGCCCCAGCTGCCACGTGAGCTAGGGGCAGGAGGAGTGGGGATAGGCGGGGGAGGCCGGATTGATGAAGACCCAATGGTACCGTCCACGTCTCTGCCGGCATACTTCTACGCGGTGGGGGACTTCCAGGTGGGCGGGAGGTGTAAGTGCAACGGGCACGCTTCACGCTGCCTCAAAGACAAGGAGGGCAAGCTGGTGTGCGACTGCAAGCACAACACGGAGGGGCCCGAGTGCGACCGCTGCAAGCCCTTTCACTACGACCGGCCATGGCAAAGGGCCAGCGCTCGCGAGGCCAACGAGTGTCTACGTGAGTCATTGCTCTAATCAGCATTTTCTATCAGTTTTGATTCTGTTCTTTTCAATTTTGCTAATTTCAACCATTTTTTACTCTCTTTGCATTTGCATTGTTGAATGTGTAGATTCATTCATTCAATCAAACCTCATAACTAGAAATGGATTATTTAATATGGCAATGTTAGACAATTCATACATACACACACACACACACACACACAGATTCTTGAAATGTTTGTGTCAGCATGGATTGGAATTCTTCAGTCCTCATGCAGTTTTTGAACAGAGGAAGGTGCTTGATGATCTGTGTAGTGGATTTACCATGTATTTGTGTCCTGCAACTTTGTTTTTTTGAGCAGTACAAATCACTCATTATAGAAATATGAGAATACTCATCAATTCAATGGCCACCATGTTGAAAGGACCATGACATTTTTTGAGCAGGGTCTACTCCGTTACTTATCTTTCTATATCCAGGCACCCCCTCTATCTCTCCAACTCTCTCTCGCTCTCGCTCTCTCTCTCTCACCCTCTCTCCCTCTCTCCCCGCCCTACCCTTGAGTGAAGGAGGTATTCTCTTCCAGTGACAAGCTACTGAATGCGTCTCAGAATTCCTAATGAGGGAATGTGCGGGATGGGGATTGAGCCCTGTTGCACACCCACCCATCAGTGGGCTTGTGAGGCGAGGCGGGCCCAACACAAACACACGTCTGTCTGGGATTCTGTGTGTCTCTCTCTCTCTCGCCTCCTTCGCCACATTATCCTCCCAAACGCCTGTGAATAATGAGTAAATTGTTGAAATACAGGTGGCAGTTCCTTTATGCGACAAGTAGCATATCATTTTCCCCCTTTAAATATGGACAAAACTTGGGTAACGTTAACTTATATTTGAAAACAGCACATGGTGGTGTTACTGGGTAGATTCAGCTTAAAACCGAATTAGTCATTTTCGGTATTATTAATTATAATCCCCCATTTTCTCTCTAATTTCAACAGCTCTTTCCCTGAAGCTATATTAAAGAGTTTGATTAATGCTCAATCTGTGTTCTATCTGAGGTTGCTGTAATGGTCTGAGCATTGCAGGTAAAGTTAAAATAAGATTTTGACAATAGTAAGGCTAGATGTGTGTGCTGCCTGAATACACAGGATGACCTGCTGTTGACACAGTTGAAGATGAGGGTGGAATGTTCCGGTGGCCAATGCCAAATGCAACCCATCCCCAACCCTACATTGCCCAACAGATTTACAGTACACCGAAATGCAGCAGCAGTATTTGTGATCTCTGTTTTATTAGCTCTATATACAGGACTCCTGAACACTCAACCCAACTTGATGTTTTCTGGGCTCCCCTCTGAAGTAAACACGCCCCCTCACGAACAAGTCTAAACAGCGAATGACAACAGTTTGAGTTGTTGGCACACCACGGCATCTAAGTCATCCAAGAATGTAATTTGGCAGTGATTGCCATTACTTCAAGACATGTATTCAAAAAAGAACCATCCAGACACTCTCTGAAAGCTTGGCAAGTGAAATTGCAGTAATTTTAGCAGATTACCTTTTTATGGGATTACTGCGTTTTATGATAAAGTGAACACAGATTTTTTTTAATATGTCAAATTCGGTTACTGCTTGTCAGTAGTGATACTTTAAAAAACGGGCGGAGGTGGAACCCAATTCAGGTCAATTCTGCTTGTCATAAAAATGTGTAGCCATTGGAAAATAACACCGTATTAGAAGCCACTGTCCCACGTTTTACCTTCCCCGTAACTAAATACAATTACAGGCGAGTAAAAAAAAAAACAGGAGTAAAACATTGAAAAACAGTGTATATTTTTCTAACATGTTGTAATTGCCAGCGCTGCTGGCCTGAAATCATATTTAGCATTGAGCAGTGCCAGATCTGCTTAAAAGAGAGTGACAGGGCCAGAGGAACATAGCTGGGGCCATTGCAGTGCTGGTCCAAGGAGCGGGTCTGTTTCTATTTCCCCCCTCACTGACAACCCCCCCCCCCCTCAGACCCTCAACCCTGTGCCCTTATAGTCACACCCGCCTCATACCCCAGCACCCTCCATTCCTACCCTTGATTATGTTCTCTAACTTCCCCCAAATCTCCACCTCTCACGCTCTCACTGTCTCGCTTTCTCTGCGCCCCGTTGTCCAGCTCCTTCTCCTACACTCTTACTCGCTTGACTTACTCTCAACCTTTACCACCGCCCCCACACCCGACTCTATCCCGTAACTCCCTCGCTCTTCCCCTCTCCCCACCCCTCTCCTGTTTGGGAAACGTTCCACCTGCTTCCCGTAGATCCCTCCTCAGTGGGATTGATATGTCACCTCCGTCCATTACTCTTGGACTAAATGCCATGTGCGCCGCGGCCAACACTGATGACCTCATCCCAGCGCTGATACAGGGCAGTAAAAACCTAATGCATGTTGCACGCTATACCTGATCACAGATCAGAGGGGATGCCAAACCCACATGTCCCTAATTACAATGTTCCAAAAGGCCCTTTAGGGCTCATTCTAGAATGACCCCGCCACAGTGCTGGTTCCAAAATGTCCTCAAAAGTGTGCTGGACTACGTTTAAAAAAAGACGTCCCCACGGCACACTGAAGCTCATTCTTAAGAGTGTCCCCTCCCTTTGTTGGTCCTCGGCTGGCTTTTTCCTTTCTGGCGCTGCAGAAAGCAGCGGGCCGCACAAACGAGCCCTGTAGGACACCACCGCGTCAGCAGCAGCAGCCGTCTGTGGCGCCGGGCCGAGGTGTGTGTATCTGGGAGAGGGTGTGAGATTGGCACGCTTTGGAGAAGCCGGGGTCCCCAGGTGTCACCGGAGCCCTTCTCTGGGTCGCAGGGCTATGGGGCTCCGGGAGTGTTTTTTGAGGGGCGGGCTGAGGTCATGATCCCCTGTGGGGTGATGACAAGGTTAAGCTGACGGGGAGATTCCCCTGGGGGGGGGGTATATGTTTTATTTTATTCTAACAAAAATATGCACTGAGTATACCAAACATTAGGAACACCTTCCTAATATTGAGTTGCAGCCAACAAGTGACATCGATAAGGGATCATAGCTTTCACCTGGATTCACCTGGTCAGTCTGTCATGGAAAGAGACTGTTCTTAATGTTTTGTATACTCAGTGTATATTATATTGTATATTATATTCAACAAAAAAAAAAATCCATTCATACCATTTGAAACCAGCACAGCTGTGTTACTGAAGAGAACACAGGACTTAGTCCACATGTTTATGTAACACGTGCATCGTGCCCCATTAGTGTTTTTACCTTCTTGCCTTAATCATTATCATTCATTGAGATTATTAAAAGATACTTTGAATCCCCTTCCCAGTTCTGAACTGAGTCGAGAGCTTGTATGGTGGTGTGAGCCAAGCCGAGCAGTCTCTCTAGTCCTGTTTGATTGTTCACGGGTCTCGCTAATGTTTGACATGCGCTTCGCCGAGATTACTGTCTGGGTTTTTGGCAGGCCCAGGAACCGTCTGCAGACACAAACCAGCACACACACGCTCCCCGCCCGCCCCGCCGCCTCTCCATGAATCCTGCCCACAGACACGAGTTTACAAACCCAGAGCCATAACAGTTTGCAATCGAAGCCAAAATAGGAGAGTTTGAGATGGCCTGTTTTTCTAAAGGAGATGTCATGGAAAAATTGTCTGCTTGGTCTCATTCAGAGCCAAAAGATAAAATGCGGTCGGGAACAGGTGAATAACAAGTGTCAGATTACTTACTGCGATAGAATGGTGCATTGGTGTGACGGTGGTGATGGTGTTATGGTTATGGCATGCTGGTAGTACAGAGTTACAGAGCTATATCATTACTGAGATAATATGGTGGTATGAGAGCACGTTATAGTGTGACGCAACGGCTTGTAATGAAGTTGACTGTTTAATTTGACTTTGATCACAATGTTTTTGTCGGACAGAACAGTTAACAAGTACGGTGGTGGCTTTTGACTGTCAGACTACATAACTATATATTTTATTACTTTGTGGCCATACAGTCCTGGCTCTCTCTGCCAGTGTCACCCCTGCTCGGCCCTACCCTGCCCAGGTCTGCTCTTTGGCCAGCCAGCCTGTTCTCTCATGCTATTCCTTCTCATTAGTGTAGACTAGAGTCTACAGACCATGCCCGCTTCTGCTAGGCTCAGCCCTCTGTAATCCAGAAGTCCACACTGGGAATCACAGTACATGCCAGACCCCACCAGCTCTAATGGACTCGACAGGCCATGACTGGATACTTAGAGCATGAAGCACATGACTTCAACAATGTGCCTAGCACTTGTCTGAAAGCAGCTGAGATAATGAGAGTGCATCACATATGTGAACAGTACGTACAGTATGCATCACAGGAGGTTGGTGGCACCTTAATTGGGGAGGACGGGCTTGTGGTAATGACTGGAGCGAAATCAATGGAATGGTATCCAATACATTTTTTAAAACATTTTTTACATTTAGCCTTTATTTAACTGGGCAGGTCAGTTAAGAACAAATTCTTATTTACAATGACGGCCTACCCCGGCCAAACCCAGACAACGCTGGGCCAATTGTGCGCCGCCCTATGTGACTCCCAATCACGGCCTGATGTGATGCAGCACGGATCAAACACGTGGTTTCTAGGTGTTTGATGCCATTCCATTTGCTCTGTTCCGTTCTCCCCTACGCAGCCTCCACTGATACATCCATTGTTCTGGACAGACTAAATCCATGTAGTCTGTCCAGAACAATTCCTCTTTGAATTATTGAACGTCTTATATCATACATATACAATGATCTATTCTAGGTCAATATTAGATAATGTCTGCCATGCTAATGAGGCAAGCTTGATTTGGAAATAGGAATTCTATAGAGAGAGAAGGGAGAGATGGAGGAGAGACTTTTTTGAAGTTCCATTGCCAGACTCCTTCTGCCTTTGAGGGGGCTCAGTATTTTTAGTAGACCTCTGTTTTTTTGGAAACTATTAGCAAGAATTAGGGGGGCGTTGACAGATGGGTTGCTGGAGAAAACAGGGCGGTCCAGGAGGGTGTGTGTGTGAGTGTCTGGTTGGGCTCTACCTCTGGCAGACCCAGACCCAGCGCACACACATCACATCGTCTGGGACAGAGCTGTAAGACCTAAGCACACAGATCTGTGTGGAACTCTGGAAACACTGAAGGACACAAGAGCCCCAAATGCCAAAAACGTCCAACTATCTATTCCTTTTATCTCTCTCTCCCTCTCTCTATCTCTGTTCCTCATTCTCCCTCTCTCACCCATCTCACTCCCTCTATCTCTGTTTCTCATTCTCTCTCTCTCTCTCTCTCTCTCTCTCTCTCTCTCTCTCTCTCTCTCTCTCTCTCTCTCTCTGTCTGACATGGGGCAGATGGTTACGCGATGCTGATTATAATTTCAAAGCAACGCTCCATCTTTTCACAGCCATGCGACCCCCCCCCCCTCCCCACCCTTCCACAGCTTCTAGCAAGGGCAGTGAGAGGTCACCTCTCCTCTCCTTCTCTACAACATATTCATCACACCACATTTAGGCACCAAATCATAAAATTACTTCATTCTCACACACGCACACATCGGTTCGGGTTGCAAGGTCATATAGAATTTGAATATCATAACGCATTAAATTGAATAACTTATGTGTGTGTCAGAAGCACAGACACTGTTGGATTTCCTTGAGTGCCTCGACCTGTGTTGTTACATGTATGTTGCCATGTTCCTGCTTTCACTAATTGACTGCAAACCCCTCCTCTGCTGTCGCCCAGGGCTCGCAGGGACCCGACACTTCAATTACTTACAGCGTGAGGGGGGGGGGGGTCAAAAACGAAACCTCCTGTGCTTTCAAATAAATTACACGGGCGAGGAATGTTGTTCTAAAATCAACAGCCCTATGAAATGGTGCCTTTAGGGTGGTTAGCGTGAGCCACGATCAGGGCTAAGGCTTGTGTGTGTATCATGATTGGGGCATCATGTAAGGGCTTGGTTTTCCTTATCATTAGTGATAGATTTTTTGGAGACGTATGCAATATCGCAATGTCTTGGTTTGTTAGTAGTTTTCGTCTTGCTTTTACAGCTTTGGCTAAGCCAATAGGATTGGTTTCCATTGTTGATTGGCTGTGTCTGATTCATTTCAGTTTGCTTAGTGTTTCTTTTTCTATTTAGCCACCCATTTGGGTTTTCTGGCAGCACGAAAAGACACTAAAACACAAAAAAACATTGTTTTAAGACCAAAATATCCACAACATTAAGCAGAGGAATGTTGAAATCCTGGGAACCTTCTGTAAATGCCTGCGTCGTGATGCAGGGTTTCCCCTATATTAATTTAGCAGCGGTGGGCTGCCACTCCCCAAAATACATTTTTCAGGATGGCAAAACGTTTTCAGTGTGAACTTAAACAACTAAAACCAGGTATGTAGAAAAGATAATGGAGTTATATATAGTTTTAAATACTAACAACCACCAGAATAAAAACTAGACTGTCAGGGAGAATTAGAAATGTAAAAAATGTCACGGCGTGGGCCCCCATTGATTTTGTTATAATGTTTGAGCCACTCAGATAGGATAAGAACATGGCATAAGCCATGGCAAAATGTGTAGAATTGCAGGAAATTAGCTTTAAAACTGCCCAAAAAATTATCTATGGCCAAGAGGAGGGCCTCTTACATTTACGGCAGGAGACTGGGCGTGGTAGTGGGCGTGGCCAATGACGCAGTCTCCTGCCCCTCCACGCTAACTTTGCCACCGCTGCTGAAAGAAATCATAGGGGAAACACTGGTATGGTGTGTGTATATTTGTGCATTTGTATGTTTGTAAGTGTGTGTGTGTGTGTGTGTGTGTGTGTGTGTGTGTGTGTGTGTGTGTGTGTGTGTGTGTGTGTGTGTGTGTGTGAGCCACGCATAATCTGGGTGTGTGATCTGAGATGTGGCGTTTCATCACTGTGCCAAGGCAAACTGCTGGGCTGGGGCTCCAGTTAGGTAGCGTGCCCACCCGCCCTCACTCCCATGCCCCCATCTCACTCCATCCCACATATGTTAGCAATCACAACCAGAGGTGCCCACCATTGGGGTGTTCTGAGCCATAATTGAATCTTGTCAAAGTCTGACCTTCCCCAGCGTAGAATTGACTCTCTGGGAGTTATGTTCTTTAAGCACGGGGTACTATTTTATGCTGAGGTTGGGTTTTAAAACTTTTTTTCCTCCTAATGTCATAAAATGTACCATTATTTCTAATAACAGTTTTTTCTGTTTGAGGTCTCTGTGGAGTCTTCCTTTTAAAGTGTTCCTGTAAAAATATGTGGGTTTGGGCTCCTAGCCATTGTTCATCGTGGCAGGAGAATCTGTGGGTATGTGGAGAGCAGAGCATATCTGTCTATCCGTCTGAAAAACGTAGATCTATCTGCCTTTGCTGTCGAGCCCGTTTCATCCGTGTTTTGGATGGCGGTGTCTCCATAGCCTATCCCAGCTATTCCCAACCTTTTTCGGTTACTGTATCACCAACTGAATTTTGAGGGCTATACCTGAGTCGGGCAGCTAACTGGTGGTCAACATTTTCTAGAAAAGACGAGCTTGAAATGGGCATAAAATCATCTAATCGACTCGACAACAACAAAAAAACATCTGTTTAGCTGCGTGTTTCTCAAAGTTAGCTGGCTATGGCTAACTTATTGATCCCGCTTTGCAGTTTACTCATCTGGTCTATGTGTATGAGTGTACATACTCTCTGTCTATAGTAAACTCTAGAATACTTGATCTGTGTGTGTGTGTGTGTGTGTGTGTGTGTGTGTGTGTGTGTGTGTGTGTGTGTGTGTGTGTGTGTGTGTGTGTGTGTGTGTGTGTGTGTGTGTGTGTGTGTGTGCGTGTGTGTGTGTGTGTGTGTGTGTGTGTGATGTCGGACTGGACAGTTACAGATATTTGCGGAGTGGTTTTTTAAAATGTGGAGCATTGGAGGTTTCAGGCTGAAGACTCATCTCTTTCCTTCTCTTTTCCCCTCCTTATGGAACAGCTCCACTGGGACACTCCAACCCAGTTCTACTCTCTCTCTCTCTCTCTCTCTCTCTCTCTCTCTCTCTCTCTCTCTCTCTCTCTCTCTCTCTCTCTCTCTCTCTCTCTCTCTCTCTCTCTCTCTCTCTCTCTCTCTCTCTCTCTCTCTCTCTCTCTCTCTGACTGCTGATCAAACCTCTGCCAGACTCCTCTTTTCTCTACTACAGGGCTTTCTATGTCTCTTTCTATGTCTCTATGAAAAGGGAACGGGCAGAGACTGGTTTATTGAAGGCTCAGAATGTTACAAAGGGAGTGGGGGGGTACGTCTATCTTTAGCGGCTGAGGTGAGAGGAGGGATTGATGACTGGCTGTGAAAAGATCCAACCAGAGTCAAGTTCATTAGGCACAATACAGGAGAAAGGTTTTAAAAAGGAAGAGATTCAACCTGAACCCATTTGAGAATTGTATTTTTTTTGTTTTCCAGTAGTGATGGGGGGAAGAATTGATAGTTATTTAAGTCGTGATATTATTTTGGAAGATATATCGTATCGTTTTGACAATATTATTATTTTTGGCTGTACATGCTCCAAAAAATCCAGTATTTTTCCTTCATAGCTTTTTCTTCATCTTCTTTTTAAAAAGAGAGCCAATTTCTTTCCGGCACTTTTATTTCCATGACTGAACAAAACGTGTTTTCTCATGGCTCTCTCTTGTCCTGCTGCAATGAGCAATGTGTTTGGAACCTCGAACCGCAATAAAATCCCAGTATTGACTCGCAAAACATATAGAATTGTGAGAATCGCGATACATATCGTATTGCCACCAAAGTATCGTCATAATATCGTATCCTCTGCCATTGGGGGTTAGTATGTGTCTCTCTGTTTTGGGGGGGAGATGGGGAGGCAGATGGGTAACGCTGCAGAGACAGCTCTCGTGTATTTTAAATCCCTTCTCTACTTCTAGTATATATATACTTGACAGGTTAAATACTGTATATATTATTTTTGTTATTTCACAAAAATGTTTTGGATTAACCTCTTTTTAAGGGCTGTATGTTAATGCCGAATATCTGACAAGTATATATCTGATGCTCTATCTGTCTATCATTTCCCTCTGTCTCTGTTTTTCAGCCCCATACCGCCTTTCTTCCTTGTGCCATCTGGCCAGGCGATCTGCTTGTTGGAGGTCATGGTGGTCTGGCCACCACAATGACACATGTGGCTCTCTGTGTTTGTCTCTCTCTCTCCCTCTCTCTCTCTCTCTCTTTCTCTCTCTCTCTTTCTTCAACTTTCTCTCTCCTCTCTCACTCTCTGTCAATTTCAATGTACCATTCTTCACTTTCTCACTCCCCATCTCATTATCTCTCTTTCCTATCTATCTATCTATCTATCTATCTATCTATCTATCTATCTATCTATCTATCTATCTATCTATCTATCTATCTATCTATCTATCTATCTATCTATCTATCTATCTATCTATCTATCTATCTATCTATCTATCTATCTATCTATCTATCTCTATCTATCTATCTATCTATCTATCTATCTATCTATCTATCTATCTATCTATCTATCTATCTATCTATCTATCTATCTATCTATCTATCTCTCTATCTCTCTATCTCTCTATCTCTCTATCTCTCTATCTCTCTATCTCTCTATCTCTCTATCTCTCTATCTCTCTATCTCTCTATCTCTCTATCTCTCTCTCTCTCTCTCTATCTCTCTATCTCTCTATCTCTCTCTCTCTCTCTCTCTCTCTCTCTCTCTGTGACCTTTTGCCACATTTCAGGCTTCAAACATAAAGATATAAAACTGTATTTTTTTGTGAAGAATCAACAACAAGTGGGACACAATCATGAAGTGGAACGACATTTATTGGATATTTCAAACTTTTTTAACAAATCAAAAACAGAAAAATTGGGCGTGCAAAATTATTCAGCCCCCTTAAGTTAATACTTTGTAGCGCCACCTTTTGCTGCGATTACAGCTGTAAGTCGCTTGGGGTATGTCTCTATCAGTTTTGCACATCGAGAGACTGAAATGTTTTCCCATTCCTCCTTGCAAAACAGCTCGAGCTCAGTGAGGTTGGATGGAGAGCATTTGTGAACAGCAGTTTTCAGTTCTTTCCACAGATTCTCGATTGGATTCAGGTCTGGACTTTGACTTGGCCATTCTAACACCTGGATATGTTTATTTTTGAATCATTCCATTATAGATTTTGCTTTATGTTTTGGATCATTGTCTTGTTGGAAGACAAATCTCCATCCCAGTCTCAGGTCTTTTGCAGACTCCATCAGGTTTTCTTCCAGAATGGTCCTGTATTTGGCTCCATCAATCTTCCCATCAATTTTAACCATCTTCCCTGTCCCTGCTGAAGAAAAGCAGGCCCAAACCATGATGCTGCCACCACCATGTTTGACAGTGGGGATGGTGTGTTCAGGGTGATGAGCTGTGTTGCTTTTACGCCAAACATAACATTTTGCATTGTTGCCAAAAAGTTCAATTTTGGTTTCATCTGACCAGAGCAATTCTTCCACATGTTTGGTGTGTCTCCCAGGTGGCTTGTGGCAAACTTTAAACAACACTTTTTATGGATATCTTTAAGAAATGGCTTTCTTCTTGCCACTCTTCCATAAAGGCCAGATTTGTGCAATATACGACTGATTGTTGTCCTATGGACAGAGTCTCCCACCTCAGCTGTAGATCTCTGCAGTTCATCCAGAGTGATCATGGGCCTCTTGGCTGCATCTCTGATCAGTCTTCTCCTTGTATGAGCTGAAAGTTTAGAGGGACGGCCAGGTCTTGGAGATTTGCAGTGGTCTGATACTCCTTCCATTTCAATATTATCGCTTGCACAGTGCTCCTTGGGATGTTTAAAGCTTGGGAAATCTTTTTGTATCCAAATCCGGCATTAAACTTCTTCAAACCTTTAAACCTCGGACCTGCCTGGTGTGTTCCTTGTTCTTCATGATGCTCTCTGCGCTTTTAACGGACCTCTGAGACTATCACAGTGCAGGTGCATTTATACGGAGACTTGATTACACACAGGTGGATTGTATTTATCATCATTAGTCATTTAGGTCAACATTGGATCATTCAGAGATCCTCACTGAACTTCTGGAGAGAGTTTGCTGCACTGAAAGTAAAGGGGCTGAATAATTTTGCACGCCCAATTTTTCAGTTTTTGATTTGTTAACAAAGTTTGAAATATCCAATATGTCGTTCCACTTCATGATTGTGTCCCACTTGTTGTTGATTCTTCACAAAAAAATACAGTTTTATATCTTTATGTTTGAAGCCTGAAATGTAGCAAAAGGTCGCAAAGTTCAAGGGGGCCGAATACTTTCGCAAGGCACTGTATACAGTGTTTTAACAATGTACAAATGGTTAAAGGACACAAGATAAAATAAATAAGCATAAATATGGGTTGTATTTACAATGGTGTTTGTTCTTTACTGGTTGCCCTTTTTTCGTGGCAACAGGTCACAAATCTTGCTGCTGTGATGGCACACTGTGGAATTTCACCCAGTAGATATGGGAGTTTATCAAAATTGGATTTGTTTTCGAATTCTTTGTGGATCTGTGTAATCTGAGGGAAATATATGTCTCTAATATGGTCATACATTGGGCAGGAGGTTAGGAAGTGCATCTCAGTTTCCACCTCATTTTGTGGGCAGTGTGCACATAGCCTGTCTTCTCTTGAGAGCCATGTCTGCCTACGGCGGCCTTTCTCAATAGCAAGGCTATGCTCACTCTGTACAAAGTGTAAGGGTTTTTCTGTGGTAAAGGAGAAGCGGACCAAAATGCAGCGTGGTGGTTATTCATGTTTTTAATAAAGGAACTAGACATGAAATAACTAACAAAACAATAAATGTGCGAAAACCTAAACAGTCCTATCTGGTGCAAACACAGAGACTACCTAAGTATGATTCTCAATCAGAGACAACTAATGACACCTGCCTCTGATTGAGAACCATACTAGGCCGAAACATAGAAATACCCAAAACCTAGAAAAACAAACATAGACTGCCCACCCAACTCACGCCCTGACCATACTAAATAAATACAAAACAAAGGAAATAAAGGTCAGAACGTGACAGTACCCCCCCCCCCCCCCCAAAGGTGCGGACTCGCAAAACCTTGACCTATAGGGGAGGGTCTGGGTGGGCGTCTGTCCGCGGTGGCGGCTCTGGCGCGGGACGCGGACCCCACTTCACCATTGTCTTAGTCTGCCTCATTGTCTGCCTTCGTGGCTCTCTAACCATGGCAACCCCTCTCAATGACCCCACTGGACAGAGGGGCAGCTGCTCGGGACAGAGGGGCAGGTCGGGACAGAGGTGCAGCTGCTCGGGACAGAGGGGCGGCAGCTCTGGGCTGAGGGGCTCTGGCGCCTCTGGGCTGAGGGGCTCTGGCGTCTCTGGGCTGAGGGGCTCTGGCGCCTCTGGGCTGAGGGGCTCTGGCGCCTCTGGGCTGAGGGGCTCTGGCGGCCCCTGGCTGACTGGCGGCACTGGCTGACTGGCGGCCCCTGGCTGACTGGCGGCCCCTGGCTGACTGGCGGCACTGGCGGCCCCTGGCTGACTGGCGGCACTGGCGGCGGGACGCGGACCCCACTTCACCATTGTCTTAGTCCGCCTCATTGTCTGCCTTCGTGGCTCTCTAACCATGGCAACCCCTCTCAATGACCCCACTGGACAGAGGGGCAGCTGCTCGGGACAGAGGGGCAGGTCGGGACAGAGGTGCAGCTGCTCGGGACAGAGGGGCGGCAGCTCTGGGCTGAGGGGCTCTGGCGCCTCTGGGCTGAGGGGCTCTGGCGTCTCTGGGCTGAGGGGCTCTGGCGCCTCTGGGCTGAGGGGCTCTGGCGCCTCTGGGCTGAGGGGCTCTGGCGGCCCCTGGCTGACTGGCGGCACTGGCTGACTGGCGGCCCCTGGCTGACTGGCGGCCCCTGGCTGACTGGCGGCACTGGCGGCCCCTGGCTGACTGGCGGCACTGGCGGCCCCTGGCTGACTGGCGGCACTGGAGGCCCCTGGCTGACTGGCGGCACTGGCGGCTCCGGGCAGACTGGCGGCACTGGCGGCTCCAGGCAGACTGATGGTGCTGGACAGGCGGGAGCACCTGTAGGGGTGAGACGGAGAGACAGCCTGGTGCGGGGGGCTGCCACCGGAGGGCTGGTGCGTGGAGGGGCCTTACTGTCGGCGCCGACAGAGATGGCCGCAGGTGGATTGTATTTATCACAGGTGGATTGTATTTATCATCATTAGTCATTTAGGTCAACATTGCGCCGACAGAGATGGCCGCCTCGCTTCGCGTTCCTAGGAAACTATGCAGTTTTTTGTTTTTTACGTGTTATTTCTTACATTAGTACCCCAGGTCATCTTAGGTTTCATTACATACAGTCGAGAAGAACTACTGAATATAAGATCAGCGTCAACTCACCATCAGTACGACCAAGAATATGTTTTTCGCGACGCGGATCCTGTGTTCTGCCTTACAAACAGTACAACGGAGCGGATCCTATGCAGCGACCCAAAAAAACGACTCCGAAAGAGAGGGAAACGAGGCGGTCTTCTGGTCAGACTCCGGAGACGGGCACACCGTGCACCACTCCCTAGCATTCTTCTTGCCAATGTCCAGTCTCTTGACAACAAGGTTGATGAAATCCGAGCAAGGGTAGCATTCCAGAGGGACATCAGAGACTGTAATGTTCTTTGCTTCACGGAAACGTGGCTCACCGGAGAGACGCTATCCGAAGTGGTGCAGCCAACGGGTTTCTCCACGCATCGCGCCGACAGAAACAAACATCTTTCTGGTAAGAAGAGGGGTGGGGGCGTATGCCTTATGGCCAACGTGACATGGTGTGATGAAAGAAACATACAGGAACTCAAATCCTTCTGTTCACCTGATTTAGAATTCCTCACAATCAAATGTAGACCGCATTATCTGCCAAGAGAATTCTCTTCGATTATAATCACAGCCGTATATATCCCCCCCCAAGCAGACACATCGATGGCTCTGAACAAACTTTATTTAACTCTCTGCAAACTGGAAACAATTTATCCGGAGGCTGCATTCATTGTAGCTGGGGATTTTAACAAGGCTAATCTGAAAACAAGACTCCCTAAATTTTATCAGCATATCGATTGCACAACCAGGGGTGGAAAGACCTTGGATCATTGTTACTCTAACTTCCGCGACGCATATAAGGCCCTGCCCCGCCCCCCTTTCGGAAAAGCTGACCACGACTCCATTTTGTTGATCCCTGCCTACAGACAGAAACTAAAACAAGAGGCTCCCACGCTGAGGTCTGTCCAACGCTGGTCCGACCAAGCTGACTCCACACTCCAAGACTGCTTCCATCACGTGGACTGGGAGATGTTTCGTATTGCGTCAGATAACAACATTGACGAATATGCTGATTCGGTGTGTGAGTTCATTAGAACGTGTGTTGAAGATGTCGTTCCCATAGCAACGATTAAAACATTCCCTAACCAGAAACCGTGGATTGATGGCAGCATTCGTGTGAAACTGAAAGAGCGAACCACTGCTTTTAATCAGGGCAAGGTGTCTGGTAACATGACCGAATACAAACAGTGCAGCTATTCCCTCCGCAAGGCTATCAAACAAGCTAAGCGCCAGTACAGAGACAAAGTAGAATCTCAATTCAACGGCTCAGACACAAGAGGCATGTGGCAGGGTCTACAGTCAATCACGGACTACAGGAAGAAATCCAGCCCAGTCACGGACCAGGATGTCTTGCTCCCAGGCAGACTAAATAACTTTTTTGCCCGCTTTGAGAACAATACTGTGCCACTGACACGGCCTGCAACGAAAACATGCGGTCTCTCCTTCACTGCAGCCGAGGTGAGTAAGACATTTAAACGTGTTAACCCTCGCAAGGCTGCAGGCCCAGACGGCATCCCCAGCCGCGCCCTCAGAGCATGCGCAGACCAGCTGGCCGGTGTGTTTACGGACATATTCAATCAATCCCTATACCAGTCTGCTGTTCCCACATGCTTCAAGAGGGCCACCATTGTTCCTGTTCCCAAGAAAGCTAAGGTAACTGAGCTAAACGACTACCGCCCCGTAGCACTCACATCCGTCATCATGAAGTGCTTTGAGAGACTAGTCAAGGACCATATCACCTCCACCCTACCTGACACCCTAGATCCACTCCAATTTGCTTACCGCCCAAATAGGTCCACAGACGATGCAATCTCAACCACACTGCACACTGCCCTAACCCATCTGGACAAGAGGAATACCTATGTGAGAATGCTGTTCATCGACTACAGCTCGGCATTCAACACCATAGTACCCTCCAAGCTCGTCATCAAGCTTGAGACCCTGGGTCTCGACCCCGCCCTGTGCAACTGGGTACTGGACTTCCTGACGGGCCGCCCCCAGGTGGTGAGGGTAGGCAACAACATCTCCACCCCTCTGATCCTCAACACTGGGGCCCCACAAGGGTGCGTTCTGAGCCCTCTCCTGTACTCCCTGTTTACCCACGACTGCGTGGCCACGCACGCCTCCAACTCAATCATCAAGTTTGCGGACGACACAACAGTGGTAGGCTTGATTACCAACAACGACGATACGGCCTACAGGGAGGAGGTGAGGGCCCTCGGAATGTGGTGTCAGAAAAATAACCTCACACTCAACGTCAACAAAACTAAGGAGATGATTGTGGACTTCAGGAAACAGCAGAGGGAACACCCCCCTATCCACATCGATGGAACAGTAGTGGAGAGGGTAGCAAGTTTTAAGTTCCTTGGCATACACATCACAGACAAACTGAATTGGTCCACTCACACAGACAGCATCGTGAAGAAGGCGCAGCAGCTCCTCTTCAACCTCAGGAGGCTGAAGAAATTTGGCTTGTCACCAAAAGCACTCACAAACTTCTACAGATGCACAATCGAGAGCATCCTGGCGGGCTGTATCACCGCCTGGTATGGCAACTGCACCGCCCTCAACCGTAAGGCTCTCCAGAGGGTAGTGAGGTCTGCACAACGCATCACCGGGGGCAAACTACCTGCCCTCCAGGACACCTACACCACCCGATGCTACAGGAAGGCCATAAAGATCATCAAGGACATCAACCACCCGAGCCACTGCCTGTTCACCCCACTGTCATCCAGAAGGCGAGGTCAGTACAGGTGCATCAAAGCTGGGACCGAGAGACTGAAAAACAGCTTCTATCTCAAGGCCATCAGACTGTTAAACAGCCACCACTAACATTGAGTGGCTGCTGCCAACACACTGTCAATGACACTGACTCAACTCCAGCCACTTTAATAATGGGAATTGATGGGAAATGATGTAAATATATCACTAGCCACTTTAAACAATGCTACCTTATATAATGTTACTTACCCTACATTATTCATCTCATATGCATACGTATATACTGTACTCTATATCATCGACTGCATCCTTATGTAATACATGTATCACTAGCCACTTTAACTATGCCACTTTGTTTACATACTCATCTCATATGTTATACTGTACTCGATATCATCTACTGTATCTTGCCTATGCTGCTCTGTACCATCACTCATTCATATATCCTTATGTACATATTCCTTATCCCCTTACACTGTGTATAAGACAGTAGTTTTTTTGGAATTGTTAGTTAGATTACTTGTTCGTTATTACTGCATTGTCGGAACTAGAAGCACAAGCATTTCGCTACACTCGCATTAACATCTGCTAACCATGTGTATGTGACAAATAAAATTTGATTTGATTTGATTTGGAGGTGGTACCGGATAGACCGGACCGTGCAGGCGCACTGGAGCTCTTGAGCACCGAGCCTGCCCAACCTTACCCGGTTGAATGCTCCCTGTCGCCCTGCCAGTGCGGTAGCCCGCACTGGGCTATGCAGGCGAACCGGGGACACCGTGCGCAAGGCTGGTGCCATGTAAGCCGGCCCAAGGAGACGCACTGGGGGCCAGATGCGTAGAGCCGGCTTCATGGCACTTTGCTCAATGCTCACTCTAGCCCGGCCGATACGCGGAGCTGGTATGTACCGCACCGGGCTATGCACCCGCACTGGGGACACCGTGCGCTCCACAGCATAACACGGTGCCTGCCCGGTCTCTCTCGCCCCCCGGTAAGCACAGGAAGTTGGCGCAGGTCTCCTACCTGGCGTCGCCACACTTCCTGTGTGCCCCCCCCAAGACATTTTTGGGGCTGCCGCTTGGGCTTCCTTGCCAGCCGTGTTCCCTCATATCGCCGGCTCCTCTCTCCGGCTGCCTCTGCTCTCCTAGCTGCCTCCACCTGTTCCCATGGAAGGCGATCCTTTCCCGCCAGGATCTCCTCCCAGGTGTAGCAACCCTTGCCGTCCAATACATCG
Source organism: Oncorhynchus kisutch (assembly GCF_002021735.2). Lineage (NCBI taxonomy): Eukaryota > Metazoa > Chordata > Actinopteri > Salmoniformes > Salmonidae > Oncorhynchus > Oncorhynchus kisutch. The sequence goes on from NC_034193.2 coordinate 23,117,610, forward strand.
TCCCATGTCCATTCCTCTTTGCGCCGCTGTTGCTGTTGCCCGTTACCACGCCGCTTGGTCCTGTTGTGGTGGATGATTCTGTATGTTAGTGGCTTGTGTCAGCACAGGTCTCATTTGTAGCTTCACGTCGTCATTGGTTTATTGTTTTTGTTACTCTTTTGTATAGTGTTGCAGTGTTCAGTGTTCTCTTTATTAAAATTCACTATGAACACATACCACGCCGCATTTTGGTCCTCTGATCCTTCTCGCCTCTCCTCTTCATATGAAAAGGAGGAAGACCGTGACAGAATCACCCAACTCACGCCCTGACCATACTAAATAAATACAAAACAAAGGAAATAAAGGTCAGAACGTGACACAAAGCTTTCCTTAATTTTGGGTCAGTCACAGTGGTCAGGTATTCTGCCGCTATGTCCTCTCTGTTTAGGGCCAAATAGCATTCTAGTTTGCTCTGTTTTTTTGTTAATTCTTTCCAATGTGTCAAGTAATTCTCTTTTTGTTTTCTCATGATTTGGTTGGGTCTAATTGTGCTGCTGTCCTGGGGCTCTGTAGGGTGTGTTTGTGAACAGAGCCCCAGGACCAGCTTGCTTAGGGGACTCTTCTCCAGGTTCATCTCTCTGTAGGTGATGGCTTTGTTATGGAAGGTTTGGGAATCGCTTCCTTTTAGGTGGTTATAGAATTTAACGGCTCTTTTCTGGATTTTGATAATTAGTGGGTATCGGCCTAATTCTGCTCTGCATGCATTATTTGGTGTTCTACATTGTACACAGAGTATATCTTTGCAGAATTCTGCGTGCAGAGTCTCAATTTGGTGTTTGTCCCATTTTGTGAAGTCTTGGTTGGTGAGCGGACCCCAGACCTCACAACCATAAAGGGCAATGGGCTCTATGACTGATTCAAGTATTTTTAGCCAAATCCTAATTGGTATGTTGAAATTTATGTTCCTTTTAATGGCATAGAATGCCCTTCTTGCCTTGTCTAGGGCAACAGTGTCTAGATGGAATTTGTATTTGTGGTCCTGGTGACTGGACTTTTTTTGGAACACCATTATTTTGGTCTTACTGAGATTTACTGTCAGGGCCCAGGTCTGTCAGAATCTGTGCATAAGATCTAGGTGCTGCTGTAGGCCCTCCTTGGTTAGTGACAGAAGCACCAGATCATCAGCAAACAGCAGACATTTGACTTCGGATTCTAGTAGGGTGAGGGCTGGTGCTGCAGACTTTTCTAGTGCCTGCGCCAATTCGTTGATATATATGTTGAAGAGGGTGGGGCTTAAGCTGCATCCCTGTCTCACCCCACGACCCTGTGTGAAGAAATGTGTGTGTTTTTTGCCAATTTTAACCGCACACTTGTTGTTTGTGTACATGGATTTTATAATGTCGTATGTTTTACCCCCAACACCACTTTCCATCAGTTTGTATAGCAGACCCTCTCTCTCTCTCAACACACACCACTTTTCTTTTCTTCCACTTTCTCTCTCTCTCCTCAGTGAAATATCTCAGTTATTTATAGTTATTACCCACTCCACCTCCGGTTCACCTCAACACTTAACCCCTAATGTCAGTATTACCTTTTGCCTCAACTCTTTAACCATCAGTTTACCCTTCACTTCTTCACCTAACCCACAGCCTACAGTTCATCTCTCTCAATATGATCCATCTCTCCTAAACCATTTACAGCAACTGCAGTCCACATTAAGCCTTAGAATTCAGTTTTGCCAAATACAGTGGCTTACATGCAGAGATCCTATTCCAAAATGAGTATCTTCCTCATCTCATTGTATCAGTCCTACATGGAGCTAACATGATTGTGTAATAGGTTCCCCCGCCTGGACCACTGGGTCTTTCCAGTGGAAAGAAAGAAAGAAAGCGAGAGAGAGGGGACAGAGATAACAATGTTTATATGTGGCGAGGTGAAGTGGACTAGAAAGACCAGAGTTTAGGCAGACTCCAACTGACAACAGGCCCCAATCTGGCATCCCTCCAGCCTAATCTTGTTAAACTCTTCCCCCTGTTGATGCCATCCAGAGAGAGAGAGAGATGGAGGGAGGGAGAGAGAGAGAGAGAGAGATGGGGGGAGCGAGTGAGAGATAAAGAGAGAGAGAGATAGGTGAGGGAGAGAGAGAGAAATGGGGAGAGAGAAAAAGTGGAAGAAAGAAAAGAGGTGTGTGTTGAAATAGGGAGAGAGAGAGAGGGGGAGAGAGAGAGGAGGAGAATTAAGGGACTCTCAGTTCAAAAGGGCTCCCGAGAGCTGGCTCTTAAGCCGACGGCGTGTGGCTAACCGCAAAATGAGGGTAGAGAGGGTCAAGGGGAGGGGAGGGAGAAACTGAGAAACGTTAGGCGTGTGTGTGTGCCCACAACCCCTCCTCATGCTACTGGGCCAGAAGTGTCTCTCTTAGATAAATGATAGACATGGGGCTGTTGTTTCCCCAGGGCTTTAGACCCTAGTAGTGTCTGGTCTGTAGCCTTAGTCTACACTCACAGTATCTAGTCTTCCCTCATCTCTAGTCTCTGGTCATTGTGGTTCGCTGTGGTCATCTGATATAGTCTCATGTCCCTCTGCTTTCTGGTGTTCGGTCCCCGGTCCCTTGTCTTCAGTGTGTGGTCATTGGTTCCTGGGTTGAGTGTGCGTGCGTGTCACCGTGTGTGTTCGTATGTTTTGTGTTTGTTTGTGTGTGTGTGTGTGAGTATCTGTGTGTGTGAGTGTGTGTGCCTGTCAGAGTGTGTACTCTGGACCTGGCTCTAATGAGGAGATAATGAACCGGTGCTCCCCTGGTGCTCTGGAGCAGGTGGTTGGACCAGGCCAAGCGGCACGGAGCCCATCCACAGGCAGGCGCGTGCCTGTGGTCATACCCCGGCCAGGGAATCATGGACCTGCCTGCAGCCTGGCACACACACGGACGTGCGCACAAGCACACACACACACACACACGGACGTGCGCACAAGCATACACACACGTAAACATACAGGCAGACTCACTGTGGATGGCAGGGGCCCACATTGCGGGCGGTGGTAGCCAGGCCCAGGGCACCCCAGGGGGGCTCCAGGTTTGGACGGGGGCCTGGGCATGGGGGGGCTCCGATTTTCAAGGACCAATTTTAGCCATGGGATTTGGGTTCGTACAGGCATCCAAAATCAATTGGCTGGGCGCACTGGCTTGGCTTGGACCAAAACATTAGGTTAGATCCCTAACATATGGAGCTGGAGTTGAGACATTGCACACTCAATGCATTTGAGTTTTTATTATAGGATAGCACTTTTTTCAGAGCCAATTTGCCATGGGACGTTTAATAAACTTTTTCATAGGCTGAACCGGTTTGTGTGTAGACACCTTCTAGTTCGGCTTCAGCGAGCAAGCGGACCATTTGTCAATGAAAGTCTGCCATTAAGAAAACAAGCCAAACTTCCTCGTCTTTCCTATTGGTTTTACCTACATGGAAGGTTGTTCTCTAAGACACACAGAACTGTAGTTGATGTACTTCATGTGTACTTTGCACATAAACAAACCAAACTAACAAGGCTACTAATGAAGTGTGGGTGGAGTAAATATTGTGATATGTAGGGTTTGATATGGTAATCAGACTGATGCCGGACTGAAATAACACGTTTGGAATGAGTGGAACCAATTAGGACCCGCTGTGAGAAAACGATGGTGGGAGCTGTTCTCCCATATCTCTCTCTCTCTCTCACTCTCTCTCAGTTCTCCATTCTCCAGCAGGCATATTATCCGATTTACTGGACACCAGAGCACTACTAGCAGGCCTGGGGAGTACAAATGCACGCTACTTGCAGTATTTCAGAATAAGCACTGTGTGCGCGTGCGTCTGCTCATGTTCCTTTTTGTTCTGTAATGGACTTGAAAGCATAATGGAGAAAGCATCTAGCACAGAGTAGGCACATGCATATGTATGTTTTACAGGTTATTCAATGGCAGGTGTGTTCCAACACAACAGGGTTGTATTCATTATGAACGTAGGGCCCTCCCGAAAACAAATGTTTCTTATTGGATAACTCCAGGTTGTCTCTCCCTGTTTTAGTTTGTTTTCTTCTGTTTGGTGCCTAATGACAATGACCCAGGACTTCATCATTTCATATTACAGTAAGATTCCAATCCCAGAATGGACCTGATTGGAAGAACTAGACACCACTAACAGTGAGAAAGTGGAGATCCGCCCCAAATGTTTCCGTGTAGAGGGGCGCAATGAGACAACTCTCTCTCCCTCTCTTTCTGTGTTGTTAGTTTCCTCTCTCCCTACACCTCTCCCGTATCCTTTGTCTCAGCAGCTGTCTATTTGCCGAGGCTTTGTCTTCGTTTGTCTGTGGAATTTCACACAGCAGCAGCACCAACAGGGACTTAGTTCGGAGCGTTCGACTCTGACCTATAAAAAAACGCTCGCTTGGGCCCTTGCCTCCCAGGGTCCTCTGCTGTTTCCCCCATAAGCTTTCTTTCAAACCCCCTCCGGTTTTTCCTCCAACAGATAACAATTAGCGAGTGTTTTTGGAGAGCTCCAGTGGAGCTTTGATGTGTTAATGAATTGAAAAATGGCCCTCGCCGGTTTTCAGTTATCCCTGCTGAGCCTAATTAGAGGGAGTTTGTCTGCTGTGTGCGTGTGCGTGTGTGTTTTGTGTACCTGTGTGTGTGTGTGTTAGTGGTTGTGTGTACATCACTTCAAAACAAACCCATAAACATTCCAAGTGGTGCAGCAAATCCTGGAGCAGGCACTGAGGTGAAGTTAACAGCCCCCCCACCTCTGTCTATCTTTCTCCTCTCCTCCACACCTCTCTCTATCACCTCCTCTCCTCCACCCCTCTCTCTATCTTTCTCCTCTCCTCCACTCCTCTCCTCTCTCTTTCTCCTCTCCTTCACTCCTCTCTCTATCTTTCTCCCCTCCTCCACACCTCTCTCTCTCTTTCTCCTCTCCTCCACACCTCTCTATCTTTCTCCTCTCCTCCACTCCTCTCCTCTATCTTCCTCCACTCCTCTATCTTTCTCCTCTCCTCCACACCTCTCTCTATCTTTCTCCTCTCCTCTCCTCCACTCCTCTATCTTTCTCCTCTCCTCTCCTCCACACCTCTCTCTATCTTTCTCCTCTCCTCTCCTCCACTCCTCTATCTTTCTCCTCTCCTCTCCTCCACACCTCTCTCTATCTTTCTCCTCTCCTCTCCTCCACTCCTCTATCTTTCTCCTCTCCTCCACTCCTCTATCTTTCTCCTCTCCTCCACACCTCTCTATCTTTCTCCTCTCCTCCACACCTCTCTCTATCTTTTTCCTCTACTCTATCATTCTCATCTCCTCCACTCCTCTCCTCTCTCTTTCTCCTCTCCTTCACTCCTCTCTATCTTTCTCCTCTCCTCCACACCTCTCTCTATCTTTCTCCACTCCTCTCCTCTATCTTCCTCCACTCCTCTATCTTTCTCCTCTCCTCCAGTCCTCTCTCTATCTTTCTCTTCCACTCTATCCTTCTCCTCTCTTTCGCCTCTCCTTCACTCCTCTATATCTTTCTCCTCTCCTCCACTCCTCTCTCTATCTTTCTCCTCTCTCTCATTTCTCTTTCTTCCCCACTTCCCAAGCTCTTTTTAAAGAGAGGGCGGAATAATGAGCACAAGTCCTGTTTGAAGCATCAGGTCCAGTCGGTAGTGCAAGCAACTGATTCACAATACACAAGCACACTCTCTCTTTCTCAACAGGTCTAATCCGACATCTGATCTCTCCTCTTATGTTGGATAGCAACTCTAGAACGCTTGGACCTTTTTTTCTATTGTTGAATTCATTCATATTCAAAATGACAGTTTAGACCATCTGTTGATCCAGCTTTGTGTAGAAAAGTCCTAATATTGAGTTGAACTTTAAATTCCTCCACTTATATATGCTATGAAGGTGGGCCGTGTGGCAGTAAAGGATTAAGGCTGGAGAAAAGGGTGCCAGTGATCCTCCTGCTTTCATGTCCCACTACAAGGTGTTAATGGACACAAGTGCTCGCAGCTGTGTGTGTGTGTGTTTGAGGCGTTTGATCACAATCTCCACCCCCTCCTCCCCTTTTTCCAACCTCTATACCACCCTCCTGCCCTTGTTCCAGCGGGTGTGTTCTTTGTCACATCCTCTTAAGGAGAAATTGGACATGCTGTTTTTACACACTGACACACACACATAGTACTCTCGCATACACATGTAGGTTTGCACATACACACCCACACAAGGACTAACACACACCTTAATACCTGTATTTTAATATACTGTTTTTTAAAAATGTATTATGATTTAGTCTGCTGTGGGTTTCACCCATCCCAGTTCTTCTTACTGTACCATCCATGCCATCCATCCAAGTGCCATCCATCCAAGTTTCCAGACCAATAATGTCATGTCTATGGTCCAGACACTTCACCATGGTTGGAAAGCGAGGTAGCGGCAGTGAACCCTTCCCCAAACCCTTAAAATAGCTTGAGGTCAAGGGTCAAACCCAGACCCCGTGCCACCAGCCTCCTAAAACACACCACGAAGAGCCAGCAGCGGCATAGCTACAGAAAAAGAACAAGTCCGAGAGGGATTCAAACCTAACTAGTATTTAATTAACTTCAGAATTCCATACAAATTGTCTGCGTAATTGCCAAGAGAAGGAGTCTGTGAATGTGCTCTTTTCCTGGAGCCTGCGCGACCCTGTAAAACTGCAGCGAGAAAGGGCTCTGTTCCCATCTCTCTGTGCCAGAAACCCCTTTGCTGAGTAGCAGTTGAGAAACCGGATTCCAGTGCCGGCTTGTTTCAGCCATGTTTATCCCCCCACAGGCGGATACCAAGACGGACATCAAGGAACGTCACTGGACTTTATGCAAACTGGAAACCATATATCCTGAGGCTGCTTTTATTGTAGCTGGGGATTTCAACAAAGCTAATCTGAGAACAAGGCTACCTAAATTCTATCAGCATATCAATTGCAGTACACGAGCGAGTAACACACTCGACCAATGCTACTCTAACTTCCGCGATGCATACAAGGCCCTTCCCCACCCTCCTTTTGGCAAATCTGACCATGACTCCATCTTGCTGCTCCCCTACTATAGGCAGAAACTAAAACAGGAAGTGCCCGTGCTTAAGTCTATCCAACGCTGGTCGGACCAATCGGATTCCACGCTTCAAGATTGCTTTGATCACGCGGACTATGATATGTTCCAGGTAGCCTCAGAGAATAACATTGACGTATACACTGACTCTGTGAAGTTTATAAGGAAGTGTATAGGAGATGTTGTACCCACTGTGACTATTAAAACCTTCCCTAACCAGAAACCGTGGCTTGATGGCAGCATTCGCGCAAAACTGAAAGCACGTACCACCGCGTTTAATCATGGCAAGGCGACAGGAAACATGACCGAATACAAACAGTGTAGTTATTCCCTCCATAAGGCAATAAGGCATGCCTCAAGATGTCCACCATTGTTCTTTTCCCAAGAAAGCTAAGGTAACTGAACTAAATTACTATCGCCCCGTAGCACTCATTTCTGTCATCATGAAGTGCTTTGATAGACTAGTCAAGGACCATATCACCTCCACCCTACCTGTTACCCTAGACCCACTCCAATTTGCTTACCGCCCAATAGGTCCTTAGACGATGCAATCGCCATCACACTGCACACTGCCCTATCCCATCTGGACAAGAGGATTACCTATGTAAGAATGCTGTTCATTGACTACAGCTCAGCATTCAACACCATAGTACCCTCCAAACTCATCATTAAGCTTGAGACCCTGAGTCTCGACACCGCCCTGTGTGACTGGGTCCTGGACTTCCTGATGGGCCGCCGCCAGGTGGCGAAGGTAGGAAACAACATCTCCACTCCGCTGACCCTCAACACTGGGGCCCCACAAGGGTGCGTTCTCAGCCCTCTCCTGTACTCCATGTTCACCCACAACTGCGTGACCATGCACGCCTCCAACTCAATCATCAACTTTGCAGACGATACTACAGTGGTAGGCTTGATTACCAACAATGATGAGACAGCCTACAGGGAGGAGGTGAGGGCCCTCGGAGTGTGGTGTCAGGAAAATAACCTCTCACTCAATGTCAGCAAAACAAAAGCGATGATGGTGGACTTCAGGAAACAGCAAAGGGAGCACCCACCTATCCACATCGACAGAACAGCAGTGGAGAAGGTGGAAAGTTACATATCACCGGCAAACTGAAATGGTCCACGCACACAGATAGTGTGGTGAAGAAGGCACAACAGCGACTCTTCAACCTCAGGAGGCTGAAAGAAATGTGGCTTGTCACCTGAAAACCCTCACTAACTTATACAGGTGCACAATTGAGAGCATCTTGTCGGGCTGTATCACCACCTGGTACGGTAACTGCACCGCCCACATCCGCAGGGCACGCCAGAGGGTGGTGCGGTGTGTACAACGCATCATCCAGGGGCAAACTGCCTGCCCTCCAGGACACCTACAACACCCGATGTCACAGGAAGGCCAAAAAGATAATCAAGGACAACAACCACCCGAGCCACTGTCTGTTCACCCCGCTTCCATCTAGAAGTCGAGGTCAGTACAGGTGCATCAAAGCTGGGCCAGAGAGATAGAAGCTGTTCAATCTCAAGGCTATCAGATTGTTAAACAGCCACCACTAGCACAGAGAGGCGGCTGCCTACCTACAGACTTGATATCATTGGCCACTTTAATAAATGGAACACTAGTCACTTTAATAATGTTTACATATCTTGCATTACTCATTTCATATGTATATACTCTATCCTTCACTATATGTTCTTCACTATCTATCGCATCTTAGCCGCTCTGTTACTGCTCATCCTTATATTTTATACTTATATATTCTCATCCCATTCCTTTACTAGATTGTGTGTATTAGGTTTTGTTGTGGAATTGTTAGATATTACCTGTTAGATACTGTTGCACTGTCAGATCTAGAAGCATAAGCGTTTCGCTACACTCGCAATAACATCTGCCAGCCATGTGTATGTGACCAGTACAATTTGATTTGAAATTCCAGTTATTATTGACATGGCCTTACATTTTTCATTCAAGTATCTCATGGTCCCATCAAAGGTAATTTTGTTATCAAATGAAAAGCTTTCCTTAAAAAAATGAATGCTTGACGCGGTGGCAGTCCCTGTGCTGGATGTTGTTACAACACTGACCTTAGAGAAGTCAGTCACAGTCAGTCTCTCTCCCTCACACACTGTGACTGGCAACACTTCATGGCTCCATGCTTTTATTCAGTGCAGACTGTTGTGGTCTACGCCTTACGAAACAGTCATTGATATAGAACCCTGTTTTGACTCACTGCAGTCAATACACTCACATCTGATTACATCTGATTACATTTATTTTGTCCCCCCCCCCCAGAGAAGTGTCCTCTGCTGAGACTTTTTGGGATCCAAGTTCTTTGTTGTTGTTTGCTTCTCGCAAACCATTTCCGTGGATCACTTTGAACTGGCACCAAACGCTCTGGCAATCTTCTTTGAACACTTGGCCAAGTGTTAGAGGAATCTGAGTTCAGGTTTGAATTGAACCTGACTGGGGTTAAGGATTTGGACCAGGTCTCTCCCATCTCAGGGGCAGATCTCCCACACCCTACCTGGCCTGTGAACACAATTGCACCCTTGAAGTAGTGCACTACTGTATATAGGGAACAGGGTGGCATTTCAAACACAGCGCTGGAGATCAAAGAGTGTTCATATCCAAATGACTGGCAGAGAGGATCTTGGTTCCTCTCAATGTTTCTTCCTAACGCTATAGCCATCGGGCGTCCGGCATTGCTGTCAGCCATTGAGGAAATGCTTCCTTTGAAATCAATGAAAGCTGCTTCACTGCCCATGTTGCACTCTCGTTGCGTCACGTACAATGGCAGCGTCCAAGCTCAAGAATCGCAGAGTTTCAATTCCTGATGGCCCTAATTCGGGTTCATTCTATCTTGTGAATTGAAGTAATGAAAAATAAAGTTGGCTTTAGTACTAGCTAGCCCCTCCCCCCAAAAAAACTATTTTATGCTGCTGCTACTCTCTGTTTATCATATATGCATAGTCACTTTAACTATACATTCATGTACATACTACCTCAATTAGATCGATCAACCGGTGCCCCCGCACATTGGCTACCTGGCTATCTGCATCGTGTCCCGCCACCCACCACCCGCCAACCCCTCTTTTACCCTACTGCTACTCTCTGTTTATCATATATACATAGTCACTTTAACCATATCTACATACTACCTCAATCAGCCCGACTAACCAGTGCCTGTATATAGCCTCGCTACTGTTATAGCCTCGCTACTGTATATAGCCTTGCTACTGTTATAGCCTCGCTACTGTTATAGCCTCGCTACTGTATATATCCTCACTACTGTTATTTTTCATCGTCTTTTTACTGTTGTTTTTATTTCTTTACTTGCCTTTTGTTCACCTAATAACTTTATTTATTATTATATTATTTTTTTACTTAGAAATTGCACTGTTGGTTAGAGCCTGTACGTAAGCATTTCACTATAAGGTCTACATACACTTGTTGTATTCAGGGCACGTGACAAATACAATTTGATTTGATTTTAACCCCTCCAAAAGACACACATACATACACAGGTTCTGGAGAGGTGTGGGGGGTTGCCACACTGGGCGCCCGTGGCGCTGTTTTTGTGGGGGGTTAAGTGCCTTGCCCGAGGGCACAGCAGGCAACGGCATCTAGGATTTGATACCAGCAACCCTCTGGTTGCCAGCTCAATTCCCACCAGATGTTCTAGTCGTACCCGGGATTTGAACTGGCAACCCTCCGGTTGCTGGTTCGCCTCTCTAACCACTAGGCTACCTGCCGCCCGATACATGAAATACATGTGACTAAATGTAAATATATATTGTGATTGATTGGCATACAGACAGTTTCCACAGTGATCAATCCTTGTGGTGCTATAAGACACATGGCTTGAGACTTTACAGTACATGGGCCTTTCCTACTCCTCTATTGGACTACAGAGGTCTTAGACTAGATGGGAGAGGTTAGTTCTGCTCATCAGGGATTCATGATATTAAAAGGGTCTGTTAATAACTAGCGAGCCAAGAGCGGGTCCAGTCATTAATTATGGAAGGAGGAAAATTAGCTCTGAAAATATATGCCTCATGATTGATGACTTCTGTAACAGCCACGAAGCACACACCCTCTACTCTGATTTAATCATAATGGTATTGACGCTAAGCTACATCCTACACTGTATACTGGTAAAGTACACTGTAGGACTTACAGTAAATGCTTCATCTATTGCTCATATATCTGAATGAGTGTTTTCAAAATGTGCTTTGGAAATTATTTTGATGTATAAAGTATACCCACAATATACCTATAGTGTTGTGCCTTGTTTTCAAACTGTGGCGATGCCAATTTAACAAAGGTTTTTCAACTTTTCCTGTTTCAAAGTGCCTCGGACGTGTTTTGATTATGAAGAAGTGCACCTATTCTCACTGAACGCTCAAGACGTCTAACCTTTCTTTCTTTCCCCCCCTCTCTTTTCCCCTCCCCTGATCCCTCCCTCTCGTAGCGTGCAACTGCAACCTACACGCCCGGCGCTGCCGCTTCAACATGGAGCTGTACAAGTTGTCGGGGAGGAAGAGCGGAGGCGTTTGCATGAACTGTCGCCACAACACGGCCGGACGCCACTGCCACTACTGCAAGGAGGGCTTCTACCGGGATATGGCCAGGCCCATCACACACCGCCGTGCCTGCAAAGGTATGGAGAATAGGTTTTATACTATAGGCGTATATTTCACAATAGTGTTTGTGGTGTCAATAGTCCTTTTCAATTCAGTCGATTCAGTAGATTCATTAAAAAAAATGTATTAAAAATGGCTATTTATTTTCAACAAGTGCAATACAGTGGGGGCAAAAAAGTATTTAGTCAGCCACCAATTGTGCAAGTTCTCCCACTTAAAAAGATGAGAGAGGCCTGTAATTTTCATCATAGGTACACTTCAACTATGACAGACAAAATGAGGGGAAAAAATCCAGAAAATCACATTGTAGGATTTTTTATGAATTTATTTGCACATTATGGTGGAAAATAAGTATTTGGTCAATAACAAAAGTTTATCTCAATACTTTGTTATAGACCCTTTGTTGGCAATGACAGAGGTCAAACATTTTCTGTAAGTCTTCACAAGGTTTTCATACACTGTTGCTGGTATTTTGGCCCATTCCTCCATGCAGATCTCCTCTAGAGCAGTGTTGTTTTGGGGCTGTTGCTGGGCAACACGGACTTTCAACTCCCTCCAAAGATTTTCTATGGGGTTGAGATCTGGAGACTGGCTAGGCCACTCCAGGACCTTGAAATGCTTCTTACGAAGCCACTCCTTCGTTGCCCGGGCGCTGTGTTTGGGATCAGTGTCATGCTGAAAGACCCAGCCACGTTTCATCTTCAATGCCCTTGCTGATGATAGGCTTTGCTACTTTGGTCCCAGCTCTCTGCAGGTCATTCACTAGGTCCCCCGTGTGGTTCTGGGATTTTTGCTCACCGTTCTTGTGATCATTTTGACCCCACGGGGTGAGATCTTGCGTGGAGCCCCAGATCGAGGGAGATTATCAGTGGTCTTGTATGTCTTCGATTTCCTAAGTTGCTCCCAGAGTTGATTTCTTCAAACCAAGCTGCTTACCTATTGCAGATTCAGTTTTCCCAGCCTGGTGCAGGTCTACAATTTTGTTTCTGGTGTCCTATTGACAGCTCTTTGGTCTTTGCCATAGTGGAGTTTGGAGTGTGACTGTTTGAGGTTGTGGACAAGTGTCTTTTATACTGATAACAAGTTCAAACAGGTGCCATTAATACAGGTAACGAGTGGTGGACAGAGGAGCCTCTTAAAGAAGAAGTTACAGGTCTGTGAGAGCCAGAAATCTTGCTTGTTTGTAGGTGACCAAATACTTATTTTCCACCATAATTTGCAAATATATTCGTGAAAAATCCTACAATGTGATTTTCTGGATTTTTTTTTTCATTTTGTCTGTCATAGTTGAAGTGTACCTATGATGAACATGACAGGCCTCTCTCATCTTTTTAAGTGGGAGAACTTGCACAATTGGTGGCTGACTAAATACTTGTGTGTCAAATACAAGTATTTGATACACTGACGATTTTGCAGATTTACCTACTTACAAAGCATGTAGAGGTCTGTAATTTGTATCATAGGTACACTTCAACTGTGAGAGACGGAATCTAAAACAAAAATCCAGAAAATCACATTGTATGATTTTTAAGTAATTCATTTGCATTTTATTGCATGACATAAGTATTTGATACATCAGAAAAGCAGAACTTAATATTTGGTACAGAAACATTTGTTTGCAATTTCAGAGATCATACGTTTCCTGTAGTTCTTGACCATGTTTGCACACACTGCAGCAGGGATTTTGGCCCACTCCTCCATACAGATCTTCTCCAGATCCTTCAGGTTTCGGGGCTGTCGCTGGGCAATACGGACTTTCAGCTCCCTCCAAAGATTTTCTATTGGGTTCAGATCTGGAGACTGGCTAGGCCACTCCAGGACCGTGAGATGCTTCTTACGGAGGCACTCCTTAGTTGCCCTGGCTGTGTGTTTCAGGTCGTTGTCATGCTGGAAGACCCAGCCACGACCCATCTTCAATGCTCTTTACTGAGGGAAGGAGGTTGTTGGTCATGGCCCCATCCATCCTCCCCTCAATACGGTGCAGCCATCCTGTCCCCTTTGCAGAAAAGCATCCCCAAAGAATGATGTTTCCACCTCCATGCTTCACGGTTGGGATGGTGTTCTTGGGGTTGTACTCATCCTTCTTCTTCCTCCAAACACGGCGAGTGGAGTTTAGACCAAAAAGCTCTATTTTTGTCTCATCAGACCACATGACCTTCTCCCATTCCTCCTCTGGATCATCCAGATGGTCATTGGCAAACTTCAGACGGGCCTGGACATGCGCTGGCTTGAGCAGGGGGACCTTGCGTGCACTGCAGGATTTTAATCCATGACGGCGTAGTGTGTTACTAATGGTTTTCTTTGAGACTGTGGTCCCAGCTCTCTTCAGGTCATTGACCAGGTCCTGCCATGTAGTTCTGGGCTGATCCCTCACCTTCCTCATGATTATTGATGCCCCACGAGGTAAGATCTTGCATGGAGCCCCAGACCGAGGGTGATTGACCGTCATCTTGAACTTCATCCATTTTCTAATAATTGCGCCAACAGTTGTTGCTTTCTCACCAAGCTGCTTGCCTATTGTCCTGTAGCCCATCCCAGCCGTGTGCAGGTCTACAATTTTATCCCTGATGTCCTTACACGGCTGTCTGGTCTTGGCCATTGTGGAGAGGTTGGAGTCTGTTTGATTGAGTGTGTGGACAGGTGTCTTTTATACAGGTAACGAGTTCAAACAGGTGCAGTTAATACAGGTAATGAGTGGAGAACAGGAGGTCTTCTTAAAGAAAAACTAACAGGTCTGTGAGAGCCGGAATTCTTACTGGTTGGTAGGTGATCAAATACTTACATATGTCATGCGTTAAAATGCAAATTAATTACTTAAAAATCATATAATGTGATTTTCTGGATTTTTGTTTTAGATTCCGTCTCTCACAGTTGAAGTGTACCTATGATACAAATTACAGACCTCTACATGCTTTGTAAGTAGGAAAAACTGCAAAATCGGCAGTGTATCAAATACTTGTTCTCCCCACTGTATAACCCTATAGCATTGACGGAAATGTTCTAAGAATTAGGCTGGCATCCTCACTTCCAAACTGATACCATGCCTCTGTAAGTAAATCATTTGTCACAGAAGCTGTTCTTGCAAAAATCCACAGAAAAAATATTCCTCTGGACCACAAGCCACATTAAATTAGTATATGAGTTATTTCTCGTGGAAAAAGTGGTGTTTGAATTGTGGAATGTTTTGAATTTGCAGTGTATATTTTTCTGGCTTGCGCAAAGAGCTTTTTCTTATTGGAGAACAACCCAATTTTCCTGCGCTTGTTGCTCGGGGAAATATGCAAATCAATAGCAGAGGGAGACTGCATTCTTTCTCAGTTCTGTAGGTTAGTGTGAGATGTTAAGGGATCGCTTATAGAGAGCTCAAAACAACATGGATGATGAGAACTGCCAACACTCATAGCTGTGAAGGGCTTTTGTTGGAGATTTCATGGGGAGAATCTCCCGTATTTGACCCCTGGTCAGTTTTCCACTCCGGGGCTAACCCAAGCAGCTTTTAAATCAAAAGGAGTCAAGTACGGGACAGCACATTACTATTGTACATGTTAAATCATTTTTTATCACACTGTACTACAGTTAAACAGTACCCATTCTATTATTCCACTCACAGAGCAATTGACCATGGTACAACATGCAATGTGACACAGTAATTGACTTTAGCAGAAGTCTTTTGCCCTTAACAAATTACAAGTAACACACGTATAGATAAGACTCCCACAGATGTGTTGATATTGGCAGCAGCTGTATGGAAATGTATGTCCCCGGTGCTATTGCAAGACCCATCATACACACATACACACACACTCAACCCGTGCCTGCGCATGCGGCAGTGCTTGGGCCCTGGAGGCTGTGCAATCTGTTTTTATCAAAGCGGAGCAGTTCGGGGTCAGACCCGCGCGGCGGTAAAAACTTTATCGCCTTCCTCTCGGATAGCAAGATGTGACGGAAATGAACGTTCCCGTGGAAACGGCCCTCAACCTGGGCGGCTGGCACCATGATTGATCAGAGCAATCCTAGTCCGTTTTAGAACCTGTCTCTTTCCCTTTCTCTCCTCCTCTCTCACTTTCTCTCCCTCTCTGTCCGAGGAGAATGCTCTCTTCTCATCTCTTCCCTTCTTCTCTCTAATCCTCCAATTCGTTCTACCTTTTTTTTCTGCCGTAGTGTTTTATATATTTTTCCTCTTGTGACAGGGCCAGGAGAAGGGTCAAGGGTCAAAAATGGTCGGTGTCACGTCTGAAATGGAGTAACGGCAGTAAAATACAGGTGTTTTTTGAATGGGACTAAGGAATGGGCGGTTAGGTCTGGAGGGTTGGCGGGGGGGGGGGGGGGGGGGGGGGGGGGGGGGTAGAATGTCTGCTTCCAATCATACCTCCTCTGTGGACGAGTGTCCATGTCGGACCTGCTGTGTGTGTGCTCCAGTGTGTGTGGGTGTCTGTACGCGTGCATGTGTGCGTGTCCAACACACAGTCTATAAGGATTGCCAGTTTAATGGACAGGCCAGACTCTGATGGATGGGTCAAGTGGCAGCGTCACTCCCATCTGTTCTCAGTTACACCCTTGTGCTTAGGTAACACACACACACACACAAACACACACAGGTCCCAACCCCCCTCCACCCCAAGTGCCCTCGGCCTTCTGCCCCAGCCCCGAGTGCCTCTCTGTGGGGTGTCTCAAGCTCCTGCAGGCCTGGGCAGCGGCCGCTGCCACTCTCCATCCACGGATTTACGCTGCTACGTGCATAATATCAGCCGGCAAATTAAAGAAACATGCATGCCATAACCAGCTCGGGTGTAACCAGTGTCTACGAGGTCTTCAATGTCAGAGCTTTATGTGTCTCCAAACATGTCCTAGTCTTGGCATCTATATCGACTATAATTAATGTCAAAGAAAGGAATTTAAATTTAGGCCGTAGAATATGTCAGCAGTCCTTGCCAACAAAAAGCCTCAAATATACTTTATACTGAAAATATATAGATTTGTCCTCCAAGTAGCTTCTGAAGTGGACCATATGCGAATAATTTCTTATAGAATAACTTCGTAGAAACAAGGGAATTAGGAAATCCAAGATAAATCATTCCAAAACCGAAACGCTCATGCCAGTATTGACCAGATGTCTACAGAGCAAACCGCCCAATTAGAAAAGGTGAAATACTTGGACCCCTTTTGAAAGTACTGTTTACTCAGTTACTCACACGCACTCACATGGTTTGTTAAAACACACATACACACACACACATACTGTTTGCACCCATGCGCACGCACACACACACACACACACACACACACACACACACACACACACACACACACACACACACACACACACACACACACACACACACACACACTGAGCGCCATTGATCTATTCAGAGTTCAAGAGTGAGCAAACGCCTGCTGTCCAAAGACTACAAGTCCCAAGGCGATGTCTGTCTGTCACACCTTCAGTCACACAGGCTTAAATAGTCATCAACATCTGAGGACATTTTTACAGCTTTTTAACTGGCCCAAGCCCCTGCGCGTAAAACTTCAGAAAGACGGTGTGAGGATGGAGGAGAGTGGCTGGGGGAGGGGACGGGGGTGCCCCTCCCCGAACACCATCCTGGCACTCATCTGTTGTTCTTCTGAGCTTAACAGACTTTGAACACAATAAATAACAGTAGATTTACAGAGTACTTTAATCCCATTTTAAAGCAGTTACATGGATTGAATGAACATGTATTTGCATTATAACAACATATTTGACTTTTAATGAGGTATTATGTTCAACTCATAAACATGCAGATAAATATGTTTTGATTGTACCAATATAAGATGGCCATATTCTAACATCTCCTTCATTTGTTTCTGTGTTAGTAACACAACGTTTGGTACCAGTTGCCTTTGTTATTAGACAATCAGCGAAACAATGGATTGGTTCAGAAATGATTGTCTGTTGCCGTCCCACAAGTCTAGGCATGCAGGTATCATCCAGACTGGCACAGACTTTACCAGACAGATCAAATGACGGGAAGTTTACACTTCTGTCCCCACCATTTAGTACAGCAAACCAGTTTGTACATGATTTGCATTTTTTCTTTTTATAAACTACCAGATTATTCTAGTCTCTCTGGAGTGTAGAGCATTGCTTTCTATATCGCTATTGTGCATAGAGTAGTGCTGTGTTATGAAATCAGAGACGTTTGTGTTGTTCTACAACCTATGTCTCTGGACTCCCAACTGTGGGTTTTTAGTGGACTCATCAGCTGTGCTTTATTAACACGTACCGTATAAAGGGGCGCCAATCCCAGGAATGGCAGAAATTCCAAATGGAGCCGTGGCCCCGTCCGTGCTGCACCTGGGCACAGGAACAAGAGCAGGAGAGAAGGACATTTTGGCAGGAGAGAAGTCACATGGTAGACATGGAGCAAAACAGGAACCGGACACACATTTGACTTTCAACCTCCCTGTGCGCCAACCCACTCAATACAAACGTATATTACTAATATATTACCAACACTGCCAACCAACGGCCAATCAAAGCCTTCTGTGAGTTTGAAGCTGGGTCAGGTGGTGGGGATTTTACATGCAACGCGAGCCATCAGATTTACGAAGCGAGCGCAAGCTTCAAACAGGCGTACACACTTTGACACCCCAGCCGGACACCCGGACGGAACAGCCACATGTGCATCTGAAGATCAAAGCACTAACCCTCCACCCCAACCCCCCCCCCCACTCCTAATTCTCATGGTCCAGACTCCCTCCACCTCACCACACCCCTCCCAAATCAACAGGTGGTAGAGTCCTTACTCCTCAGTTGTGATGGCAAAATGATCAGCACAAATAAACATGTTCACACACACTGAGGGAACAACACAGCAAGGCCCTGAAGAAAACTCCTCATGTTAGCAGCTGCCATTCCTTGGCAAGCCCTATCAGAGACTGTTGGGTTACTGGGTTTTCCCCAAAGGCTCGTTTCGCCCTTTCTTGTTGTTTTTATAAAAGCAGGAGGACAATTACCAGCTATCACATTACACTTAAGTAATGCAGTTTGCTTTTGCAATTTTGCAACTTGGCGAGCTTGTTTTCTACCTAATTAAGCCCAAAGTAGAGGGAAAGAGCCTTCTTCCCCCGTCTGCAGTTTTTTTGGGGGCCAGTTGTTTTTGGCCAAAAGCAATTATTTATGCCAGAATAGATCGACAAGATAAAATGCAAAATATTAGCATTGAATCGAGGGGGCAGAGTTTTTTTTTTTGTGAATTTTTCCAAAAGCATTACTTTTGTATTGCCTGGACAGAGGAGCTGCAGTTCCAAGCCAAGTCAAAGTGTTCAATCGCACCCTTTAAAGTAAAATGTTATGGGGATATTAAAGTTATGTGTTTTTATGTGTCAAGATAGTCTCAGATTGATCAGTGTAACGTGTAATAGTGATACTTGATAGCTTGCGGATGGAGAGGTTTATCTTCTACGTTTGTGTGTGTGTCTGTGTGCGGCTTCCCAAGGAAGACATGTCTGTTTTCCTTGTTGAGCCGGGTTGAACCAAGGTGAGGTGAGGGAGATTTAGTCTTGTTTATGCTGATGAGCACACCAGAGGCAAAGTTTGGAACATGTTAGCCCTCTCTCTCCCTTTCACCGTTCTTCTCCTCTGCATGTCTTTCTCTCCTCTCCTCTCCTCTCCTCTCCTCTCCTCTCCTCTCCTCTCCTCTCCTCTCCTCTCCTCTCCTCTCCTCTCCTCTCCTCTCCTCTCCTCTCCTCTCCTCTCCTCTCCTCTCCTCTCCTCTCCTCTCCTCTCCTCTCCTCTCCTCTCCTCTCCTCTCCTCTCCTCTCCTCTCCTCTCCTCTCCTCTCTGTCACCTTGTAAAGAGCTCTTGTAAGAGAGGAGCTGACCAACAGGCCGGGTCTTGTATCCCAGCAGCTCTTTAAACAGAAGAAGACCCGTATTGCTCAAGGTGCGTTCGGACGGACGGCGCATACCATAACAGCACATAAAAGGCCGGGGGGACGGGGACTCTCTCTGGGTGGCGTGTTGTTGTTGGTACGCAGCGGGCGCCAGGCAGATTTTTGGGAAGTGATGAAAGGGCAGAGTGGGTGTCACACACAAACAGGCACCAGCGTAGCACCTAAGAGACCGGACAAATGGAGGCTTTTCTTCCCTATCAACACACACACACACATATGCACACACACATCTTTGCCAGGCAGTGTCAGGTCCGTAAACCTGGAGGCGACAGTAGCAGGGTAGCCCAATTGAGCAGAAGGAATCCCAGACCTGGAGTGTGAATGATAGAGTAAATAGACTAAAGGAACACTCAGTCCTGTTGCATCTGGAATACAGTTGGATACTTCAATGGCAGTTGATGATTAACTAGGATGTGTTGTGCTACAGAGCCTATTCATAAGAGGGTTCAAAATGCCATCTGATTTGAGTCGAGTCACAAATAAACCTTGAAAGTGACATTGAATATGTGTGACGAACCGTAGGCGACTTAAATGTTTCTCAATTGGCCACATCTAACCATCTCCTCTCTCTCTCTCTCTCTCTCTCTCTCTATCTTTCTCTGGAACTCTCTCTCTCTTTCTTTATGTCTCCCGCACACTCTCTCTCGCACTCTCTCTCTCTCTGTCTGTCTGTCTGTCTGTCTGTCTGTCTGTCTGTCTGTCTGTCTGTCTGTCTGTCTGTCTGTCTGTCTGTCTGTCTGTCTGTCTGTCTGTCTGTCTGTCTGTCCCTCGCTCTCACTCCCGCTCTCTCTATCGCTCTCTCTGTCTCTCTCTCTCTGTCTTTGTCTGTCTTTCACTGTTTCTCTCTCTCTGTCCCTCGCCCTCTCTCTCACTCTCTGTTTCGTTCTCTGTCTCTCTCTGTCCCTCTCCCTCTCTCACCTCCTCCCCCTCTCCCTCCCTCCCTCTCTCCAGCCTGTGACTGCCACCCGGTGGGTGCGGCAGGTAAGACATGTAACCAGACGACAGGCCAGTGCCCCTGTAAGGACGGCGTGACGGGCATCACATGCAACCGCTGTGCAAAGGGCTACCAACAGAGCCGCTCACCTGTGGCCCCCTGCATCAGTAAGTAGATCACAGATACACACACACAGGGCCGCTCAACCGACCCTTGCATCAGTGAGAATATCACACACACACACACACATTGACATGCATTTAACAGAAGCACATATTTACTTGTCACCAGGGGAAGGCAGTGTACTGTTTTTGCTATCAGTAGCCACATCGAGCCTGTGGGAATCGAGCCTGCACACACACATACATATGCACATACATACACACACACACAGACGCACGCGCACACACACACGCAAACACACACACACCTTGTGTTGCTGTGGTCCTGGCCAGTAATCTATCCACCAGTGCTGACGTCTGTGGGTGCACCAGAGCGTGACCAAGGCAAGGCCTCCTTTGTGCTGAAGGCCCCAGTGGTGGCACACACACACACTCAACCTCCCTGTCCACCTCAACTCCGGGCTCTGTTTGTATCTGTGTTGTCATTCCCACTCCAAGGACAAGGGGTTGGTTTCATTCAAGGGGTTGGTTTCCATCAGGGTTTTTACAGAATGCCCACACCAGTCTCTGCCACCACATCAACTAAAGGCTTTACACTAAACCAACCACACAGGGAAACCATAACATACCCATGTAACATACTGGATACCATTACCATGTAACATACTGGAATACCATTACCATGTAACATACTGGATACCATTACCATGTAACATACTGGAATACCA
Organism: Oncorhynchus kisutch; assembly: GCF_002021735.2. Classification (NCBI taxonomy): domain Eukaryota; kingdom Metazoa; phylum Chordata; class Actinopteri; order Salmoniformes; family Salmonidae; genus Oncorhynchus; species Oncorhynchus kisutch. The sequence goes on from NC_034193.2 coordinate 23,139,028, forward strand.
TTACCATGTAACATCCTGGATACCATTACCATGTAACATACTGGAATACCATTACCATGTAACATACTGGAATACCATTACCATGTAACATACTGGAATACCATTACCATGGTACATACTGGAATACCATTACCATGTTACATATTGGAATACCATTACCATGTTACATAATGGAATACCATTACCATGTAACATACTGGAATACCATTACCATGTAACATACTGGATACCATTACCATGTAACATACTGGAATACCATTACCATGTAACATCCTGGATACCATTACCATGTAACATACTGGAATACCATTACCATGTAACATACTGGAATACCATTACCATGGTACATACTGGAATACCATTACCATGTTACATATTGGAATACCATTACCATGTTACATAATGGAATACCATTATCATGTAACATACTGGAATACCATTACCATGTAACATAATGGATTACCATTACCATGTTACATAATGGAATACCATTACCATGTAACATAATGGATTACCATTACCATGTAACATAATGGAATACCATTACCATGTTACATACTGGAATACCATTACCATGTTACATACTGGGGAAAACGTACCATACTGCAGCGGTTTCCAGACTCAGGTCTACCAGCATCGGGGAACATCCTGAGCCTATTTCTATTTCTATGGACACAAGCACTGTTCATAACACACACTGTTCATAACACATACTGTTCATAACACATACTGTTCATAACACATACTGTTCATAACACACACTGTTCATAACACACACTGTTCATAACACATACTGTTCATAACACATACTGTTCATAACACGCACTGTTCATAACACACACTGTTCATAACACATACTGTTCATAACACACACTGTTCATAACACGCACTGTTCATAACACATACTGTTCATAACACATACTGTTCATAATACGCACTGTTCATAACACATACTGTTCATAACACATACTGTTCATAACACATACTGTTCATAACACACACTGTTCATAACACACACTGTTCATAACACACACTGTTCATAACACATACTGTTCATAACACACACTGTTCATAACACATACTGTTCATAACACGCACTGTTCATAACACGCACTGTTCATAACACACACTGTTCATAACACACACTGTTCATAACACGCACTGTTCATAACACGCACTGTTCATAACACGCACTGTTCATAACACGCACTGTTCATAACACACACTGTTCATAACACGCACTGTTCATAACACACACTGTTCATAACACGCACTGTTCATAACACACACTGTTCATAACACGCACTGTTCATAACATACACTGTTCATAACACGCACTGTTCATAACACACACTGTTCATAACACGCACTGTTCATAACACACACTGTTCATAACACGCACTGTTCATAACAGAAACTGTTCACATCCCTCTTGTTGGCGGATATACAATTTAGCAGTTTTAGAGCTTATTTCTTGCAATTCTACACACACTGTTCATAACACATACTGTTCATAACACGCACTGTTCATAACACACACTGTTCATAACACACACTGTTCATAACACGCACTGTTCATAACACGCACTGTTCATAACACACACTGTTCATAACACATACTGTTCATAACACGCACTGTTCATAACACGCACTGTTCATAACACGCACTGTTCACTGTTCATAACACACACTGTTCATAACACGCACTGTTCATAACACGCACTGTTCATAACACACACTGTTCATAACACATACTGTTCATAACATGCACTGTTCATAACACGCACTGTTCATAACACACACTGTTCATAACACACACTGTTCATAACACGCACTGTTCATAACACGCACTGTTCATAACACGCACTGTTCATAACACGCACTGTTCATAACACACACTGTTCATAACACGCACTGTTCATAACAGAAACTGTTCACACCCCTCTTGTTGGCGGAGATACAATTTAGCAGTTTTAGAGCTTATTTCTTGCAATTCTACACATTTAGTCATGTGGGGTGTAGAGAACATTTTACAGTTTTAAAGCTCCTTTCTGTGCAATTCTATCCATTTTGCCATGTCTAATGTACATTCATGTGATATTTGACTGACTCAAACATTACAACAGAATGTATGGTCTAAAAAACCTAGCTGACATGGGCTAGTTGATCTGGACATTTCTGACACATTATAGCTCTCTAAGGTATGCAATGACTTGTTTGACAAGAGGAAAACTGATGATGCATTACCCAATTTCAAAATTACACCTTGTGCATTCTACTATTACACCTTTCAAGAGTAAGTTGAATGCCGGACTGAGTTCCCCCGCTGCCGACTCCTAGCCCCCACAGTTTGGGAACCACTGCATACGAGAGAAACCATGAACCATGTACCAGCTCCAACGAGGGGTTTACAACCACACATGTAACATGGCAGGTACAGCTGCTTCATTCCCGGTCTCATTTCTATAGCCAGGTAACAACATGGTGGAGAGTCATGTTCCCTGGGATGTCACAAGCTAGCTATCCCATTACTGGGTCTACATGAGTTTAAAAGCTAATTATGATAGAAAACTCAGGTACACACTGCAGCACTCGGTTAGCATGAGGTAAGCTAGCCCATCCATAAATCCACCATTGCCTGTGTTCGATTAGAAAGTCTGAGTTTTCAATTCCTTCAGCCGCCATTGTAAAAAAAAAAAAATGAATTAGACAGTAACCCCAGCAACATTTGCTCACTATTTGGGCAGGTTGTAAAAGAGAATATGTTCTCAGGTAACCTGCCCTGGTAAAACAAAGGTAGGGACAGAAGTTCCTAGCTGGCACCAGTCCCGCAGATGAAGGCAGGTCATGGTGGTCTGGTCTGGGGTAGATTAGTGCCACCCTGAGACCCCAGTACCTGATTACCGTTCAGGCTTTAGCACCGTCACATGCCAGTACAGTGTGTGTGTGTGTGTATGTGTGTGTGCGTGCTCTGTGAGTGTGTGTGTGTATGAATTAGATCACTGGTCCACCGCCTGCGGGCAGGAGGAATAGAGGGCAGCTTGCCATCGTGCTGTGCCATGTGGTTTGGCACAACTCTCTCACACACACACCAGGCTTGTGTAACCCTGAACCAACCACACCAAACTATGGTGTACCATGCCAAGCCATGCCGTACCCTACCCCGCTATGCCACGTCGTGCCACATGGTGCCATGTTGTTGGTCTCACATTGGTGTTACAGAGCAGATGGCGGAGGGCAAAAAGGAGAAAACAATAGCGGTCGCGGCCGACAAAACCAATCAGATACTTTCTGAAAGACACCCAGTGAGGAGAAAGAGTGTTTCTTGGCCTCAGTGTGTGTGTCAGCGCGTGTGTGTATGCATATGCATGCCATCTGAGGTTTCCCCTGTGAGCCAGAGAGCATCTCTTCCCAAAACGCCCTCCATTTGATTGGTACTATCATTCCTCCCCGGTCAAGCCCTTCTGCCCTCTAACACAGTACGACACAAAGACCAGGCGTGCTAACAGCCAATTAGTATGATAACACTGCCCCTCATCTGAATATCCCTTTATCATCTCAATATCCACTCTCAACCCTCCACCTTCAGAGGAGTGGCCCACAGCTTGGCGTGCCTTTCACCAGCTGCTCTCCTTTCCTCTCGGCCTTTACCAAGCAGTCCAAAGCTCAATGCCCTATTTGTTGTTCTTGGTAGGGGTGTCCATAATTTCGAAGCAAGCCAACTGTCACTTGCCTCTCAAAAACGCTCTTTCCAGGAAGCTCCTTGTCTGTTTGTTTGACTCCAACCCGGTCCTCCTCCCTCTAACTCCCCAGTCGAAAGGCAAATCCCTCTGGGTGCACGCTAACGATGCTAAGCCAGCGTCCCAATCATCCTGTTGTTATCATTGAGGCAGTGGATTTGTTGTTAGCATTCGAATTTCATCGCTTTGCATTAGCATTTGTATTGAAAAGGGGGCCTTCGTTGTGGGGGGAATTCTTTAAGAATGTAATTATTTTGGCTTTGGTGGAGACTGGCGAGGGGTTCTGGTTGAGCCAACCAGGCGTATTGAGGGAGTTTGCATCTGTCTGAAGGTGGCTCATCCCATGTCCCTGTTTGAATGCATTGATCTCTTACACCATGGTGGTGCTGTTTTCAGAGGAAGAGAGTTTGGGCTCAGACAAAGTATGCTTCTACAGTGTGTGTGTGTGTGTGTGTGTGTGTGTGTGTGTGTGTGTGTGTGTGTGTGTGTGTGTTGTGTGTGTGTGTGTGTGTGTGTGTGTGTGTGTGTGTGTGTGTGTGTGTGTGTGTGTGTGTGTGTGTGTGTGTGTGTGTGTGTGTGTGTGTGTGTGCCAATATCAGTATCTTTATCACTGTGTTTAGGTTGATGTTTCCACCCTACACCCTTCCTCTCATTCTACCTACGTCAAATAACTGTGATTTAATTCAGGCATATTTTATTGGCTTGACCACAGATGCAAAGAGTAGGCATATGGCCAGCAATTACACCATGTCTACATATAATGTATAAATTGTTTCCATAAAACTCTAGTTAAAACTGTGTGTGTGTGTGTGTGTTTCAGAGATCCCAGTGGTGAACCCTACAGCCATGGTCAGCATCAGCACAGAGGAACCGGCAGGTTAGTCACTCCCCCACCCTACATCCCACACCTGACACCTGTGTAACATTTTAAAAAACACAACCTTTTTAATATTTCTGGCCTCCATTTCTAAACTGGGTTAATAAATATTCATGGAGGGGGTGGGCCTCTCTTTTGATATTCCGTGAAGAAACGACTGCTCTGGATCCAAGTGAGATTTTCCATTGTCTTAAAACCTGCATTCTTGGCACGACGTCTGCCTGCTAGCCTTTAGCGAGTTAGCTTTGCTCCGCTGTGCTTGAAGTCCGACTCCAGCCGAACACAAAGCCAACGGAAAGGCTGCAACAGAAGTGATTAGTTGCAGTTTGCTACCCCAGGGAAACTTTGACGGGGAACTTTCGAGGCGTGAAAAGAGTGTTGGCGACCGTCGTTTTGGGGGAGAACGTTTTCCGCCTCTGACTCCTGGCAGTCCTCACTCCATCCAAGCTCTCTCTAGTCAATTATTCCCCTCCCGTTATTTAACGCCTTCGCCTCCCCGGGGGAATTGTGGCCCAGTGTTGATTTGGAAACGGTGATTCATCACAGGCTTTAACTCAACGCCGTGGCGACCACAGACGTACCTCCCACAACGTCAGGACCCCCTCCTTAGCTCTCACAGTTGATTCGGCTGAGACACGGCCCTCTCTGGTAGGCCCAGGCCAGAAGAGATGTTCTGTAAGGCCTGGGACTTCTCACACTGCAGGGGATGCATGCAAACTAGCCAAAGGGGGGCAAATGAGTTGAGCGGGAGTGCTTGATGTAGAATTTGCTATATATCTAAAGATCTAGGATCAGATCCTATCCCCAATCCTAACCTTAACCATTAGGCGGATGGATTTAAAAAAAAATCCTGTATCAGTACTAAGGAGTAACATGTACCTACCGCAGAGGGAGAGTTTGTGGGAGGAAGGGATTTAGACTGGTGACCTTTGATAGCTAGCCAAAGACCGACTGGGTCTCAACTTGAAGGAATTGCAATATGTCTAGCTCGGATGTGAAAGTTGTGGTGTCACCTTATTAGTTTTTCTAGCGGCTCACACTACCATCAACTGCCAGACCACGGCTAACCTAGCCCACTGATAGGTCTAACAGCTCCGCCTTGCCCTCTGATAGGCTAGGTGGAATTTTCCCCACATTGCTTACACCAACTTAGTCTCTGCTTGGGCTTGTAACCCTCACACACACAGTACACTCCTTTGTGTGTTTCTGCATCCCTGGGAAAGGGCTTTTCCACTGTGAAAAACAAATAAGAGCAGTTCTTTATCGTTAATTCATCCCCACACAAGTGTACAACATACAGGATCATTTTCTCTTCCATCTCTCCTTTAACCCACACCCCATATACCAACCAACCTCTCCTCCTCCTTAGGGCACTCAGGTACCCAAAACCTGAAAATGTGTGTGTGTGTGTGCGCGTGTGCGTGCGGGGGGCGGTGGACGCAATTTGTCATTGTCACGGCACTGTGAAAAGGGACGGGGGAACAAGGGTAACCGGAGCCTCCGAGTCGATTGTGTGTGTTTTCAGCCGTGGCTCTTCTGGGTCAATAGGCGATTCATGGGGTCTTTTCCAGGTGAATGCCCATCAGTAAGTGACTCTTCATGGGAAAACACACACCACTGATACCAAGGGCTGCACGGCTTGCCACTGTACCAGGGTACCATGCAGACACACACACATGCAACACACACACACACACACACACACACACACACAGACACATATACATACACACAAATACTGTATATACACACACACATACTAATGTACAAATATATAAACATACACACACGTACACTCACACACAAACACATGCATCTATACACACACACACAAACACATGTATATGTACACAATATAAAAAAAACACTTTGGAGCCCAAGATCCTATGGGTAAAAGCTAGGGAGCAGGATTAACTGTCCTTTTCTACTTGACTGTCTGGCTGAACTGCTCTAGCATATCACTCTCTTCACTCCTGTAGATGGACATTCAACAGATTTATTCAGCTCTCCCCATGACTGATTCAGTGTGGCCTACTTCATCAATTCATTCATTGCGCCCTCTCCCTAACCCACACACATTCACACACCCACGCACGTACACCAAATCCTCTCTTTCTCTCTCTCTCTCTCTCTCTCTCTCTCTCTCTCTCTCTCTCTCTCACCACAGAGAAACATGCACAAACACACACGTTAACCCAGGTATGTTTAACTGAGGTTTATTGAAAGCTGCTGTGAGTGAGAGGTAAAGGAACTAGGCAGCTGCTCTGGCCTCTCTCTCCGCTTGTCGCTAATAAAAGCTCCATCACTCTAATATACGGGCCAAGCCTCCCTGACATTTTTACTGGTTCCTCGGCCCCCTCTCTCTATTTCTCCTCTTCCTGCCCTCGCCTGCTCCGGCTCTCTCCTCTCTCCTCGCAACACGGCTCCCTCCTCGCATGCGACCGACCCTGAAACCGTTTTTTTGGGGGGCCATATTCCTGTGAGCGATCACTTTTATTTTGTTTGTTTTGGAGGAGGAGTCCGCTTCCCTGCACAACTTCTGAATGATTTTACTTTGAAGGAAACTAGAGAGACTGAGACCAGGGAGACCGCATATACCAGGACTCACATCTTTGTGATTTCACGCTAGCGGCAAACGAAAACCGGTGTCTTCGGGACCTTTGCGCGTGTCCCCTTCAAAAGCCAGAGTGAAATTCAATCGGATACCAGGCTCTCTGGCATGTTAACTAGAAAACAAGACTGGTCAGCAACTCTGTCCCTCAGTGACCTTTTAAACCAGCGCTATATTGAAGTATCCAACCCAAAAAGGTTTTATAAACCCAAAACAAGTACAGTAAAGAAGTGGTTTAATGAACATGTTTGATCCTTTGTCCCATCCTCACAACTCCCACTGCAGTGACATTAAAGCCAATTGGCCATTTTAATAGTGAGTGCCCCGTCATAGCTTAGGGAGAGGTTCTACCACAGAAGCTTACATTGGGTTGTCCCACAGCACCACTGGGTGTTACGTTGTGGTTTGGCTGGCCCACATTATTCACTACTTTGTGTCCATTCATGTGTGTTTTCTCATGTCCTATATGGATCTGTAAGGGATCAATTCAACCAAACCTGTATTGCGGTATGTACAGTCGGTCGTTTACTGAAAATGTTTTTTTCAACCGCTCTAGTTCACACACCTATGACCCAACACCCACCAGTCAAGTCCCAGAGAAAAGCGCATCGACCACAGGGCAGCTTCATCCTCCTCCATACGTACAGCAGTCAGCTGTGTGGTCTCTCTCTGGCCGTAGTCTCGCAGCCATGAGGCTGCTGTGGGCTACTCACAGCCATCCAGCCATGACCACTTCCACCGCACTCTGTCTTTTCTCAGAGTCCCCCAAAAGGCAGGCAGACATGTCAAATGGAACACTTTTCCCCCTCTGTAATATTCCACCCACCCACGACTCCCCCAGCGGTTATTGCAGGGGCTTACGTGTGATTTGTATAAGGTCGTATATTACTCCAGCAAATCCGACCAAACCTAACATTTCCTCTATCCAGCCTCCTGTCTCAGAGTCCTGGCACTCGTGCTGTGTGTGTGTGTATATATATGTGTGTGTGCATACCTGTGTGTTTGCATGCGTGTGTGTATGCGTGCATGCATGTTTGTGTCTATTTTGTGTGTGTGTGTGCGTGCGTGCGCTATGTGCGTGTGCTACATGCGTTTTTATGTAACTCTTTGTGTGTGTGTGTGTAACACAGTGTGTAAATGTCTCAAGTGTGTAATTATTCCTAGAATGTAACCATGTCATCATGTTCACTTTATCATCTCAAATGTGTAGCTGCTGTGTGCGGTTATGTGTGTAATTCTCCTAAGTGTGGATCTGTCCTGTTAAGTGTGTAATTCCCAGCAAGTTGGACTCCAAATGTAAGACTGCCTAGTGTGCAGGTAGCCGGCGTTTTGAAAAAGGGAAAACCCCACACACATGTAATTGTGGTGCATCAACTAAAAATGTATCCGGTGTTTAAAATGTGTTTTTCTTTTTTCAGCAGATTGTGAATCCTATTGCAAACCAGTGAAAGGGAATCTGAAGATCAACATGAAGAAATACTGCAAGAAAGACTATGGTGAGCGATTGAACAACTGAATGCATCCAATTTATTTATCACGCATGAAAAAAGTAGGACCCGTACTAGAACAGTGAATTATAACAGTAAATTGTCAGCCCATCAGTCCGAAACATGATTGTTAGTAGCTATAAGGTATAAGGTATATGTTATTATACTATATGTTACTGGCTTTTTTTGCTAAATAGTATTTTCAGTTAGTTTACAGTTGTGTTAGGACTGTACCTGCATAAGTTGTAATGGTTGGTTTGTCTGTGTGCCATATCAGCGGTGCAAGTCAACGTGCTGGACATGGAGACGGTGGGCGACTGGGCCAAGTTCTCGGTCAACGTGGTCTCGGTCTACAAGAGCCGCGGCGAGCCACTCAAACGGGGCGACAACGTGCTATGGATCCATATGAAGGACCTGGCCTGCAAGTGTCCCAAAATCCAGATGAGCAAGCGCTTCCTGGTGATGGGCACCAGCGAGACCGGGCCAGGGGGCCCTGGGGCCGGGGGGCCCGGGGCTGGACCAGGGGCTGCTGGGGCTGCTGCAGGAGCAGAGCGCGTAGGGCTCCTGGCCGATAAGAACAGCCTGGTCATCCAGTGGAGAGACGTTTGGACGCGGCGCCTCCGGAAGTTCCAGCGCAAAGAGAAGAAGGGCAAGTGCAGCAAAGCATGATGGGGGAGAGAGCAGCGCATCCTCAGCCAACCCCCCCATGACCCCACCCATACTCCTACTCCTACCTCCCCACGACCCCTTCCTAGCTCTCGGCTAGTTCGCAGGATAGAACACGACCCCCCTAACCCCCTAAAAACCCTGACTCCCCCCCCCCCCCCCCCCCAAAAAAAAAACGGGGTACACTGCACATTACAGAGACTGCATGTATACTGCCTGTTTAAGGACCACTTTGTGTATATTGTATAATTATTTCCTTTTTATTTTCTGTTTTAATCATGGGACTGTGACTGTCTTTTTTCTATTGGTCTGCCTTAAAAAGGGACCATTAAAAAGGGTACGAAGTGTAGACGAGCGGATACCATTCCCTTTCTCGACAACGACAGCGAAAATGTCCACACTCCCCCACACCCCTACCCTCTCCCATTCCCCCTCCCCATTCAGACTGCTTCAGTCCCCCCCCCCCCCTGCCACCATGTTTTAGTGTTTTGAAGCTATCAAAGCTCACATTTCCCATTCTATTACCAGGAGTATCCATGGAGCTCAGATAATCAGAGAGAGAAACAGATTTTTTAGTGTTGTAGCAAAGTGTCCCATGCAGGGGAGAAGACAAACTGCACAACCTCAGTTCGTCTGCCTCCTCCACCCACTGTTTCACTGTCTCTAAACCCCAACCTTTCTCTACGCAACTGAGATTACTGGCCTAGAGCGGCCATTTTGTCTTGTACTCCTATTCCGTAGGTAAGATATCTGTAGACATGAACTCTCTGCAGTAGTATCTCTGGACCAGAACCCACAACGGCTGCATCCTCATCCTCAGAGGATCCTTCTAACCACAACAAAGGCTGTCCCCACAGGGGCGTTCTCCAATGCAAACCTCACTTCTACCACCACTGCCATTACAATATATATACACAACTTCAGACTGAGGCATCTGCTACTCTAGTCTAGACTATACAACTGTTGACAGTGACCCCACCGCTCACTCACTGGTTCTACTGCTCCAGTCATAGACAGACAGTGGCACTGTTTGGACACTGGCAAACACTAAACCCTAATAATGTTTCTCTTTTATTCTATATTCATGTACTTCTGCTCTCAGATTCCTATACTTCTACAGACCCCACTGTCTCACTATCTAAGTGAAGACCCCCCCACACAAGCCTTCTCACCACGAGCAGGAAATGGAATCATGCATTACTATCTGACTCATGTGAAGAAAAAGAATATTGAGCGGGACTCCAGCAGAGTGGAAAGTAGCCAGCTTCAGAACAGAACAATGCCCTTGATACTAGGGAAACTTTTGGGGGGATATTTTGCGTCATGTCTTCCACTGTTTGTTGATAGAAGGTCCTGCGGGTGTCATTGTGTGACCGATATCATTTGTTGGTTCAATTCTATTATTTCTCTTGTCTTTTAAATGTTTGCCACTTTCGACAAAGTGTCCAATGACGGGCTAGTGATCGCTTGCCGAAAGAAGAGCTCAAAATAAAGAGTGCCATTTCACGAAGAACAGACAAAGGTTGGATTAAGCTCTACCTTTTCAACTGTAGTTTATTGACAAACTGAAAGAGTCCGGAACGTTCTAGGCTACATACACACTGCCTGATTGTATTATGATGCGATAGTCTACTTCAATCCTCATGTCTTTGTATGTTTGCATGTTTGTGGTTTGGCTGGTCCGTCCGATGCGAAGCGAAAAATTTACAGTAAGCAGAGCATGGAATTAACAAATGTTAACATCACAAATCCAGAGGAAACCTCCTTAGTCATCTCCCCTCATTGGCCTTGCCGACATTTCCCTCTCTTCGTTGGCCAATAATGCATCAGCCTGTTTCTAAATTGAATCAAGAAAATGAGTAAAATCAGGACAAAAACGAAACCACAAGGGAGCGTATGTTTGCTCTCAAAGTTACTGTTTTGTCTTTGTCCTTAGTTCATTTTAAAAGCGTATTACGATTGATTTCAAAAATAGAACAATGTAAACACATTGTGAAGGGGTAATGCTAGCTAACTGTTAGCATGCTGACAGTAATGTCACGCTAGCGGTTGGTTGGCTGCAGTGCTATGTTTGGTTTGTCACATTTCCAAGCCCCTCAGAAGAGTGTCTCTCCCTCTCTTGTCAGGCCCCAGTTCCTTTCTGTTCTGCAACATGTGCGTTTCTGTGTATTAGATACACTGCATGTCCAAAAGTATGTGGACACTAATTTGAAGGGGCGACCACATACTTTTGTATATGTAGTGTACGTGACAGTAGTGGGACAAAGGCAGCCAGCCACAGTCCTTCAGTGGTGAAGGTCTTGTTTTCATTTGCTGAAAGAATGTATATAAATGAGAAAATGTCAAATGTAAAAACCGCTTAAAGACACATGGTATGATTGTACTTACTTATGAGATTATGTCGTTAAAGCTGAGAATGTAGACCGAGCGTTGTCATTCTAAAAAAAAGAAACGCTGAATGGATTTAGAAGTTGTTCACATGAAGGTCTGTCTGGTTAGATTGTAGGTTTTATGTGTAACAGTTGTGGGTCCTCCCTCATATGCGTCAATGTTTGCATCATACAGTATTCATTCAACATGTCGCGTAGCACAGTGCTCTGAAAACCAATCCAAAACCAATCCATGACCAAAGTGAACTAGGTTGTTTTCCATACATTTTGGTGTAATATGTAACCTTATTTCTTAGAACAGCAAAGAGGTCAGACGGAACCACTAACATTTCCGAGTAAAAGTAGCGTTTCCTTAGAGGAATTCCCAGAGATGGAATTTCACAAAAATGCAGAACCAAATCGTCTGATTATTTATGTATTTGCGTCCATGACGAGCTGTCAAACAGGTGGTCTTACAGTAGCCACCATTTCTTGGCCTGGTATGTGGGGAAAGCATGGGCAGGTTTGATGGATGTCCAAGTTACGTGTCCAGAACCAACCCGCTTCCACGCAGGGTTATACTGCACTGTCTACAGTGCCGAGTAGCTCAAGTGTGAACCTCAACACTTCATAATACTGTATAGCCTGGTCCCAGATCTGTTTGTGCTGTCTTGGCAACTCCTACAACTCCTATGGTAATTTTCCAGAGAAGTTGGCCAGACACCACAAACAGATCTGGGACCAGGCTATGAATAATATCCAGCAAGACAAAAAATCACTATACTTTTTCTCCCTTTACCTCAGTCTCTATTTTCTTCCTCTTTTATCTGTGCCACCCTGAATATTGGACTACAGATAACAAGCTTTACTAAACCCTGCAGATGTTATTTAGAAATGTAAACGTACCCCTCGAAAGCATTTTGTAGTCTTCCTAGGGCGAGCCACCCTGTTGCTTTACTTAACAAGCCCCACAGCTTGGCAGTGGAACCAGGATCGTAACTTGCTCTCTTTGTTCCCCTCCCGCAGTATTTATAACGTCCACAGGTGAGAGAGAGAGAGAGAGAGAGAGAGAGAGAGAGAGAGAGAGAGAGAGAGAGAGAGAGAGAGAGAGAGAGAGAGAGACTTATAAAGTATAAACATAATGAGATATACACAAATGGACGGTGAGGAAAAGTGAGCTAAGGTTAAGGGAGTTGAAGGAGAGAGTCTGCCAATACTTTTTCTGTCATTGTCTTTGTAAAGCCAGTAAGTAAGCCAGAGAGACAAGCTAAATTATTATACGTAGAACATTTTAAATATATATCAAAGCCCAAAATGATTGTAACAATGACTGTAGACTTACTGCTGCCAGGTATTATGAAATATGTGAAATCTTGCTCAAGAAAGCATTGAAAGAGCAAAATTCTATGAAATGTCTCCCCATTTGCCAGAAGCCCCCTCCTGTCCTCATGACATTCTGGTCACAGAGTTACACTACAGAGCACCACTCACACAGACGATGTCCACCTGCCTTCTGAGGGCCGATGGGGTGTTGCCTTCCGCTCCATGCACCCCCCCCCCCCTTCCTTCATCACTCGTGTTATTATGAAGTCTTCCCTGTATATTTTCCTCTGATGCAATGACCACTGACTTTTTAATCGTAAAATGACAAATAAATTATTAGTTAATGAAATTTGTGTATCGTTTGTCATTTTGAGGATTATGCAGCAGATCTAGATCAACGGCTGCTTATGCTGCCATCGGGGCCCAGACCCAACTGTCCGTGTGTGTGCGTTTCCATGTGTTTGGTGCATGTGCTCTTATACTGATGACTACATGGCTAGTCAAGTGGCCTGTATTGTAACCTTTCTGATTTTGGGTGCTGCACTGGGCTGAGAGTCTGATCCTGCTCTGGTGTTTTTACTCAAACTGAAGACGGGTCAGACTACAGTAGGTGGGGAGACTAGGAGGGAAGTAGGGCGGGGAGGCTGGGTGGTTCCCCACCCAGGGCAGAGCGGGAGCTGAAGCTCTGAAAATAAACAGTGGGGCAGCACCCGCTCCCCGCCAACCCTCACCTCCATCTCAGTCCCCCTACCTCCACCACACCTCAGAGGAAACCCAACACCATTGCCTGGGACATGGCAGGAAACTCCTCTCTCCTCCCCCCTCCTCTCTCCTCTTCCCCCAGCCTCCTCTCCTCTCTCCACCCTCTAACCAAACAGGCCACAGCCATCCTTTTAGTTAATTACAGGAAAGCAGTAATTTATCATTACTCTCTCTCACTGGACCAGAAATAGGGCCAGAGCTGAAATGAAGACAGACTGACGCTGTGACGGTCCGGACGGGACAGACTATTTTTCACGCCATTTCGATACAGCTATGACTGGAAGTGATTTTCGCAGGAGGTTAGGAAACCATTTTCCTAAACCCAAATGATTTTAACCTGTTACGTGAATACTCCTAACCTGCTGCGTAAGTTCTAACCTGCTACGGAAAAGTGACTTCCAGTCATAGCTGTATCGTAGCGTGGAAAGAGTGGTTCTAAGTCCGGCCACACTGCGGCACGTCTCCATCTGTGACGGATGTCCATCCCACCTTACCCTGCGGCCGCCCCATCAGTCTCCAGCTCCTGTTACTCGCAGAAGGCACGGCCCTCTGGGATAGGGCTGAGATCAGACAGTCCTTCATGAGGTGAAGAAGGGAGTAGGGAATGCAGGAGGTATTGCTTGGAGGTATATTTGGTCCGCTCTCCTCTCCTGTCTTCTTGTCTATCTTCTCCTTTCCTCCCCTGCTCTCCCCTCTCTTTTCAACTCACCTCCCCTGTGCTTTCCCACTCCAAGACAAGTTGGACTTGTGGTGTTCCAAAAATTAGTTACCTGTAACTCCTTCTCTTCAAGGGTATAGGATCTCCACTCCCCTCTGTTGCTGCTTTCCCAAGGGCTGGTAGACTGGCTAGACTTGGACTCATGCTCAGTCCTTCTCCACCTCCATAGGGGTGACAAATGACGTGCTGAAACCTCGCTCAGCCATAGGGGAAGTACTTGCCTGACATGACATCTCAGACACGCGCCAGTGGACCCTGGTTGGCCTCTCTGGCTGCCGGCTGGGCCAGCCGGCCAATCCCCTGACTGAAAACAGAGCCAGAGGCTGGGCTGAAGGCGTGGGCCCAGGGAGCACTGCTCTCACTCTCACAGGGAGACTGGGGGTCCATCAAAAACATCCCCATGAAGTACAGTACCCCAAATATACTGAACAAAAATACAAACTCAACATGTAAAGTGTTGTTCCCATTTTTCATGAGCTGAAATAAAAGATTCCAGAAATGTTTCATATGCATAAAAAGCTTATTTCTCTCAAATGATTTTCATAAATTTGTTTACATCCCTGTTAGTGAGAATTTCACCTTTGCCAAGATAATCCATCCACCTGGACAGGTGTGGCATGTCAAGAAGCTGATTTAATCAGCATAATCCTTACACAGTTGCACCTTGTGCTGGGGACAATAAAAGACCACTCTAAACTCTGCAGTTTTGTCACACAACACAATGCCACAGATGTCTCAAGTTTTGAGGGAGCGTGCAATTGGCATGCTGACTGCAGGAATGTCCACCAGAGCTTTTGCCAGATAATGTAATGTTACATTTCTTTACCATAAACTGCCTCCAACGTCGTTTTAGAGACTGACAACCGCAGACCAAGTGTAACCACACCTGCCCAGGACCTCCACATCCGGCTTCTTCACCTGCGGGATCTTTTAAGGAGGGGGAGGGGTGGCTCTGAGGAGTATTTCGGTCTGTAAAAAGCCCTTTTGTGGGGAAAAACACATGATTGGCTGGGCCTGGTTCCCCAGTGGGTGGGCCTACTGTGTGCCATTCCAGGCCCACCTATGGATGCGCCCCTGCCCAGTCATGTGAAGTCTATAGATTAGGATCTAAGGAATTTATTTCAATTGACTTCCTTCTATGAAGTGTACCTCAGTTAAATCTTTGAAATGGCTGCATGTTGCGTTTATATTTTTGTTCAGTGTATTGATTGATATTTTTTTTCTTTCCAGAAACTGTTTTCTATTTAGACATTCACCAGACGCAACCCTTATTAATAGAAATGGTAATATATGCTTAGTCTATGGCTTATTAACTGATAGGTACTAGTGAATAAGCATTGAATAACAGGTTATCCTATATCCATCACTAATATCATTACAGACTCCAGCCATTTCAATCCTACATCATCTCTCAGCTCTGACATGGCTTCTTGAGGCCGGACCTTTGGGATACTTAATCGCAGCCCATGATTGGTCGAGGGCTAAAACCCCCAATAGCCCCCAATAGCTCCCGGAGTCCATACCGCTGCCCTCGACAGCGATGTGTTGACAAGACCCCCATCAGGGCCATTCACCTGGCTTACTTTGGCAAACACTCCCGCAACATGATTAAAAATAGGGCCGTTACTCTTTTCCCCTCAATTTAATAATGTTAAGAATAGGGGAGTCATTATGATTTGGGGAGCTCAACCCTGTGTGGGGGTAGGTTAAATGGAGAGTTATGGAGGTGCTAGAAAAACACGGGATTTTTTATTTTCCTTTCCGTTAATGATGTCATGTTGGTTGGGAGGATGTATGTGCGTTCGAACATTTCCCAGGTTTACCTTGGCTGTTTGATTCTGTTCAGAGATTGAACCCAGGGTCATATTCAGTAGGCACGAAAAATTAGAAAGCAGTCCAAAAGCGAGTGAAACTGGGATGTACTATCTGAACCTGTCCAATAATAAATGTTTGTTTTAGTTTTCCATTGCAAAGCATTTTGAAACAGTGTGACATTATGAACACGACCCAGGAAATGTTTGTTTCGTTTTCACTGACAACCTGGCACTAACACTTTGGCTATGACAACTTCATTGACAGGTAGAACCTTCGCTTGATTCTTCTTAAAATGTATCTTTGGCGATCTTGGGCTGTAAAGCATTTAAAGAGACACCGAACATTGGCACGTGTGTTTTTCTGTTGCTCATTAAAAAACAAGATTGTGTGTGTTTCCCGACCAATTCCGCATTTGGTTACTGTTTGTCCCCCATGAGACACTGTAGACACCTATTTCACTTCCTTAAAATCCCCAGAATGAATCTGAGAAATCTGTAATAAATGTTGATGTTCTGGCCGAAGATCTTTTTTTCTTTGTGCAATTTTACATCTAACTAAGGTGTTTGGTGCAGTATTTCTCAAGTATTTTTTTATAAAGTGTTGTGTTATGTAAACAGTCAAAAACTGTAATATCCTATGTTTCACTGAATCGTGGCTGAATGACGGCGTGGATTTTCAGCTAGCGGGATATACGCTGCACTGGCAGGATAGAACAGCACACTCCGGTAAGATGAGTGGGGGCGGTCTGTGCATATTTGTAAACAACAGCTGGTGCACGAAATCTAAGAAAGTCTCTAGATTTTGCTCGCCTGAAGTATATTGTGATAAACTGCAGGCCACACTACTTGCCTAGAGAGTTCTAAGCTATACTTTTCGTGGCTGTTTATTTACCAACACAAACAGATGCTGGCACTAAGACCACACTCAGTCAGCTGTATAAGGAAATAAGCAAACAGGAAACCCCTCACCCAGAGGCGGCGCTCCTAGTGGCCAGAGACTTTAATGCAGGAAACTTAAATCAGTTCTTCCAAATCTCTATCAACATGTTAAATGTGCAACCAGAGGGGAAAAAATTCTAGATCACCTGTACTCCACACACAGAGACGCGTACAAAGCTCTCCCTCGCCCTCCATTTAGTAAATCCAACCACAACTCTATCCTCTTGATTCCTGCTTACAAGCGAAAATTAAAGCAGGAAGCACCAGTGACTCGGTCTATAAAAAAGTGATCAGATGAGGCAGATGCTAAACTACAGAACTGTTTTGCTATCACAGACTGGAACATGTTCCGGTATTCTTCCGATGACATTGAGGAATACACCACATCAGTCACTGGCATTATCAATAAGTGCATCGAGGACGTCGTCCCCACAGTGACTGTACGTTCATACCCCAACCAGAAGCCATGGATTACAGAGAGTAGAGCTGCCGCTGGTGCGGGACTCTAACCTGGAAGGTTACAAGAAATCCCACTATGCCCTGCGACGAACCATCAAACAGGCAAAGCGTCAATACAGGGCCAAGATTGAATCATACTACACCGGCTCCGACGCTCGTCGGATGTGGCAGGGCTTGCAAACTATTACAGACTACAAAGGGAAGCACAGCCGCGAGCTGCCAGTGACACGAGCCTACTAGACAAGCTAAATCACGTCTATGCTCGCTTTGAGGCAAGCAACACTGAGGCATGAACGAGAGCATCAGATGTTCAGGACGACTGTGTGATCACGGTGTCTGTAGCCAACGTGAGTAAGACCTTTAAACAGGTCAACATACACAAGGCTGCGGGGCCAGACGGATTACCAGGACGTGTGCTCCGGGCATGTGCTGACCAACTGGTAGGTGTCTTCACTGACATTTTCAACATGTCCCTGATTGAGTCTGTAACACCAACATGTTTCAAGCGGACCACCATAGTTCCTGTGCACAAGAACACAAAGGCAACCTGCCTAAATGACTACAGACCTGTAGCACTCATGTCCGTAGCCATGAAGTGCTTTGAAAGGCTGGTAACGGCTCACATCAACACCATTATCCCAGAAAGCCTAAACCCACTCCAATTTGCATACCGCCCAAACAGATCCACAGATGATGCAATCTCTATTGCACTCCACACTGCACTTTCCCACCTGGACAAAAGGAACACCTATGTGAGAATGCTAGTCATTGATTACAGCTCAGCGTTCAACACCACAGTACCCTCAAAGCTCATCACTAAGCTAAGGAACCTGGGACTAAACACCTCCTTCTGCAACTGGATCCTGGACTTCCTGATGGGCCGCCCCCAGGTGGTGAGGGTAGGTAGCAACACATCTGCCACGCTGATCCTCAACACTGGAGCTCCCCAGGGGTGCGTCCTCAGTCCCCTCCTGTACTCCCTGTTCACCGACGACTGCATGGCCAGGCACGACTCCAACACCATCATTAAGTTTGCAGACGACACAACAGTGGTAGGCCTGATCACCGACAACGACGAGACAGCCTATAGGGAGGAGGTGAGAGACCTGGCCGGGTGGTGCCAGAATAGCAACCAATCCCTCAACATAACCAAGACTAAGGAGATTATTGTGGACTACAGGAAAAGGAGCACCGAGCACACCCCTATTCTCATCGACAGGGCTGTAGTGGAGCAGGTTGAGAGCTTCAAGTTCCTTGGTGTCCACATCACAACAAACTAGAATGGTCCAAACACACCAAGACAGTCGTGAAGAGGGCACGACAAAGCCTATTCCCCCTCAGGACAAAACAGAGATGCTTGTTCTAGGTCCCAAGAAACAAAGAGATCTTCTGTTGAATCTGACAATTAATCTTAATGGTTGTACAGTCGTCTCAAATAAAACTGTGAAGGAACTCGGCATTACTCTGGACCCTGATCTCTCTTTTGAAGAACATATCAAGACTGTTTCAAGGACAGCTTTTTTCCATCTACGTAACATTGCAAAAATCTGAAACTTTCTGTCCAAAAATGATGCAGAAAAATTAATCCATGCTTTTGTCACTTCTAGGTTAGACTACTGCAATGCTCTACTTTCCGGTTACCCGGATAAAGCACTAAATAAACTTCAGTTAGTGCTAAATACGGCTGCTAGAATCCTGACTAGAACCAAAAATTTGATCATATTACTCCAGTGCTAGCCTCCCTACACTGGCTTCCTGTCAAGGCAAGGGCTGATTTTAAGGTTTTACTGCTAACCTACAAAGCATTACATGGGCTTGCTCCTACCTATCTCTCTGATTTGGTCCTGCCGTACATACCTACACGTACGCTACGGTCACAAGACGCAGGCCTCCTAATTGTCCCTAGAATTTCTAAGCAAACAGCTGGAGGCAGGGCTTTCTCCTATAGAGCTCCATTTTTATGGAATGGTCTGCCCACCCATGTGAGAGACGCAAACTCGGTCTCAACCTTTAAGTCTTTACTGAAGACTCATCTCTTCAGTGGGTCATATGATTGACTGTAGTCTGGCCCAGGAGTGTGAAGGTGAGCGGAAAGGCTCTGGAGCAACGAACCGCCCTTGCTGTCTCTGCCTGGCCGGTTCCCCTCTTTCCACTGGGATTCTCTGCCTCTAACCCTATTACAGGGGCTGAGTCACTGGCTTACCAGGGCTCTTTCATACCGTCCCTAGGAGGGGTGCGTCACTTGAGTGGGTTGAGTCACTGATGTGATCTTCCTGTCTGGGTTGACGCCCCCCCTTGGGTTGTGCCGTGGCGGAGATCTTTGTGGGCTATACTCGGGGGTGTCATCGGATGGGGCCACAGTGTCTCCTGACCCCTCCTGTCTCAGCCTCCAGGATTTATGCTGCAGTAGTTTATGTGTCGGGGGTTAGGGCCAGTTTGTTATATCTGGAGTACTTCTCCTGTCCTATCCGGTGTCCTGTGTGAATTTAAGTATGCTCTCTCTAATTCTCTATTTCTCTCTTTCTTTCTCTCTCTTGGAGGACCTGAGCCCTAGGACCATGCCTTAGGACTACCTGACATGATGACTCCTTGCTGTTCCCAGTCCACCTGGCCGTGCTGCTGCTCCAGTTTCAACTGTTCTGCCTGTGATTATTATTATTTGACCATGCTGGTCATTTATGAACATTTGAACATCTTGGCCATGTTCTGTTATAATCTCCACCTGGCACAGCCAGAAGAGGACTGGCCAGCCCACATAGCCTGGTTCCTCTCTAGGTTTCTTCCTAAGTTTTGGCCTTTCTAGGGTGTTTTTCCTAGCCACCGTGCTTCTACACCTGCATTGCTTGCTGTTTGGGGTTTTAGGCTGGGTTTCTGTACAGCACTTTGAGATATCAGCTGATGTACGAAGGGCTATATAAATACATTTGATTTGATTTGATTTGATCCTGACTTGTTGCATCACTGCCTGGTACGGCAATCGCCTGGCCTCTGACCGCAAGGCACTACAGAGGGTAGTGCGTACGGCCCAGTACATCACTGGGGCAAAGTTCTCTCTACTACCGCATGGCAAGCGGTACTGGTGTGCCAAGTCTAGGACAAAAAGGCTTCTCAACCGTTCTTACCCCCAAGCCATAAGACTCCTGAACAGGTAACCAAATGGCGACCCGGACTATTTGCATTCTGTGCCCCCCCCAACCCCTCTTTTACGCTGCTGCTACTCTCTGTTTATCATATGTGCATAGTCACTTTAACTATACATTCATGTACATACTACCTCAATTGGCCCGACCAACCAGTGCTCCCGCACATTGGCTAACCGGCTATCTGCATTGTGTCCCGCCACCCACCACCCCCTCTTTTTACGCTACTGCTACTCTCTGTTCATCATATATGCATAGTCACTTTAACCATACCTACATGTACATACTACCTCAATAAGCCTGACTAACCGATGTCTGTATATAGCCTTGCTACTGTTATTTTCAAATGTGTTTTTACTGTTGTTTTATTTCTTTACTTACCTACACACACACCTTTTATTCGCACTATTGATTAGAGCCTGTAAGTAAGTATTTCACTGTAAGGTCTACCTATACCTGTTGTAGTCGGTGCGCGTGAGCTGCTGTCCACTGTCTCTGCTATTGGATAGAGCACGATCACCGCAGTTGTTCACCCCATGTCAGTGGGCAAATGGACGTTGTCAAATCAAAACCCCAACCTTCATTTACCTGGTGTGACGCACAGATGTTCCAAACTCTGTTTTAGATGAGACCAAAAAGTATTCTATTTACACTTTGTAATAAATTTTGACACTAGAATAACTGTTTCTGTTTCTGACTATCAATGCCACATAGACCGTTTTCAAAGGGATTCGTTGCTTTTTAAAGGCAGTCCCCCTTTAAGTGAGAAACAGTGAACACACTGTTACGCCATGTTGGAAGACCACCTTAGTGTTCTATGCTGGAAGACCACCTTAGTGTTCTATGCTGGAAGACCACCTTGGTGTTCCATGTTGGAAGACCACCTTGGTGTTCTATGCTGGACGACCACCTTAGTGTTCTATGCTGGAAGACCACCTTAGTGTTCTATGCTGGAAGACCACCTTAGTGTTCTATGCTGGAATACCACCTTAGTGTTCTATGCTGGAAGACCACCTTAGTGTTCTATGCTGGAAGACCACCTTGGTGTTCCATGTTGGAAGACCACCTTAGTGTTCTATGCTGGAAGACCACCTTGGTGTTCCATGTTGGAAGACCACCTTGGTGTTCCATGTTGGAAGACCACCTTAGTGTTCCATGTTGGAAGACCACCTTAGTGTTCCATGTTGGAAGACCACCTTGCTGTTCCATGTTGTAAGACCACCTTACTGTTCGCCAGGTTAGGAGGTGGGCTGGAGGAGAGAGGGGTTTCCTGGGAAAAACCCACGTTAAGTGGGTGACTGCATGGTGAGGCCAGACACTCTGGTTAGGGAGAGGGTTGCTGCTTCTTAGAGGGGGGAACGGTGCTAGGCGGATTCATGCCAAATCTCCCCCTGCTCTCACACACACACACACACACACACACACACACACACACACACACACACGCACACACACACACACACACACACACACACACACACACACTGCTTGGGGGCCATGGAGGGGGGGTTAACCGATCACGCTTTCATAACCTGCCAAACCAGCTTCATTGGGCTTAAATGGGACCTCATTACCACTCGGCTTCAAAGCCAAACAATGGTCTTTTTCAGCATGGTGCCTGTGTGTGTTTCACTTATACCTTCACTCTTTTTCATTCTATTTTTCAGTCTCCCACTTTCTCTTCCCCTTTTCCTCTACCCCCTCTACCCCCTCATTCTCTCACCTTTTTTCTTCTCCCTATCTTCCTTCTCCTTCTCTCAGTGTCCTTGGGGTGTGTGTGTGTGTCCAAGTGTGCGTGCGTCCTTGCACTCGTGTATCTGTGTGCGTTAGTAGCATACATACATGCATGTATGTATTCAAGTGTATTTGTGGGTCATGTAATATTATAGACCCCTGGAAACCGCAAAAAATGTGGTGAGAAGTCCGTACGGACCCAAGTCATAAATATGCAGTGTCTCCTCCCTCTCTATCACTCTCTCTTTCTCTCTCATGGTCCACGTCTCTTCCTTTCTTCCCTGAGTAAAAGCAGCTGCTGTCCACTCAAGACACCCTTGTTCTCTTTGCAACTTGACAAGATGCATGACGATGACCACACCTCTGTTCACACATCTGTCCTCCTTCAAATTTCCATCTTTCCATTTCAGAAACCTTGAAAAACGTTCTATGCATTTTTTTTCTCTCTCTCAGAGGCATCCCTACAAACCCTGTCAATCCACCCAGCGAACCAACGCAATCCTCACGGGCCTGCGAGCCATGCTAATAATGTCATCGTTCTTCGACAGTTTTCCCTACACAACCGAACAATGTCTGTCGCATTAAGGTGACTCTGGGTACATAACTCGAGTCTGTGTTCCTTTGTTGGGCCTCTTTTAATAGAGAAACAAATGTTATTGAGCTATTGAGTGAGTGAAAGTGAGGAGAAATGTGAGTAATTTAAAACCGGTGTGGTCCTATGAGGGTTTTGATAAGCGCATTGTATACCAGAGGCTAGCTCTGTCCTAATCCTGTCCTCAGCTTTGTGTTTGATTGGGTACTGTTGAAAATGGGGATGAGTCTGCCTCTTCAAAGCCTGTAACATTAGAGGTTTGTGTGTGTGTGTGTGTGTGTGTGTGTGTGTGTGTGTGTGTGTGTGTGTGTGTGTGTGTGTGTGTGTGTGTCTGTGTGTGTGTGTGTGTGTGTGTGTGTGTGTGTGTGTGTGTGCGCGCGCGCGCACGCTTGCATGTGGTTTTTCAGACTGGTTGACTTGTGCTGGTCATATTTCTATTACTTGACCCATTACAGCCTATCCAGAACTGTGATCCACAAATTGCTCTAGTTAGAGAATTCTCAACTTGGCTTGGAGAAAATGTGCAATTACTGGTCTTCCATGTTTGGTACGTGCGGGCACACTTCTACCTCTCCTGATATTAATCCCTCTAACACTTTTGGGTGTTTGCTTTGGCAGAGAGCAGTCACCCAGGGTTGAGAGCTTAAGCGGCCATCTTGTTTTGGGTAAAGATTTGGGTCCGGATCAGAGAGTGGACCTGGCTTCGTTTCTACCAGCCTCTGGATAGAGAGAGGCACAAACAAAGCCAAACAGACTGCACTCACTCACACTCTCTAAAAACACAAGGTGGTTTGGACCAGAAGAGAGAAGGAGAGAGAAAAAGAGAAATAATCGATCTGTGACTTTTTCCACTGTGAAGCTGACCGTCAGATGAGGTGCCAAGGGTTAAAAGTGACTTGGAACTTCAGAAAATGAAATACGGAGGAAACCCAAAAACAAAGGATGGAAAAACAGTCACGTAACACAGCTTTAGATAATATGTTAGTTTCAACTCCGGAATCCATGTTTTATTCAAATACTTGAAATATCATGAAAGACAAAATGGTGGACTACAAGAATAAACAATACCATTTGGAGGACGTTCATTTTGTGTTGGATGGATTGGAAAGTGTTGCTAGTTGGCCTTCTTTGGGAGCCAGGACATTTAGATGCGTATGTGTAATTTAACAGTGAATAACTAGACGTGGTCATCTCACAGACATTTCTAACTAAATCTGGCTCACTTTAGAACTGATAGTAGGAGTGAATAATTTATTCTCTCATCTGCGGGACATCTTCTATCTGACCAACATCTAGAGTGATGTTCAAGTGCGTGCGTGTTTCTCTGCTCTCAAGGACAGCATGGTGTTCCATAAAGAAGAGCCAGAGATGAATTGTGTTGACAATACCTCTTTTGCCCGATGACTGCACGGGAAAGGAATCCAACTCTAAAGTGGTGCCTCATCTCATCTTAGATCAGAACCATGCAGTTGAGTTAGGCTAAAAACATTTCTGTCCAATTCCCAACATTGTGCCGAACATCTCCTTCAGTGCTCAAATGCACTATATCTCTGTCATCTAAAGTTTCTAATCAATTCGTCGTGTCTGACTTGACTCTTTGACTCTTTCGGTTTCAAGTCAAACAAAATCACTCTAAGCAACTCACTTTCCATCTGTCTGTCTGTCTGTCTTTCTCTCTCTCTCTCTCCCTCTCTCTCTCTCTCTCTCTCTCTCTCTCTCTCTCTCTCTCTCTCTCTCTCCGGCTGTCTTTCTTTCTCTCTTTCTCTCTCTCTCTTTCCCCCTCTCTCTGTTTCTCTCTGTCTTTCTTTCTCTCCCCCCCTCTCTCTCTCTCTCTCTTGCTCTCTCTTAAACTATTCACCCCCCTACTTATAATAAAAACATTGACTTAAGTGCTTCCTCTGTTTTTATCCCTCCTTGACTTTTCTATGCTATTGTAAAGAACATCACATTGCTTGCTTAGCGAGTACCACTTTCTCCTGATACAGTTCATATCGAGGCTTGAACCCAGGAACACTTCATGCTGAGGAACGAGTGACCCAGATTTCCATCCGCTACATTCACCCCCCCCCCCCCCCCAGATCTGGGTCAGGGCACCATTGATAAGGACATCACACCACTTCCTACTAATTCAGCTCATACAGAGGTTCAAACCCACGACCTCTGCCTCACAAACACACATGATCGCAGCTGCTGAAGCATCTTACCCAGTCGCGTCTCCTGAAAAGCTAGCTATTCAGCAGCGCAAGTGTAGACACTTCAGGCTGAGGAGTGAGTTTCACAGGTCTCCATCTGCTACACTATGCTATGCTATTCTATGCTATTCTTTGCTATGCTGGTCCATGCATCAGGCCCATCTGTTGGCGTTTACCGGCAGCTCTCCCGCCCCCGAACTGATCTCCGGTCCACATTAACCAGGCTAATTTGTCTGCCAAAGCCCACTCTGATTGCTACCATGTGATGTCCTGTGAAAGGTGAGGGATGCCTACATATCTGTAGAGTGAAAGAGGGCTAGAAAGAAAGGT
Organism: Oncorhynchus kisutch; assembly: GCF_002021735.2. Classification (NCBI taxonomy): domain Eukaryota; kingdom Metazoa; phylum Chordata; class Actinopteri; order Salmoniformes; family Salmonidae; genus Oncorhynchus; species Oncorhynchus kisutch. The sequence continues at coordinate 23,164,781 of NC_034193.2, forward strand.
GGCGAGAATAAGAAAAAAGACAGATGACATGAAAGAAAAAGGAGAAAGAGATAGAGGCAGAGAGAGACAGAGACTCATAAAAGAGAGTAGAACATGACCTGTGCCGTTTCAGGTTCCTTGTTTAAGGGACTGAGCTTAATCTCCCAGATACAGCTGAGACAGAGAGATGAGAGCAGACTGATATCTCATCTGGCGCTCCTCTGAGACCATCTCGGTCACGTGTCTGTCTGTCTGGGAGTCTAGAAGCAGGCTGGGATCATGGACGACCACACAGATGGGAACAATACACTATCTCTGACTTCAACCCTCTGAGATACCCAAATCCCCAGATTCCCAGTCCCTCTATCCTTTAACGAGTCAAAGACCAGGAGACTCTCCCATACAGTGCGCACCACAGGGGAGGATCCGGATGATGAGCTTTGTCCATGCGACATGCGGGCATGGAGGGGGGGCGCTCATGCGGATGGAGGCCTGCATGGATAAAGAAGCTCAGGGGGGTAGTTCCTTCTTCGTGGAGGAATCCTATGGTGTGTGCTGCACTCTACACAGTAGAGCCTCTCTTCCTGTGAAACACTGTACAGACTCACCCCGAAAAAACTGCATTCAGTCAGAGCTCCACGTCCAAGCAGTAAGTCTCTTCTCAGCTAACCCACACCAACCCAAACCGCTTGGGGCTGAACAGCAGACATGACTTGGCTTGGGCCCTGTTGCTCCAGGCCTGTCCGTTTATTCAGCCCTATACCACTATAGTATACCCAGGGTCCCATCATTACTAATGAGAGCTGCCGCCCCATTACTTGTCCACCGATGCCAAGATCGGACGTGGGACTGTGGTACACAAATATGCCGATGTAATGTTTAAAACAGCCAGTTCGCATGTCCAGGTAGTGAGAGTACTGTAAGTCAACCGAAAGTGAGTCAAAACAGAAGTACTAGGGAAGAGGAAGTCAAAATCGACATCAAATATATCTCGCACTGACAGTGACAACAAACACATTCAGTCCTGAATATAAACACAATAATTCATCCAAATAATCAATGGTCAGACCAGATGCCTGATGAGAGTGAGAGAGGAACATTTCCCTGGGGGACCAGAAGCATGCCCCCTTTCAACAGAGGAAGTCCTGGACAACTGTGGGCCTTGTGTGTGCCAGGGAAAGCAGGAGTCAGGCTCTAGGTTCAACAACACGGGCACCTGTGAAAATACAGACGGCGCACCAACGTATCAAACCAAATAAACCCACCTTGGCGCGGAGCGAGGGGGCGCACTTTGATGACAGATGCCACTCGCTGGTCGCGCCCGAGGCCAATAAACCAGGATATACAGCGCTGGCAGGATGGGAGGTGGCGAGTGCTAGCAATGCTAATGCTAGTTTTTTTTCTTCACACTGTAGCGTCCGAGCATTCCGTCTCTCCACACACAGATGCTACATTTAGGCTAATGCTAGTTGTAGCTTAGCTGATTCACGTGTCACCATTAACAAAGCTCTTCTCACACCGCTAACACGACCGTTCAGTCATTCGTCATTTAACCACAACTTAGTGTGAATGATAGCATTGATTTAAGCTAACATTGACTTCATGACATAATAGCTCATTTGTTTAAGGGTGGTTTGCAGACTGTTGTAACTTGTGTACAGTATGTAATTTCCAGCAGCTGGAGCATGGTGGACACACTGTCCGACACGCTGCAGTGGAATAGCGGAAAGCCTGTTTCCTCCTCCTCCCCTTCCCTTTTCCTCTTTTCCTCCCTGTTTGGCTTGTGTCTCCTTCAGGCCAGGCCACATTAAGGGCCGCGGCTTTAGATTCTACAACCCTTAGGCCCAGAGCACGGAGGAAGGAAGGCCTCAGGTTTAGCTTGGCACCCCAAGCCTCCAACCGCCACACCAAGACGTCGCCAGCTGTGCCAGCTGTGACCGCCAGCTGCTCGAAACCAGAGGCCAAGCCAGACTGGCAGCCTGAACGTCCTTGGCGCGGCCCGTGCCCTTTTCCCTCTCTCCCATTGAGTGGCCATAATGAGAAATTCCTGCAGGCTAAAAGGTTGATGAGTTTTGGACCGGTGCGCTGTGCCGGTAAATCGTTACTTTTGAGGACCTAAAGCACAGGGAAAACAGGTACCTCATTGTGAAAACACGCGCGACTGGTCGAACGATCAATACCCAGAGACCTCGGCGCGGCCAGCCCTCGTAACCAGACTTTTAAAGCTTTTCCTCTTTATAATGCTGAGGTTTGGGCCCAGGGCTCGGGAAGTTTGATCCTACTTTATTCCACACCAGCACATTGTTTCCATAATAACTTAATGAATCTGCTAAGGTTTCTTTCGCACGTCGGAATCAAAGCTCGACTTAGGGGTTGTGGGTTTTTGTTGTGAGTTTTGTTACGGCGTACTGGAGATCGAGGACACTAGCTTCACTAATCATTGCTAGTTATTCTCATTACACGAAGCGATTAGCTAGATTGGGGTGCTTTCATTCGGCTTGGGTTCTGTTGGAGTCTGCTGAGCCGGTGAACAAGAGGGCAGTTCCCCCGAGTCACTTACGACCGCAATGGATTCTTCAGCCTAAACTATTTGCTTTGATGTGTCTGGCCAGATGACCCGTGGACTTCACACATTGGAGGAAAAAATCCCCAGAAATGATAAAAATGCAGGCACAAAAAAAAAAAATCCACACAATTCAACACAAATAATATTCCTATCTGAGCCATGGGACTGTCAGTAAGAAGCAATCAAGTGAATCTGTGAATGGCCGTCCCAGCAGAGCACAGCACACCTGTACCGGCTATTCCAGACTCAGGGATGGGGGGGGGGGGGGGGCTCTTCTCGCCCAGGTGCCTGAGGGAGAGGGTGTGAGGAGAAGTCTTTGTATCATCAAAGAGGGAGAAAGAGAGAGAGAAGGACAGAAATAAGGAAAGAAAAAAGAAAGAAAGAATGAAAGAGAGAAAGAAAGAGAGAGAGAGAGAAAGAAAGAGCGAAGGACAGAAAGAGAGAAAGAAAGAGAGAGAGGGAGGAAGACAGAAAGAAAGAAAGAAAGAAAGAAAGAATGAAAGAAAGAAAGAAAGAAAGAAAGAAAGAAAGACAGAAAGAAAGAAAGAAAGAAAGAAAGAAAGAAAGAAAGAAAGAAAGAAAGAAAGAATGAAAGAAAGAAAGAAAGAAAGAATGAAAGAAAGAAAGAAAGAAAGAATGAAAGAAAGAAAGAAAGAAAGAAAGAAAGAAAGACAGAAAGAAAGAAAGAAAGAAAGAAAGAAAGAAAGACAGAAAGAAAGAAAGAAAGAAAGAAAGAAAGAAAGAAAGAATGAAAGAAAGAAAGAAAGAATGAAAGAAAGAAAGAAAGAAAGAAAGAAAGAATGAAAGAAAGAAAGAAAGAAAGACAGAAAGAATGAAAGAAAGAATGAAAGAAAGAAAGAAAGAATGAAAGAAAGAAAGAAAGAAAGAAAGAATGAATGAAAGAAAGAAAGAAAGAAAGAATGAAAGAAAGAAAGAAAGCACAACAGATTATTCTTCAGAATAAGGAGAATTTGATGGCTTGGGAGTGTTTACATGTGCTACTTCAGAATGCCAGCAGTGTTATGGGCTGGTACCTTAAGGTTCTCGGTGACACTTGCCTTGAGGTTAGGACACCTACTTCATGGTAACATACTCATACCCCGTCTCAGATGTTTATATGTCCCATTGACGCAAGAAAGTCACTTGTCACAGAGATGAGGCAGTCTTATAGGTCATTAAAATCACTCCAACCTTCACCAGTATACTTTACCAATATGAAGAAACACTTAACTTTGCCATTCAATCTCTATCCAGCTGCCATCTTGCCAAAAGACCTCCACAAATGATGGTTACCTTAGGAGGTCAATCTCCCAATCACCCCCAGCCCTCCTGGCCTGGCTCAGGCATTAGGAATGTGTGCCATGGTGCCGTGAAGAAGTTATGTTTATTGTTTCAGGAGAGAGGTGAAGAGAGGGTGTGTGTGTGTGTGTGTGTGTGTGTGTGTGTGTGTGTGTGTGTGTGTGTGTGTGTGTGTGTGTGTGTGTGTGTGTGTGTGTGTGTGTGTGTGTGTGTGTGTGTGTGTGTGTGTGTGTGTGTGTAATAACAACCAGGTGAGAAGAGCTTCGTAAGCCCTGTGGAATGTGACCAATTCTTAAAAACAAGGGATTAGAAAGGTGGAAAAGAGAGAGAAAGAGGAGAAAGAGATTGAAATGCATTGTTGTTTACTCACTTTTTTTAAAGGTCACAACTGTACTTCACAGTTGTCCTCTGCCTCTGTGAACAGACTGTAGTTTCTCTGGCCTTAGTAGTCTGTCTTTTCATCTAAACTAGGACCTCTTCTACCCTCCTTATCTGTCTTGCACTGGGGTCAGGTGAGTCTGCCGAACTAAAATCAGCGAAAGGACACATTTCAGACTTCCCCAAAGACCTATTAGTTTGCGGTGTGGACACAGGAGTATACAGTAGTATTACACTGAGGGTGGGGTAGAACAGGCCAATGGTAAGGGGAAGGTGTTGAGCTACAACACAGCTAACGCCAGGGCTACAATAACCCCAGTGGTTAGCACCTTTCATCAGTTGCTAGGAAAACCTACAACGTGTTGGGTGGGAGGCGGAGGCACATGGGATTTAATTCAAGAATGATTTAGCAACAGCATTTGAATAGACTTCTGATTCAACTGCTATGATTACCTAGCAGCCTTGTATTCCGCATTCAAAAAAATTGTGTTTTTATCTCAAACTCTGCTGCTTCTTGTATTGTAAATTTGCAGTTCTCAAAAAATGAAAGGTACGACTATTACATGCAGGCATTTATCATTCAGAGTAGGCCCTTTGGCTACATTATTAGTAAGCAGTCGTTTATCTCTTACCTTATCTACTAGCAAAGAGTGTGCATTTATTGCAAATCAAGAAAAGAATGACTTTCCTCCACCCTTATTCCTGTCTTTTAATGACCCATTATTATTTTACTCCATTACATCCCGTTGCCAATAACACAAATCAGTGTGACATCTCAGGGGCCCAAAACAAACGTGGATTCCGACCATTTCCCCATCAACTGTTCCTGCTAGTGTATACTCTTGCCATTATGGATGTGTACTGCTAATGTCCCGAAAACAAGAGATTAGCCAAGTATAATCACATGCCTTTGTCGGCAGACTATTTTTGACATTTCTTCTCGGCGTAATGCATGCGTTCTCTCATTTTTCTCATCGTCTTTAACTGCCGACACATGCTTTCAATTACGGGGCCATCTGGTTCTCCGCCGACGGACCCAAAAAGATGGAAAGTTACAAGAGCGTGCACACCCACGGTTTTATACCTGAGAGGTAACCTCTCCCTGAGGAGGACAGACATTTGATGGAGCCTGGGACTCCAGAGAGAGAGAGCGCGAGAGACTTGAAGGGAAGGAGAGAGAGAGACAGAGAGAGAGAGAGAGGTGGAGAGAAGGAGTGGGAGAGAAATAGAGGGATAGTGAGAGGGAGATGGAAAGTGATTCGCTTGGAGTGATTTTGTTTGACTTGGAACGGTTAGACACCATTACGAAACTTTAGATGACAGAGACGATGAATTTGAGTACTAAAAACGTTATATGTTCTGCACAGGAACATACTTCTTGTGCCTTTATGCAACAGAAACAGTTTTGTTTAAAAAAAAATGTAGCATCACCTCAAATGTAACATTACCATTGATTACATTATTATTGGTCTGCGATATCTTCAATCAATTGACGTTTGAGTTGGACACCTAACGACACCATTATAAATCCTCAGTAGCTAGCTCAACAACCTTCTCACCTCACCCTTTGTACAGTCCCTTCCCGGCTAACAACAAACATTCCCACATCTTCAGAGAACGCTCCCTTAAGTCTCATTAGGTCATTGCCTAATGTCTTCATAGGAATGTTCTAGTGATGTGGAAGGACTGTTTCCAAGAGACCATTCCCTTAATGTCGAACAAACTTACCCAGAACGTGGTTAACACGTTCTCAGAATATTCGAATGTTAATGTCCTAGGCACGTTTCATTGGAACGTAGAAAGAATGTTCAGGTGTCCATTTTTTCTGAGGGTTAGGAGTATATTTCATCGACGTCACCGACTCACACCAAACACACATGGTTGCCAGGTTCTAAACATATACCATAAGATATTAACTTTATAGACCCATTTCATGGGACTTTGCAAGAATGTTCATGTGTCCAGTTTACTGAGGGTTAGGAGTATATTTGCCATCAACATTATGCCAAACACACACAGAACATGGTTGCCTTGTTCTCAGAATATAAAATATGGAATGTTCTATGGAATTATGTGGAATTTTGCTGCAGTGGGCTAAATCATGGTCACACAGAGTTTTTTTTTCGGTCTTCTTTATCAAATCTACTTTGAAACAAAAGCGTCTCACACACATGGTTATGGGCTTATAAAACAGAAGACACCTGTAAAAGAAGACACTTTGTATTCCATTTGGAGTTTGCATCCCAATATGACACTTTATATACATCACAGAAGACAGACAAATAACAAAGCTGTTTGACATAGAAACACAGGATTTTATCCATTTTTTTGCATAAAAAAAAAAGGTTTATTAATGATGAAATTATGAAAGACATTCATAATATTCCACCAATGAGGCCACTAGGTCATTTGACTGCAGGAAAAGGCTACTAGGAATACGACTTTAAGATCGCGAAAACGTTTATCATATATGTCAGATGTCAATACTGGCTGATGTCAAAACACAGTAAGTTGTCTTCTCTCAAATGAGTCTTTTTTTTTTCACCCAATTTCGTGGTATCCAATTATTAGTAGTTACTGTCTTGTCTCATTGCTACAATTCCCGTACGGGCTCGGGAGAGACAAATGTCGAGAGCCATGCGTCCTCCGAAACACAACACAACACAACCAAGCCGCACTGCTTCTTAACACAGCGCGCATCCAACCCAGAAGCCAGCCGCACCAATGTGTCGGAGGAAACACCGTACACCTAGCAACCTGGTCTGCGTGCACTGCGCCCAGCCCGAGTTGCTAGTGCGCAATGAGAAAGGATATCCCTACTGGCCAAACCCTCCCTAACCCGGAAAACACTAGGCCAATTGTGCATCGCCCCATGGACCTCCCGGTCGCAGGCCGGCTGCGACAGAGCCTGGGCTAGAACCCAGAGTCTTTGGTGGCACAGCTTAGACCACTGCTCCACCCAGGAGGCTCTCGAATGAGTCTTTGATCATATTTTTGCGATATTCCTACCTCGATACATTTTTCATTTAACATAGGGTCTAACACATTTCTCCTATTTGTCTGCCTCTTTAGTCCAGGGTGCATTGCATGGTGCCGTTGCGAATGTCATACTCCGCTCTACGAGGCACATCGATCTGCAGGTTGAACATGGTGAGATTGTAGACTCCTAAATTGATTGTGCAGTTTGTTTAGGTGAACATGTACAGCTAACTAGCCACTTCACGTGCTGATATTGACTTTGGTGTTATTGTGTGTAGCTAGCTACCTAGCTACAGTTGCTAGGAAGGCAGCCAGCCCATAGGGGGAGCATTGCATTGTGGGGCTTGTAGTCAACTTGAGCTGCAAGAGATTTCCACAATTTTCACATTTTGCTACCAACCTTATTATAATGACAAAATTGGACATTTTTCCCCAAAACATATTGTTCTCACATACTAGTGTTATGTAACACTGTAAATTATAGGAATGAGTGGTTTTGGGTGGATTTTTCCTTTAACGGAATGTTCTCTAACAACAAAACATTCTAACATACACTACACGATCAAAAGTATGTGGACACCTGCTCGTCAAACATCTCATTCCAAAATCATGGGAATTAATATGGAGTTGGTCCCCCCTTTGCTGTTATAACAGCCTCCAATCTTCTGGGAAGGCTTTCCACTAGATGTTGGAACATTGCTCTGGGGACTTACTTCCTTTCAGCCACAAGAGCATTAGTGAGGTCGGGCAGTGATGTCAGGCGATTAGGCCTGGCTCGCAGTCGGCGTTCCAATACATCCCAAGGTTGTTTGATTGGGTTGAGGTTAGGGCTCTGTGCAGGTCATTCAAGTTCTTCCCCCCCGATTTTGACAAACCATTTCTGTATGGACCTCGCTTTATGCATGGGTGCATTGTCATGCTGAAACATGAAAGGACCTTCCCCAAACTGTTGCCACAAAGTTGGAAGCACAGAATTGTCCAGAATGTCATTGTATGCTGTAGCGTTAAGATTTTCCTTCACCGGAACTAAGGGGCCTAACCCGACCCATGAAAAACAGCCACAGACCATTATTCCTCCTCCACCAAACTTTACAGCGGACACTATGCATTGGAGCAGGAAGCGGTCTCCCGGCATCCGCCAAACCCAGATTCATCCGTTGGACTGCCAGATGGTGAAGTGTGATTCATCACTCAAGAGAATATGTTTCCACTGCTCCAGAGTCCAATGGTGGTGAGCTTTACATTACTCCAGCCGATGCTTGGCAATGCGTATGGTGATCTTAGGCTTCCTATGGCTGGTCGGCCATGGAAACCCATTTCATGAAACAACTTCGCGGCTGAGCCGTTGTTGCTTCTAGACGTTTCCACTTCACAATAACAGCACCAGTGGACCAGGGCAGCTCTAGCAGGGCAGAGATTTGCCAAACTGACTTGTTGGAAATTCTACGACGGTGCCATGTTGAAAGTCACTGAGCTCTTCAGTAAGGCCATTCTCCTGCCAATGTTTGTCTATGGAGGTTGCATGGCTGTGTGCTCAATTGTATACACCTGTCAGCAACAGGTGTGACTGCAATAGCCGAAGCCACTCATTTGAATGGGTGTCCACATACTTTTGTATATATAGTGTACATACAATGTTTCACTAACTAACAGAAAACTGGACGCTCAAACACCCGGGGAACATTATGGGTAACGTTACAAAAATGTTACCTCTCCCTATAATTGTTAGATGGGTTCCATCTTGCCCCCGTTTATTTGTCTGTAATATCATGTACCACAAGGATTGCTGCTGTCTCTGTCTCAGAGCCTTTCTCCCACGACAGTGGGAGGGGGATATCAGCCCCACAGCCGCACACATACCTGTGGGCTACCTAGCGCCGGGATCACAAATACAGAGATAGAGACTACATTCCTTCTTCTCCTGCTGCTGTTGCCACCACCACCTGCCTGCCTTTCCTCACCCGTCGAATGCAGGAACGCGATCGCGGAACACAACGCTACCACAACGTTGCACCAGCCCCCGGACAGCTGCAGCCCAGGTGGCAACTCAGAGAGGCAGTGAAAGTCACCCAGGGTCCCTCACCCACTGCTCTATACTCTATGACATTCCCAGATGGTCTACACACATGCATGAGCTCACACAACCTCCACAATCATCCCTATACTTCCCACTAGTAACAGATGAATATGAATCAAATTGATATCTCCATTTGGACAATCTTCTCTGAAGTATATATTCAGATGAAAGTCCTGGGTAAATTGGCCACAGTAGCATGATAACATTATATTCATTACTTTATTAAACAGGAAGACGGAAGATTTCTCATCCATGTAGTAAGTCAATGACTTGTGGAGCTATGCTCTGTTTAGTACAGAGGCAATGACCACATCTAGTGAAGGAGACAGTTTAACATCTGTCGTTTACTTTCCTGTTGATCTTTAGATATTTCTGGCCCTTCTTGCAATGATACTGCTCTCTTTATCTCCCAGAACCTCTACCTCCCCACCTCCTCACCCCCAAATGGAAGGAGGGGGGGAGGGGGGGGAGCAGCCGGACTCATTTAATGCATCTTCAGGCCTGTAAAGACCCTTAAGAGAGGCACACCTGAGCCGGTTCGTAAAAAACCCCGGTTGGAAAGGGCTCGTGCAGCTGCCTTTCTGTCTGCAGCCGCTTCAGTCCTTATTACAGGCTGGCTTTTCTCCTTCCTCTCCTAGTTACCCTCCTGCCCCTCCACGATCACCCCCCCCCTCACTCCCCATCTTCCCAAGTCCACCTCAGTTTCTCTCACTGTCTCTCTCTCTATCTATGACCCCGTGTCTATGACCCCGTGTCTATGACCCTGTGCCTATGACCCTGTGTCTGTCATGTACATACATCCTACTATCCACCTATGTGTCCCCCCCTTCGTGACCTTTGACTTTGGTTGTCTGTAGGTCACCCGCCCCCTTCCCAAACCATACACACACAACTTTGTCTTTCTCTCTTCCCAACCCTTCATTATCTACTCCTTCCCCTTTCCCTGACTTTCCACTTGTATCTGTCTAAATATTCCTCTCTGCCCATCTAAATGTATATACACAATCACACACACACACACACACACACACACACATGTTTATTTTACTATTCTTGTGGGGACCAAACAATTTATTCCCATTCAAAATCCTATTTTCCCTTACCCCTAACCCTAACCATAACCATAACCCTTAACCTAACCTTTACCCTAAACCTAACCGTAACCCCAAACCACTAACCCTAACCCTAACCCTAACCCTAATTCTAACCCTAACCCTAATTCTAACCCTAACTCTAAATCTAACCCTTAAACTTGTATAGTGCACTAGCCCTATGGGCCCTGGACAAATGTAGTACACTATAAAGGGACTAGGGTGCCACGTGGGACATAGCCTGTGTCAGTCAGTGGTAATGAACTCTGGGTGGTTGGTGGGAGGTGAGCCTGTCCTTTGGGAACTCTCCCAGTTTTCTTTTAATTATTCCTACCTGAGACCACCAGGCCAATCTCCCACTATCACAATTAAGCTCTCTTTTTCAGCGTATTCAGGAGGAAGCGGCATTCCAGGGAATTAGAGTCGATTTCACTTGGCCTCCAGTACTTTTTGGGAATACTTGGACAGAAAATGTACTCTCCTATCTATCGGAATCTACTTTCCCCCCAACATGGAACCAGTCTAGCATTCAGTTATTTCCCCAACATTTTTAGATCCTTTTCAACTCAATTAAATACAACTTTATTGGTCCCCTCAGGGCAATTTAGATGACATGGTCAGAGCACTTAAGATTAGATACCAGGCCTGTATTCATAAAGCGTCTCAGAGGCTATGTTTAGACAGGCAGACCAATTCAGATATTTTTTTTCAATAAATGCTCTTTTGACCAATCCGATCAGCTCTGAAAAATGTGACTGGTCAAAAGACCAATTCGTGGAAAGAATATCAGAATTGGGCTGCCTGTCAGAGTAGGAGTGCTAGTCTAGAATCAGATCTCCCCTCTTATTCATCATCATTCAAAGGGAAACATCCTCGATCACTCCTACTCTCAGACACTGTGAATAAGGGTGTGGTATGACTGTGATTTTAGGTGGCAAGAGAAATGTCCACAGATATATATAATACCATACCCAACCACATCCGAGTACCTAAAACGTGTGTTATGTTAGAATCGTGGTTTTATGAAGGATGATCCCAGTTGTTCCAACCGCAGGGACAATCGTACACCACTGTCCTCAGTAAATCATCTCTGAGACACAGAGCTGAGCCTGTCTGGTGTGAGAGCACATTCACCAGCTTGTCAACACTACACACATTCACCACACACACACTATATATCTCTCTCTCTTTCACACACATACACACACACATACACACAGTCTTGTTTAACTAACCTTGTGGACACAAACAATTCAGTCCCATTCAAAATCCTATTTTTCCTAAACCGGAAGCCTAACCCGTACAATTACCCTAATCCCAACCCTAAACTTAACCCTAACCTTAATCCAAAAAACCTAACCTTAACCCTAAACCTAACCCTATCTCCAAACCCTAACCTAAAACACACACACACACACACACACACACACACACACACACACACACACACACACACACACACACACACACACACACACACACACACACACACACACACACACACACACACACACACACAGCTGCCCTACATAAAGTCTCACAACTCATACCTCCTTGCTTGACACCTGCCACAAGTGTCACAGTCAACCCAGACCCTTCCCATGTGTGACACACCGTGACCCCCTCTTCAGCTACAGATGTTTCCCCCTCTGCCCACACACCAACCCCCCTGTAAATGGCTTGTGCACCGGAAACCCCCCACACCAGCCTGTGTACCATAGCTACATACCTCAATACCTGTACCCATTGTCCCAGCCCCTTCAGTCCCATACCCCTCCTCTGCACCTGTGCATACGGAATTACAATTCACCCTCTATAGTTTCTAGGGAGTGGGGGATGTGTGTGTGTGTGTGTGTGTGTGTGTGTGTGTGTGGTGGCACCTTAATTGAGGACGGGCTCAAAGCAATGGATGGAAATGGTATAAATGGCATGGTTTCAAACACATCACATGTTTGATTCCATTCCATTCACTCCATTCCAGCCATCATTATAAGCCGTCCTCCCCTCACCAGCCTCCTGTGGTGTGTGTGTGTATGCGTGCGTGTGTTGTGCATGTGTTCGTGTGTGTGTGTGTGTGTATGCGTGCGTGCGTGTGTTGTGCATGCGTTCGTGTGTGTGTGTGTGTGTGTCTGTGTGTGTGTGGAAGATGTTTCCTCTCCTATTACGTTACTGTGTGGTATGGTGGGGAACTTCCCTTTCTCACCACAACTGAGAAATGCACGGTGTGTTGATCACAAAGGAGGAGTGGGCCTGACCATATAAACATGTCTAGTCTGAAAAGTACAGGGAGAAACACTATTAATGGCAAAATGAGTGAAACCACCAACTGGAGGGACATTAGCATAAAATCAAATCATAGACTGGCGTAACACGCAGGATACGTACTCTGGTCTCCCAGTGGAGCATCTAACGTCTTAGGCCATTAGGAAATTCCCTATTGGGCAGATGGCTCGGCACTGGTGTTGACGTTTGCAGGCAGGTCTACTTCATCACGTGACCATGACCAACTCAAATCCGCTACATTCACCCCCCTTCAAACCTCCTCCCCCCCATTAGAGACCACCCCACGTTGGGCGCCATTGTAACACACGAGATACGAACCTGAGTCTCGCACGGGAGCAACCAACATCTTCGGCCAAATGGAAATTCCCTATTGGCCCGATGGCAGACACTGGTTTTAAAGTTCGCAGGCGGATCTACCTCGTCACGTGACCATGACCGACTCATGTCAGCTACGCTGGGATTGGAAACATCAACCCGAAAAAGCCAAACCATCAACTAAAAATGCTAAATCTATCCTTTGAGGAGGTAGGCTAGATGATAAATCAGTCAAACATGAGCATTTTAATGTTTTAACCTTAAGCTGAATGTGGGATCAGTCTCTACTTAGCTAGCCTGTTAGCTAGCTCTAGCATGCTAGACATAATATGTGTTAGCCAGCCATAGCAAGAGTCAGCTAGCCATATCGTAGCGTGTTAGCTTATCTCTCCTAGCGGGGAGGGTAAATGCACGCCTTTTATGCACCTTTCTTTGGCACAAGCACTTACCCACCTATTGCGGGAAAATGCATTGAAATTAGAAGGAGCATTTACTTTAATCAGCATGAATGGCTGTCAGCGTTTACCCAACAATTTTTTTTTTTACCGCTACATCACTGCTCTCGCCAATTAGCATTTCACCGTGCGTCCTTTGAGGAGGGGCAAGGCTGGGTTTAGGGTCCTCCCCCTCAGTCTGAGTCTCTGTACCCAGCACCCCACCTGTAATTACCTAGGGATTACCCTTTTATATGAGCAGCCTTTATAGCATCCACAGGGACTTCCTGCTTCCCCTCAAAAACCCTCCAATAAAAAGCCCTCTCTGCAGGATCGCAGCAGGGCACCGGCCAATCAAACCCATTCCCTTGCTCTCACGGAATCCCAAGGCCAACAATGTGACCATATGGAATTGGGAGCACCATTCAATATGTATGTGGTCTCCTTTTATATGTAGAAGATGAATAGATGGATGTACCAGCAGTGAGTTCCTAATGATTGTTACAGTGAAATGGTTGGTGAGGGATGAGAGGGGACTTGGCAGACTGATCCATACCCCTCTGTTCTTTAAAACATCCACACTCTCTTGCCATCTGCTGTTTACCTAAAGTTTGGGTGGCTTTCTGTTTATACGCCTTTTTCGATGATATATGCTAAGTATGGGGGTATTACAGGATTTCCATTAGTCCTTGTGCTAAATGTACTTCAAAGAAATGGACCGATTCTGATAGAATGACTGGTGTGCGGCATCCATATTAGGAAGTCATGCTGGGCCAGGGTTCTTCTTCTTGTGCTTTCCAGATCAGTAACAGCCAGTCATAACGGAGTAGGAGCGCATTCCACTTTTCAGCCCAGATCCCAAATATCCTACCACCCCTCCTTATCCAAATTCTGTTGAGGAACGCCGAGAGAAGGAAAGAACTGTAAAATCAGGCAGGAATTCTGTTTATGGGCCGTCAGGACAAAGCTGCTGCTGGAGAGGGATAGCCATATCGCCAACAGCAACGTTGAAGCTGCTGGGTAAAGTGGCACTGCCAGATGGTGAAGTGCTTTAAGCCACATTAAAGTATACACACAATCAGTCACACACACGCAAACGCACAACCACTAACATAAAATAACCCACACACACACGCATGCATGCACATTCTCACACACCCACGCGCACACACACACACACACACACACATGCACACATGCACACACACACTAACATTGAAAGACAGACACGCTCACACACACACTCTAACATGCAATGACACACACACGGAGCCAGCCATGTAATTGCTATTGGACTGCTTCGTAGCCTGTAGCACCATGGTCGCACGCAATGTTTCGATCGGGAGCTCCCCAAGTCACAGAGAAAGAGAGGACGCCAACAGAGGGGGGGAATGAGGGATAGAAAGCGAGTGGTAGTGAGTGGGAAAAGCCCAACATAAAAGGTTCTGGCTCTGTCAAGCAAGGTCACACCCAACCCAATGGAGCATTGGATCAACACCTGCCATCAATGGTCCTATGATAGATTTGTGTTGAAAACAAACCAAGGAACCAATTTCAGGACCTAGTTGAAGTCCTAATTAAACCTTTAACTTTATTGCCATCATTGGTCAGTTAGAAATAAGAACATGGACATTTGGCAGATACTTCTATACTAAATAAATACGAGTAATATGAACACTCATATTGATGTGATTCGCATCATGCTCAAACTTAACGATCCATTTGGCACCACAATAATACCATCAGCTGAATAATATATTGAACAAAGTCAGACTGGAGCAAAAAGCAGCATGCACAGGTGGTACAGTACCCAGGACCACATTTTTACAAGCCACAAAAACGCCAAAGTGTACGCTACACCCCATCCTGGCTTGTATAAAGTACCACATTCTTACACTATATAAATAGGCATAGATTGAGAAATAATGACGAGGGCAGCAAGTGTTCTCAAAGAGCTCTCGACCAGGCTTTCTCCAAAAAGAGACCCCTGGAAACATGTGGTCTCTCCTCACTCAATACCTCGTGGGAACCATTTTGGGCTTTCCTCTTTATTTATGCCTTCTTTACAGAGTGATGTGTTGTCTTTGTGTGTGTGTGTGTGTGTGTGTGTGTGTGTGTGTGTGTGTGTGTGTGTGTGTGTGTGTGTGTGTGTGTGTGTGTGTGTGTGTGTGTGTGTGTGTGTGTGTGTGTGTGTGTGTGTGTGTGTGTGTGTGTGTGTGTGTGTGTGTGGTGTGTGTCTGTCTGTCTGTCTTTGGGAGCAGTCTGAGATTCGTTCATCAGTGTGAATAAAAAACATTTGACTACATTTTTGTCCATGAGAGTACTATGAATCAATATTACAACTGACCCATTGACAACAATATGCCAAGCAAACATTCCACTCTTCAAACACACATCAATCTTTATGAATGCTGTTATCAGTTTGAAACGTCTGGTTGTAAATCTAACACGGTTAAAGGGTTTTATGGATATTACTTGGGATTTGTTTTTTGGGAGAATAAAACTTCCAGGCTGCCAATAATAATCCTCGAGCTTCACAGTAAAATGCCATTTATTTGCTCCATATGTTTGTTACAATGTGCAAAATCATCATGCATGTCACTGAAAGATGTTAAATGCTCTGTTTATAGTATTAGATCACAACACTGGGGAATGGGAATCAAACAACCTACTCGTATGAGTAGAATATCACTATGCACACTTGAGAAGGAGGGGGATGTTGATTGAAAAAGTCAGCATTACTATGTACCGGGTGTGAGTTCTATGTTTTTGAAGTTTTGTTTTGTAGTATATGTCCTGTCCTTTACTGCATGTAGTGTGTTTTTGTTGTATGAACAACTACACAAAAGAAGTTACCTCTCGATGACAAAAAAACATATTTGATTTGGAATGTAAAGTTTTTGGGGATTTGAAACTCCATCTCTCTTTGGCCACATAACCACCGTTATGACATCACCAGCATGGCTCTAGTGCGTCACAAGGAAATCAGCTTGGTTTGCCATGGAATCCATCTATGCCATTGTACAACCCAACATTCTACAGACATATTCAAGAGTCTCCTCATAACCAACCGCGCCTTCTGAGAAGACTTGATTGAGACACTGAATAACTTTGCATTGCTAAAATGTCACGTCACTAAGACTTTGGCTACGAGTCTGACTCTCAGTCTGACAAGGAAGAGTCTGACTCTATCTCTGACTTGGTCGACTGTGGATATGTGTCTGAAGGTGACTCTGAGTCAGATGAGCAGTCAGAAGTTTTCTGGAGAGGTGATGTAATAGCTTTCTTCTTGGGAAGGAGAGGACCAAAGCGCAGGGTGGTAAGTGTCCATGGTTCTTTAATGACCGAAACTCAACATGAACACACTACAAAACAATAAACGTGGCAAAACCCGAAAACAGTCCTATCTGGTGCAGAGAACACAGAGACAGGAAACAATCACCCACAAATCCCAACACAAAACAGGCTACCTAAATATGGTTCCCAATCAGAGACAATGACTAACACCTGCCTCTGATTGAGAACCATATCAGGCCTATAGGGGAGGGTCTGGGTGGGCATCTGTCCGCGGTGGCGGCTCTGGCACTGGACGTGGACCCCACTCCATCATTGTCTTAGTCCACCTCCTTAGCGTCCTTTGAGTCCAGGCCCTCCCAGCTATCCTCGCCAAAGACCCAGGGCCGTGGAGCCCCAGTGGCAAGGAACGATGCCCTGAACTGGGCTGAGCTGGAACAGCCAGTGGACCAGACTATGGCCCATGTGGGCCTGAAGGTCATGGGGGTCATGGTGAGCAAGCACCATGTGGAGCCCCAGAACTCCAGCCATGAGATCACCAGAGGGCCTGTGCCTGTGTTGGTGCCATCGTGGGTTGCCTGGATAAGAAGCAGGAAGGCATACAAGTGAGAGATCAGCTGAAGATGCCACAATGGTGTGGAGAGTCTCCCATGAGAGGGCCAGAGAATCAGCCTTGTCTAGTTGTCCAGGAGACTTTCAGCCAGAGGGCCAGAGAATCAGCCTCGTCTAGTTGTCCAGGAGACTTTCAGCCAGAGGGCCAGATAATCAGCCTTGTCTAGTTGTCCAGGAGACTTTCGGCCAGAGGGCCAGAGAATCAGCCTTGTCTAGTGTCCTATAGGGGAGGGTCTGGGTGGGCATCTGTCCGCGGTGGCGGCTCTGGCACTGGACGTGGACCCCACTCCATCATTGTCTTAGTCCACCTCCTTAGCGTCCTTTGAGTTGCGACCCTCGCCGCCGACCTGGGCCTAGGAACCCTAACAAAGGACTCCACTGGACAGAGGGGCAGCTCCGGACTGAGGTAGCTCAGGACTGAGGGGTAGCTCAGGACTGAGGGGTAGCTCAGGACTGAGGAATAGCTCAGGACTGAAGGGTAGCTTAGGACTGAGGAGTAGCTCAGGTGGCTCCATGCTGACTGGCGGCTCCTGCGGCTCCAAGCTGACTGGCGGCTCCTGCGGCTCCAAGCTGACTGGCGGCTCTGGCGGCTCCATGCTGACTGGCGCCTCTGGCGGCTCATGACAGACTGGCGGCTCTAGCAGCTCTGGACAGACGGGAGACTCTAGCAGCTCTGGACAGACGGGAGACCCTGATGGCACTGGGCAGACGGGCAGCTCAGACGGCGCTGGGCAGACGGGCAGCTCAGGCGACGCTGGGCAGACGGCAAGGTCAGGTGGCGCTGGGCAGACTGGAGACTCCGGCAGTGCTGGAGAGGAGGAAGGCTCTGGCAGCGCTGGACAGAGGAGCTCTGGCGCCTCTGGCCTGAGGGGCTCTGGCGCCTCTGGACTGAGGGGCTCTGGCGCCTCTGGACTGAGGGGCGGAAACTCTGGCAGTGCCGGACAGGCGGGAGACTCTGGCAACGCTGGAGAGGAGGAAGGCTCTAGCCGCGCTGGAAAGAGGAGCTCTGGCACCTCTGGACTGAGGGGCTCTGGCGCCTCTGGACTGAAGGGCTCTGGCGCCTCTGGACTGAGGGGCAGAAGCTCTGGCAGCGCCGGACAGGCGGGAGACGCCGACAGCGCTGGAGAGGAGGAAGGCTCTGGCATCGCTGGACAGGCGGGAGACTCCGGCAGCGCTGGAGAGGAGGAAGGCTCTGGCAGCGCTGGACAGAGGGGCTCTGGCGCCTCTGGACTGAGGGGCTCTGGTGCCTCTGGACTGAGGGGCGGAAGCTCTGACAGCGCCGGACAGGCGGAAGACTCCGGCAGCGCTGGAGAGGAGGAAGGCTCTGGCCGCGCTGGACAGAGGAGCTCTCGCGCCTCTGGACTGAGGGGCTCTGGCGCCTCTGGACTGAGGGGCTCTGGCGCCTCTGGACTGAGGGGCTGAAACTCTGGTAGCGCCGGACAGGCGGGAGCACCCTTATTTATGGGATGGAGAGACAGCCTGGTGCGGGGTGCCGGCACTGGTGGTACCGGGCTGGGGGCACGCACCTCAGGGCGAATGCCTTGCATACTACGCCAAATCAACTGCTCTCTCTCTTCACTCTCCCCCAATTCTATTAACACCTCCTTGAGTGTCTCCTCATCTCCCATCCGTTCACTCTCCTCCATTCTGTCCAATAACTCCTCGATCCTCTCAGACTCAGCCCTCAGCTTCGCCGACAGCTCCAATTCCATCCATGGCTCCTTACGGTAAACAGGGGGAGTTGGCTCAGGTCTGACTCCTGACTCTGCCACACTCTCTCTGTGCCTCCCCACAATACATTTTTGGGCCTATCTCTAGGGCTTCTAGCCGCTCTGCTGTGCCAGCTCCTCATAATGCCGCCTCTCTGCTTTCGCTGCCTCCAGCTCTGCTATGGGGCGGCAATATTCCCCTGGCTCTGCCCAGGGTCCTTTCCTGTCTAGGATCTCCTCCCAAGTCCATTTTTCCAAATAGTGCTGCCTCTCCCACTGCTGCTGCTGCTGCTGCTTTTTCTGCTGCTGTTGCCTCTCCTGCTGCTGCTTTTGCTGCTGCTGCTGTTGCTCCTGCATCAGTACTGAAAAGACTGAGTACTATCAGTCTGAAAAGGAAGACAATGATTCTAACTTTGACTCGGACTGCGAGTGTGGCTTCGTCTCTGACTGTAACGTTGAGTCAGAAGACAAGTCAGAGGAGTCCAGAGAGGTGAGCCTCGTCATAGAACCCAGGCCCTCCCAGCTATCCTCGCCAAAGACCCAGGGCCGTGGAGCCCCAGTGGCAAGGAACGATGCCCTGAACTGGGCTGAGCTGGAACAGCCAGTGGACCAGACTATGGCCATTGTGGGCCTGAAGGTCATGGGGGTCATGGTGAGCAAGCACCATGTGGAGCCCCAGAACTCCAGCCATGAGATCACCAGAGGGCCTGTGCCTGTGTTGGTGCCATCATGGGTTGCCTGGATAAGAAGCAGGAAGGCATACAAGTGAGAGATCAGCTGAAGATGCCACAATGGTGTGGAGAGTCTCCCATGAGAGGGCCAGAGAATCAGCCTTGTCTAGTTGTCCAGGAGACTTTCATCCAGAGGGCCAGAGAATCAGCCTCGTCTAGTTGTCCAGGAGACTTTCAGCCAGAGGGCCAGATAATCAGCCTTGTCTAGTTGTCCAGGAGACTTTCGGCCAGAGGGCCAGAGAATCAGCCTTGTCTAGTTGTCCAGGAGACTTTCAGCCAGAGGGCCAGAGAATCAGCCTTGTCTAGTTGTCCAGGAGACTTTCGGCCAGAGGGCCAAAGAATCAGCCTTGTCTAGTTGTCCAGGAGACTTTCGGCCAGCCAGTGGGCCAAAGAATCAGCCTTGTCTAGTTGTCCAGGAGACTTTCAGCCAGAAGGCCAGAGAATCAGCCTTATCTAGTTGTCCAGGAGACTTTCAGCCAGAGGACCAGAGAATCAGCCTTGTCTAGTTTTCCAGGAGACTTTCAGCCAGAGGACGAGAGAATCAGTCTCTTCTAGTTGTCCAGGAGACTTTCAGCCAGAGGACCAGAGAATCAGCCTTGTCTAGTTGTCCAGGAGACATTCAGCCAGAGTGCCAGAGAATCAGCCTTGTCTAGTTGTCCAGGAGACTTTCAGCCAGAGGACCAGAGAATCAGCCTTGTCTAGTTGTCCAGGAGACTCAGCCAGAGGACCAGAGAATCAGTCTCTTCTAGTTGTCCAGGAGACTTTCAGCCAGAGGACCAGAGAATCAGCCTTGTCTAGTTGTCCATGAGACTTTCAGCCAGAGGACCAGAGAATCAGCCTTGTCTAGTTGTCCATGAGACTTTCAGCCAGAGGACCAGAGAATCAGTCTCTTCTAGTTGTCCGGAAACACCGTGCACCTGGCGCCCTGGTTAGCGTGCACTGTGCCCGGCCCGCCACAGGAGTCGCTAGTGAGCGATGAGACAAGGATATCCCTACCGGCCAAGCCCTCCCTAACCCGGACGACGCTAGGCCAATTGTGCGTTGCCCCAAGGACCTCCCAGTCATGGCTAGCTGCGACGGAGCCTGGGCGTGAACCCAGAGTCTCTGGTGGCACAGCTTTTTTTTTGTTGCTTTTGTGCTTTTATGTTTTTCTTGGAAGACATGGGGCGGCAGTGTAGCCTAGTGGTTAGAGCATTGGACTAGTAACCGAAAGGTTGCATGTTCAAATCCCCGAGCTGACAAGGTACAAAATCTGTCGTTCTGCCCTTGAACAGGCAGTTAACCCCCTGTTCCTAGGCCGTCATTGAAAATAAGAATTTGTTCTTAACTGACTTGCCTAGTAAAATAAAGGTACAATAAATAAACAAACGTGAAAATCATTGAAAATTACATGTATTCTAATTACCAGGTCACCCAGGAGAGGACAAGGGAATCAGCCCTTGACCCAGGAAGTTCAGACTCTGAGCGAACCAATGGGAAGAGAGGGAGGTCCGTCTGCTGAGGATAGCAACTCGACTCAAACAACCTTAAATAAAGTTTCATGTGCTGTAAGTGGGCGAGCACCATTTCATTGCATGTTGTTATTTATTAATATATATATATATTATTTTTTTCTGACTGCATGAAACTCCAATTACTAAATATGTTACTATCATTTTTGTAGGCTATATTATTATATTGATTTAATAAAAATGTCTACTGTCTTTTTGGTCTCATTGTCCTTGTGTTCTTTAATGGTTACCATTACTTGTGATTGAGTTTGAATATAGCTCAATAAAAATGCATCTGACTGACTTACTAAGCTAAGATTGTTTTAAATCTTCTTCATCATCTACAAAAATAAGATATACTTCAAACAGGATTTGAATCTCCATCTCTTCCGGGCCATATAACCACATCAGGAAATGCATCAGGAAATTAAAAGTACATTTCTATTCTATTAATTTCAAAATAGATGTGAATATACACTGAAAAAATATATAAACTCAACATGCAACAATTTCAATGATTTCACTGAGTTCCAGTTCATATAAGGACATCTAGCAATTGAAATACATTCATTAGGCCCTAATCTATGGATTTCACATGACTGGGAATACAGATGTGCATGCAGGGACGTAGGGACGTGGATCAGAATACCAGTCAGTATCTGCTTCATGCAGCGCGACATCTCCTTCGCATAGAGTTGGTCAGGCTGTTGATTGTGGCCTGTGGAATATTGTCCCACTCCTCTTCAATGGCTGTGTCAAAGTTGCTGGATATTGGCGGGAACTGGAACACGCCGTCGTAAATGTCGATCCAGAGCATCCCAAACATGCTCAACGGGTGACATGTCTGGTGAGTGTGAAGGACATGAAAGAACTAGGACAATTGTGTGCAGATCCTTGCGACATGGGGTCGTGCATTATCATGCTGAAACATGAGGTGGATGCAGTGGATGAATGGCACGACAACAGGCCAACAGTATCTCTGGGCATTCAAATTTCCATCGATAAAATGCTAATGTGCTTGTTGTCTGTAGCTTATGCCTGCCCATAACATAACCCTACCGCCACCATGGGGCACTCTGTTCACAACATTGACATCAGCAAATCGCTCACCCACAAAACGCCACACTGCCCAGTACAGTTGAAATCGGGATTCATCCGTGTAGAGCACACTTCCCCAGCGCTGGCGTGGTTACACATGGTCTGCGGTTGTGAGGCCGGTTGGACGTCTTGCCAAATTCTCTAAAACGACGTTGGAGGCGGCTTATGGTAGGGAAATTAACAATAAATTCTCTGGCAGCAGCTCTGGAGGACATTCCTGCGGTCAGCATGCCAATTGCACGCTCCTTCAAAACTTGAGACATCTGTGGTATTGTGTTGTGTGACAAAACTGCACATTTTAGAGAGGTCTTTTATTGTCCTCAGCACAAGGTGCACATGTGTAATGATCATGCTGTTTAATCAGCTTTTTGATATGCCACGCCTATCAATTGGATGGATTTTCTTGGCTTAAGGTGAAATGCTCACTAACAGGGATGTAAATAAACAAACACAATTTGAGCGAAATAAGCTTTTTGTGCGTATGGAACATTTCTGGAATCTTTTATTTCATCTCATGAAACATGGAACCAACACTTTACATATTGTGTTTATATTTTCGTTCAGTGTACATGTGTGTATCTATTAAGCAGGGAGAAAAGGTGTGAAGAGGTACTGGTCCACTTGTTCCCATCATGGCATGGGCTTCTGTTAGCACTGAGAGAAACCATGGCGAGAGATCAGCATGCGTCTCTCTCTCCAGCCTTGGCAAGGTGCTACACGCCACAACCACATCCAGATGCAGGGAGTGGTTCAGAGGGGGTCAGTCTCTTATTAAAGAGGCTTTATTAAAAAGAGTAGGGGGGTAGCAAATCATACTCCATCTTTCTTTTTGTTTCACTGGCAGCCAACGGACCCTTAGCAGGTGCTGACACCATCACAGTCTCTCTTTCTCTCTCTCTCTCTCTCTCTCTCTCTCTGTAGCTCTTTTTTGCTCAACATTTTCATTTTCTTCTTACCTCCTTTGTTTCTTTTCTCTCTCTTTCTCTCTCCCTCTCTCTCATTCTTCCTCTTCCTTATTGTTCTGTTTTAATTGCTGATGTAAAAAAAAAAAAGTGGCTGATTGCTGCATGAGCTTTGATGGGAGAGAGACATTCCTGGCATCTCTCAGATGTCTGAGCTTCTTTGGAGTAACCCTACGCCGGTTGAAAGCATTTTCGTGGGAAAAGAAAGGCGGCTCAGAATCACAGGGGGAACGAGGACACCTGCAGCAACGGTGATTACGGATGAACGCTGGATGTGACTCAACACCCTCAGACACACACACACACACACACACACGCACACACACTCTCTCTCTCTCTCTTTCTCTCTAACATACAATGACCTGCACACACATGCACACACTCTGACATACTATGACACACACACACACACATATCCCACCCTAGCATCACCCCCCCCCCTCCACACACATATCTCCATACTCTGACAGTGGCATCTTGTCTGATGAGGATCAATAAGATCAAAATGAGGACAGCTGCTAATATAAACCAAGTCATCAATTTGTTCAAGTCATTAAAATTGTCTGTAATTGTCCGAACTGCGGCCAATCATGCAAGCCAATGGTGCAGAAAAGTATAGGGTATCTCTTTCCAAGGAGAGTCCATGTCGGGCTTAAAGCACTCTGCGCTGCTTTCATATAATGACTGCTAAGTATGATCTAAACCTAATCCTAACCACAAATTACTTATTTGATCAAATCAGCATGAGTAATGGCCTAATGGCAGACAGGTTGAAGCAGTAAGCCAGGGGACATATGCAGCTTTTCTCTAAGGGTCACTTTGTCTGCTGAAATATAATCTGAATCTATTTCTATGGTCTGCTACCTCTCATCCTGGTCCTCTTAATCCGTTGCTCATCAGTAAACCAGGTGTGTGGACTTCTAGCCAATTAAACTGGTAAGATTAAACTGGCAAATCAGTGGTCATCGAAACATCCCGCACAGTCTCTTTAATTAAGGCAGTTGAATAGCAGCGGTGGGACTTATGAGGAACAATCAAAACCAGAGGACCACAAAATAAATCAGTTACAAAACCTTTTTTTGTCATCCTCAATGATTTTAAATGCAATGTATCCAGTTCCGTTTAATACATCTAATTACATCGAGTTGAATAGCGCTGTGGCAAGACTCATACAGTATTTTAGCGCTTCA
This sequence comes from Oncorhynchus kisutch, assembly GCF_002021735.2. Classification (NCBI taxonomy): domain Eukaryota; kingdom Metazoa; phylum Chordata; class Actinopteri; order Salmoniformes; family Salmonidae; genus Oncorhynchus; species Oncorhynchus kisutch. The sequence goes on from NC_034193.2 coordinate 23,189,268, forward strand.
GGGAGGTACAGGCCACATCCACACTACAATTCAGTGGAACAATATTCTTGCGGAGGGGATGTTTGCTGTCATTCACAGTGGTGGGTTGATTGACTCCTCGAATGTCTAAAAAAATCAAAACCCACATCTCTTATGTACACAGACCCTGGGCATCAACTGCTACAAGATTTTGACGGACAGCACTGATGGACAGCCGTGCATGCTGGGAGACTGGGTGGTGCTGTGTGGATTGGAGGGGCGGTGGTGTTGGAGGGTCGTGGGGGGAGGTATCAAGGGTCGGTGGGGCAGATGGCTGTGCTGGGAGGAATTTGTATTAAATTCGTTGTTCCAAATCGTTTCCAGCCCCCGGCCATCAAAACCACTGCTGTCAAATCCCCTACTCTCTCTCTCCCTTTCCCCCTTTCTCGCTCGCTCTCTCTCTTTCTCTCTCCACTTTATGTCTGAGCTTAAATAAACAGTGGGACGAAGAGGAAGAAAGAGGGGGGGGATCTGGGCAGTCGGGGCAGCAGGGCTCTGATGTCTCGGCGCAACTGCAGCCTCCAGGCTTGTTATTGCTCCCCCAGATACAGGCCAGGGAGACGGCGCTCTCGCCTGCATGGCTGCAACACAAAATATATTGTGATTTCACGCACGCTTGGGAGAGCTAATCAACGGTTATAAAGTGGCAGCGTATCTCCTTCGGAAAACAAATAAATAAATGAATAACAAAGCCGCTGATGCAGAGCTTCGATTGAAGATTTGTTTTGTAGTTTCCCCAATGATTCCAAATATTTTCCTCATTTAATGTAATCTTGTTTTCACAATTATTGACTGTCTGCACGCAACACAACGGTGACACTCTGAACTCTGATGGTGTCTCACGTTGGTTCTATCACCGAAATGTACCAATATATTGTCTCATTGATGACCTTTCTTTCAAAGGGCTGAACCCTAACTTCAGATGCGCACGCTTAAAAAAAAGCCAAAAATGATTCCGGATGTGGGGCAGATGAGCCGAGTGCTGGCGTATGTTTGTGGGGGATTTCTGTGAATTGTCATGTCCTCACTCCAGACACAGAGGAGTGTTCTGGCACAAACACTGGACACGAGTAAAAGCACGTTCGCTGCCTTAAGTAACTTATTTCAACCACCCACCTCCGCTGAAGCTAGGCATGGGTGTTCGCTGGCTATTTCCACAACTCGTCAAGGCGCCACAGCGTGTGGTATCCAGCAGAATACCCCTTTGTTTGGAAGAATGGTTTGAATTAATGAGGAGAGGGATGCAAATACAGTACAGCTGAGACACGGACACTTCCATCTTCATTCCCCCTGGGGGGGTGGGCGGAGGCCGAGTTTGGGTTTGACTCTGACAGAAAATCAACAATAGGACACTATATTAGAGCATCGGGTGCAGGCTGACAAAACAATCAAGGGGATGTGAGGAGTGGAACATGTTTCCCTCAATAGATCATAACAAGTATGCTGTGTACATTGAAATCCTCCGCACCCCAGTGTCCCACTGTCATAGCATCTCCACATCTCAGGTCTCACATTGGTGGATACACACTAGTCCCCTGTTCCCTCCACATTGGCTGTGCTCCCCTTTTGACCCCCAGTACACAGTACCTCTGGCCCAGCAGCGAAGGGGAGAGGTTGTTATTGTGGACCAAACGAAGCCAACCATCAAACCCCTCACAGCTGGGACACAGAACTACGGCTGGGAACCAGAATCTGACAAGCTCCTCTTCTGCTCGCCGCTCCACTTCACAAGGAATAGGACTGGGAGTGTGGCAGCGGATGTGATATTGTACCCTGTTTGGCCCAAATCCTAATCTAAGATCAAGACGCTTGATTCATTTCTTTTTTTTTTACATTTAACTATGTAATTCAACATTTATTTAGACAGTCGAAAATGTGCATGTAAGATCTTTAGGATTGGATAGACAGCTTTAAAAGTGACGGACATGGGATTTGATTCCACGCAGTTGGAATGTATGCGTCGTCTGGATTCAGCTCTGTTTGCGACAAAGCGTTGAACCAACGTGGAATAGACGTTGAATTGATGTCTGTGCCCAGCGGTTGCTCAGAAAGGGTTGAGGAATCATTATGTAAAATGTCACTCCTGAATTAGATATGTTTTTGGCAAGGGGTTCTCAAAGTGGTGGGATGGCGGACCATGTTACTAAACACGTCCTATATTGACAGCACACACATTTATATGTGAGAAAACAGGACTACCTAATGACGGATGTCAACTAAGGGCTTAATAAAGGATGTCCGACACCGGGACCCAATAGCGCCCCTCAGGACCGTACCCCTCCCAGTCCACCAGGTACTGGAACCGACCCCCACGAAGTCGGGAGTCCAGGAGGAACTTAACAGCAAAGGCGGGGGTCTCTTCGATGTCCAGGGGAAGTGGTGTCATGTGGTGTCATGCGGGATGGCATCATCCAGGGGGCCAGGAACCACCAGCTTGAGGAGGGAAACATGAAAGGCGGGTGAGATCTGGTCGTTGGTGGGGAGTTTTAGACGATAGGTTACCTCATTGACCCTCCGGAGTACCTTGAAGGGCCCCACAAACCGGGGGCTCAGTTTCCGGCAGGGCAGGTGGAGCGGGAGGTTCCTGGTAGAGATGATGGAACACAAGAGCCTTACTGTGGTGGCGTTCCACACCTCCTCTGCTCACCGGAACCACTCATCCACTGCAGGAGCCTTGGTCTGGCTCGGCTGATATCCCAGGATGCACTGAAAGGGATTCAGCCCGGTGGAGGAGTGACAAAGTGAGTTCTGGGCTTATTCCGCCCAGGGGAGGAACCGTGCCCACTCCCCCTGCCGGTCCTGGCAGCTCCTGGTTGGTCCTCTCCACCTGCCCATTAGACTGAGGTACCCGGATGTGAGGCTGAACGTGACCCCCAGCTTTTCCATAAAGGCTTTCCAGACCCGCAACATGAATTGGGAACCACGGTTGGAAACGATGTCCGCTGAACGACCTGCTGGAATAGTGCCTTAGTGAACAGGAGAGCGGTAGGTAGACCAGAGAGAGGGATAAAATGGCAGGATTTCGAGAAGTAGTTTCCCTGCTGGAACGTGCAGGGGAGATTTGGATTGGGTACATACGGAACATGAGTTGACAATATCCTGCGCGAAGGTGGGCCACCAGTACTTATCGGAGAGGGATTAGATGGTGTGGATGATACCTGGGTGTCTAGCGGCGAGGGATGTGTGTGCCCAGATCAACAGCCGATCTCTCACCCCTGTGGGGACGTAGATGCGCTCTGGGGAAAAGGTAGCAGGAGCAGGTTCCCTCTCCAGAGCCTGGCGATGTCCACATCTACATCCGTAAACACAGGGCCAACGATACGGGAGGACAGATTGGCTGGAGGAACACTCACAGGACCCTCCACTGACATGGAACCACAGGGTGCGGGACAGCAGGTTATTCGGCATCCGGCATCCGGTGATTCTCATCCTCAACCAGGAGATGGTGGTGTTATGAAGTTGGAGCCACGGGAGGCTGAGGACTTTGTGTACGATGATGATGAGAAAGGGAAGGCTTTCCTGGTGCATGGGTCCCACGGTGAGGGTGAGTGGTTCTGTGATGTGTGTAATTGTGCCAGATCCCAATGGTCGCGTATCCAGGGCTTGGACAAGAAAGGAGACGAGAGCAGGTAGGAAGTTATGTTCAAGGAGGAGGCAAGGGCCTGATCGATGAAATTCCCTGCGGCACCGGAGTCCACTAAAGCTGTCGAGACAACACCCGAGGAACAGCCGGCCAGTGAAATGGGAACCAGAAAGGGTTTGGCTGAAAACGATGATGGATACTCACACCTACCCTGGGAGACAGAAGATTGCCCCTCTGCTCTAGTGGACCCAGGTTGGGACGCACCGGACACTGCTGAAGCTGGTGCCCCTCCTGGCCGCTATAGCGACAGAGCCCCAGCTGTCTCCGGCGACGCCGCTCTGTCGTGAAGAGGTGTGTGGCCCCTACCTCCATGGGTTCATGCTCTGCCTCAGGACAGCAAAAGGTGGGAGGCGAGTGGCGAGGTGGGCACCAGCGGTCCTGAAGAAGGTTATCCGGGAGGATGGCGTCCAAGGATAGGTTATGACCTCGACATGCCAACTCAGTCTGGACCTCCTCATGTAGCCCTCTCTTATATAGAGTGCGAAGCGCCGGCTCATTCCATCCATTGGAGGCTGCCACAGTCCGAAAGGTGAGGATGCACTCCTCAGCGGTTTTGGCACCCTGCTGGAGTTGGAAAAGTCGTTCACCTCCCTCTCTGCCCTCTGGGGGGAGGGTCGAAGACCGCCCTGAACAGAGCCATGAAGCTCTCATAGGAATCCAGCTCCTCCACTCCTCTCTCCCAGACGGTCGTAGCCCAATCCAACACCTGCCTGGCCAGCAGGGAAATGACCGTGGCAGCCTTGGACCTCTCCGTGATGGGGGTCTCCCATCTAATAGGCGAAATAGAGGGAGCACTGAAGTAGGAAGCCACGGCATTTCGATGGAGTACCGCCATACTTCTCTGGAAGGGACAGACGGGCATTGCTGACATGGGCGGACGGCTGGGTAGGCTGGGGGACTGGGTCACTGTGATGACCTTTGATAGGAGGCCCTCTGTTAGGGGTATGGAGAGCCTCGCTGGTGGTGTCAAGGCGGTGGAGAACGCGAAGGACCTCATCCATGGCCGTACTCTGTTGTGTCAGCTTGTCATGGTGTTGGTGCAGTAGATGACCCTGTTCCTTGAACATCTGGAGATGCTGTTTCCATTTTTCTGATGTCGTATTCTGTACTGTAATACGCCTGGAGTCAGGAAACAGGTGCAGAAGATGAGTTCAATAATGAATCAATACAGACAAACAATACTACCTAATGACTGATGTCAACTGAGGGCTAAATGAATTTTATTTATTAAAAATAATAATATTTCACCTTTATTTAACCAGGTAGGCTAGTTGAGAACAAGTTCTCATTTGCAACTGCGACCTGGCCAAGATAAAGCATAGCAGTGTGAACAGACAACAGAGTTACACATGGAGTAAACAATTAACAAGTCAATAACACAGTAGAAAAAAAGGGGAGTCTATATACATTGTGTGCAAAAGGCATGAGGAGGTAGGCGAATAATTACAATTTTGCAGATTAACACTGGAGTGATAAATGATCAGATGGTCATGTACAGGTAGAGATATTGGTGTGCAAAAGAGCAGAAAAGTAAATAAATAAAAACAGTATGGGGATGAGGTAGGTAAAAATGGGTGGGCTATTTACCGATAGACTATGTACAGCTGCAGCGATCGGTTAGCTGCTCAGATAGCAGATGTTTGAAGTTGGTGAGGGAGATAAAAGTCTCCAACTTCAGCGATTTTTGCAATTCGTTCCAGAAGGGGGAGTAAATCAAGGTGATGATGAAGTCCAGGTTTGCAAAATTATGGAGAGCAGGTGTGCGTAATCATAGTTGCCAGGACCGGTTGTTCATGGACCAGCGATGTCGAGCGCTGGAGGGATGGAGTATTGCTTATCCATATATTTATATATACTTAATTCCATTATATACATAGACATGGAATCACTTGTCACTTTAATAATGTTTGCATACTGCTTTACCCATTTCATATGTATATACTGTATTCTATTCTACTGTATCTTAGTCTATGCCGCTCTGACATTGCTCGTCCATATATTTATATATTCTTAATTCCATTCCTTTACTTAGATTTGTGTGTATTGGGTACATGTTGTGAAATTGTTAGATATTACATGTTAGATATTACTGCACTGTTGGAGCTAGAAACACAAGCATTTCGCTACACCCGCAATAACATCTGCTAAACACGTGTATGTGACCAATAACATTTGATGATTTTGAGTAGGTGTGACAGTATCATTAGTGAGCTTGAGGAGATCAGAGGATTTGATCCTGATTCAATAACCCTCACAGATATCATCCAATCACAATGTTTATGCAAATTAGACTGATTAGAAAACAGTCTTACTTAATTCATAAATTTGATTGGAAATATTTTAACATTGGGATTTCTGACATAAACATTGGGCGCGAGGAGAACAGACAATTCCCCTTTATTGCATTTTTACCACCATCCAATGTTTATTTTATAATTTTTTTACTGCAGAATAACCAGTATGCGTACATACAAGAAGTATACCAACAGACAATGATAACATATGCTAGGGGTTACAATAAATCACAGATTATACAAAAACCTTAAAGGAAACACACACACTGATTGTTTTAACAGCTTTCTTATTAAAAGAATGTTGATCGGTCTTAACGCACTGTTCGAATTCCATATAGAAAACACAGAAGAATGTTTTTTTTTATTAGTGAATTTACATTTATGAATATTACATTTTACATTTTAGGAAACCAAGCAGCACATTCTCCCATAAAAATTTGTAAAAAAGTAATCAAGAATATTGACAATTATAAAACTATTAATATCTATCCATAATTTCTTTACATGGAGACAATGCTAAAATAAATGCTAAACTGTTTCTGGATGCTGAACACAAAAAGTAGAGTTAATGTTAATGTCTTTGTTGAGTTTCTTCAGGTAATGATTCTCTTGGTAATTATGGATCATTCTGAAAGAGACCTCTTTGACCTTGTTAACAAGCAGGTATTTTGTGTGGTAATAACCAGACTTTTTCCCAACAGATATTATTGACAAACGTATTCCAGTAAATTGTGACAAGGAATGGATACAATATCCCTTTGAAATACAACACGTATAGATCTGTTGTTCTGAGGGAGCAAGGAGAAATACACTTTTCCTATTGGTGAGTCAACTGGATTAAGCGAGGGTAGGTCAAGAAGGTGAGGTCTGGTTACACCTCTAAACAACATGAGAGTTCCAGATGGAATAGCATCAAAGATTATGGCGAACTCTCTAGGTGTAACAGGGATATTGTACCCAGATAAAAGTTCTCATAATTGAGTAACAGTCCTTCTGCATTAGAAAGATGACTCACCAGCAGGAAATGATTATTGAACCAGTTCTTAAAAAAGAAAGACTTGTTTCTATACAAAATATCCTTATTGTTCCAAATGAAATACCTATGTAGGGAAAAATATTTTTTTATACTCAAATCAATTTAAATTAAACTTTGTCACATGCTCCGAATACAACAAGTGTAGACTTTACCATAAAATGCTTACTTATAAGCCCGTAACCAGCAATGCAGTTCAAGTTATTGAAAAAAGTAACACAATAACAAGGCTATATACAGGGGGCACCGGTACCGAGTCAGTGTGCGGGGGTACAGGTTGTTTGAGGTCATTTGTTCATGTAGGTGGGGGCGAAGTGACTATGCATAGATAATAAACTGCAAGCAGCAGCAGTGTACAAAAGGGAGGGGGGGGGGTCAATGTAATTTGTCCAGTGGCGATATTATTAATTGTTCAGCAGTCTTATGGCTTGGGGGTAGAAGCTGTTGAGGAGCCTTTTGGTCCTATACTTGGCGCTCCAGTACTGCTTGCCATGCGGTAGCAGAGAAAACAGTCTATAACTTGGGTGACTGGAGTCTCTGACAATTTTATGGGCTTTCCTCTGACACCGTCTATTATTTAGGTCCTGGATGGCAGGAAGCTTGGCCCCAGTGATGTACTGGGCCGTTCGCACTACCCTCTGTAGCGCATCACGGTCAGATGCTGAGCAGTTGCCATACCAGGCGGTGATGCATAAGGTCAGGATGCTCTCGATGGTGCAGCTGTAGAACCTTTTGAGGATCTGAGGACCCATGCAAAGCTTTTCAGTCTCCTGAGGGGGAATGGGTTTTGTCATGCCCTCTTCACGACAGTCTTGGTGTGTTTGGACCATGATAGTTCGTTGGTGATGTGGACACCAAGGAACTTGAAACTCTCGACCCGCTCCACTACAGCTCCGTCAATGTTAATGGGGCCTGTTTGGCCCGCCTTTTCCTGTAGTCCACGATCAGCTCCTTTGTCTTGCTCACATTGAGGGAGAGGTTATTGTCCTGGCACCACACGGCCAGTTCTCTGACCTCCTCCCTATAGGCCGTCTCATTGTTGTCAGTGATCAGGCCTACCAAACTTAATGATGGTGTTGGAGTCGTGTTTGGCCACGCAATCATAGGGAACAGGGAATACAGGAGGGGACTAAATACACACCTCTGAGAGGCCCCAGTGTTGAGAATCAGTGTGGCAGATGTGTTGTTGCCTACTCTTACACCTGGGGGCGGCCCGTCAGAAAGTCCAGGATCCAGTTGCAGAGGGAGGTGTTTAGTCCCAGAGTCCTTAGCTTAGTGATGAGCTTCGTGGGCACTGTGGTGTTGAATGCTGAGCTGTTGTCAATGAACAGCATTCTCACATAGGTGTTCCTTTTGTCCAGGTGAGAAAGGGCAGTGTGGAGTGCGATTGAGATTGCATCATCTGTGGATCTGTTGGGGCAGAATGTGAATTGGAGTGGGTCTAGGATGTCCGGGGGGATGCTGTTGATGTGAGCCATGACCAGCCTTTCAAAGCACTTCATGGCTACCGACGTGAGTGCCACGGGGCAGTAATCATTTATGCAGGTTACCTTCGCTCCCTTGTGCACAGGGACTATGGTGGTCTGCTTGAAATATGTAGGTATTACAGACTCGGTCAGGGAGAGGTTAGAAATGTCATTGAAGACACTTGCCAGTTGGTCCGCACATGCTTTGAGTACACGTCCTGGTAGTCCGTCTGGCCCAGCGGCTTTGTGAATGTTGACCTGTTTAAGTTTTTTTCTTCACATCACGCTATGAATACTTGTCTATGAAAAGTAGATCATTTTGTAGGAATCTTATCAATGTTATAGATACGAAGAAACATAAAATTGAAGCCCCCAAAACAGGAGAAGATATAATGAGGGATGAAATTCCAAATTGAAGTTTGATTCTTTAAGAAATCTTTAGCCCAATTTATCTTCAAAGTATTATTTAATGATTGAGACCACCATATTCATATGTGTGCATAAAAACAGATTTCCTAATATAATGTCTACGATTTTTCCAGATGAAGTTGAAAAGCATCTGGTCAACCGCTTTACCTGCTTTGTTGTCAAGATGTAGGGACTGGGCTGCATAAGTAAGTCTGGAGATACCTTCAGCTTTAGAAAGCAATACTCAACCTTTCAAGGATAAATCCCTCTGCAACCAATGGTTCAACTTCTTTTTGATTTTTTCAGTAATAGGTATGAAATGTAATGAGCATGTTCCCTGTTGATCCTTAGATATGGTAATCCCAAGGAATGTCACTTTTTGGGGAACATCAACTGCTCTAGGAATCTGGTCAGCATCTTTCAAAAAAGAGGGTGATGTCATCTGCAAGCTGACTTATGATAATATCTGTCTGCAATAGAGATCTCTTTTACATCATTGGATTTAACAAAACTTGTAAGAAGTTGGGTTGCAAGCAGGAAGAGATAAAGTGAAATTGGGCAACCTTGCCTAATCCCACTTTTCAAATCAAATCTAGAAGTGCCATGATTTAATTTAATGGAAATGTTCCCATTCATATAAAGAGTTTTAATAGTACTACAAAATAATTCCCCAAAACCAAATTCTTCAAGGGAGAGAAATATAAACTCATGTTCCACTCTAACGAAGGCTTTATAAAAGTCTAAGAAGACAATAAAACTATCTTCGAAGATTAGATCAGAATAGTCAATAAGGTCTAACACCAGTCAGATATTATTAGATATATTGTATGTCTATTCCTCATGAAGCCAGATTGGGTCTCTTCTATAATTGAGTCCAATAATGCCTTCATTCTTTTTTGTAGTCGTGATTGAGCAAACAGATTGGATGCCAATTATCGAGGAGAAGCAAGTCTTTTTTGGTTTTAGATATTAATGTAATCAGACCTTGAGTCAAACTGGGAGGGAGAGCATTGTTTGCAATGCTTTCAGAAAAGAACTCCAACAGAAATGGGGATAACCGTTGAGAAAAAGTTTTGTCAAACTCAGCAGACATACCATCAGTCCCAGGAGACTTATTATGTTAAGGTGTTCAATAGAATAAATGATCTCTTCAACTATAATAGGGTCATCACACTGTTCCCTCTCAGCTTTCCCAATTGATTTCACATCCCCCCCAGAGAGTAAAAAAAAGAGTTGTGGAAACCTCCCTTAGAATCCTAATTTATTTCATCTGTAGCCTAATAAACGACATGCTTTCCCAAGTCGTATTGTCGTACATACCATAGAGTGATGCAAGTCGTACATACCATACAGTGATGCAAGTCGTACATACCATAGAGTGATGCAAGTCGTACATACCATAGAGTGATGCAAGTCGTACATACCATAGAGTGATGCAAGTCGTACATACCATAGAGTGATGCAAGTCGTACATACCATAGAGTGATGCAAGTCGTACATACCATAGAGTGATGCAAGTTGTACATACCATAGAGTGATGCAAGTTGTACATACCATAGAGTGATGCAAGTCGTACATACCATAGAGTGATGCAAGTCGTACATACCATAGAGTGATGCAAGTCGTTCATACCATAGAGTGATGCAAGTCGTACATACCATAGAGTGATGCAAGTTGTACATACCATAGAGTGATGCAAGTCGTACATACCATAGAGTGATGCAAGTTGTACATACCATACCGTGATGCAAGTTTACTTCAATATGATGGTCATTAAACATATAATGCAATTAAAGGCGTTTCCACCACCATATCTGGCATAATTAATTTTACAGACATGTAAAGATACCACCTTGTCTAGCATATTTTCTTTTGTCGATATTTGGAAAGTCTACATACAAATATGCGGTTTCTATCAGACCCTGTCATGACATTTTTTGTCCAACGTAGGTCTACTTTAATCACATAAAAAGGTTGCATGGAGACCTGGTTAGAAACCACATTTCCATCCAACCATTTCACGTAGATGAATTATCTGACTTATGAAAAAAGTCACAACCAGGAAACATGAAACGCCGGTACAATTTTATAAATGCCACAGACAATTTGTTCGTTTGACATGGAGGGATCTTTTTGTGTCGGTAAAATGTATTATGGAAATGTCTTTATGCACAAATATTGATATAATAATCATCATATCGAAGTAAACTTGGAGTAAAGAGATGATGTGCTGTGTGGTCCTTCCACTACGACTCGGGGAAAGCATTTCGTTTATTAGGCTACAGATGAAATAATGTACGATGAACTTCACAGGGTGGTGAATGTGCAAGGTGATGAGCTTGATGCTCCTTTCCAATGAATACCAAGGGTTTTATTCTGGTGACATGATGATCAACTCTTGGCTGCCGTTTGACAAATGCAAATGATATCGTTCTTATCCATAGTAATCTATGTAGATAACTACCCGCACTGTATCTGCAAGCTGTTGGTTAGAGCGCATGTACCGGAGACCGGAGTGGGCACATTTGCTATATAACTCAACAGTTTTAGTGGCAAAACCATCAGTAGAGTTGAAAATGCGATGGAAACACCATTTGTATTTCTCATATAGTACATGGGAATTTAACCGGAACATGTATTTTTCATATAGTACATATAGTACATGGGAATTTAACGCCAAGATGGCGTAGCAGTAGGTCGTCCTGTCCTGTCGTGTCCCTGTATATATCGTTTATTTTTCGTTTTTTACATATTTTCTCCACATATCTCTTTGAAAACATTTTGCTAAACCCTAAGCTTCCAAATACTCTCCTGCAACCCGACTCACCCAATGTAGCTATTTTTCCTAAAGTATTTATATTTACTTCGGGACCCCTCAACTGAAGCTAGCCAGCTAACCAGCGGGTATGCTAGCGGTCTCCAGCTAACCGGTCATCAGCTAACCTGTAGTTCGGAAAGCTCTCGCCTGTTCGTACAACGCGACTTTAACCAGAGTACAACGGACCTATTTATTTTTCATCCCCGGATTCCCACCGCAAACGGAACATCTTTCAGCTGGATTTTTCAGCAACTAGCTATCTAGCTAAACCGCAACCTCGGATTACTCCTGGCTAGCGTTTCCACCCACTTAGCTTGAAGCTGTGCTACTCCTGAGCTACAATACCCGGGCCCACGACCGGTCTACCGATGTCATCGCATGAAGAGGAATAAACAGACTCACCCCATCGCGACGTCCCCCAAAGGCTAACTCTCTAGCCCTCGCTATCTCCCTGCTTGCTAATTCGGCCTGCTAACTGCTAGCTTGTCCAGCTCCGGCCCGCTAACTGCTACCTTGTCTAGCCCGGGCCTACAAACTGTTAGCTTGTTAGCACAGGCCTGCTAACCGCCTGAATCGCCGCGTCTCAAACGCTCACCGGACCCATATTTACTTTCTATCTCTTTTGACTTTTAATTTGTTTATACCTTCCGGAAACCTGCCTCACCCAATGTGATACGGAATCGCTATTATTTTTTATTTATTTTAGAACACACTCAAGAACCTCCAGAAGGTAACCAGCTAACTAGCTACAAGCTATTTAGTCATTGTTAGTTTTTTTTTTACCTGGATAACACTCGCCAGGCCAGCTTCCCTGCCCCATCCACCGCTGCCCCCTGGACACTGATCTCTTGGCTACATAGCTGATGCACGCTGGACTGTCCATTAATCACGGTACTCCATTCTGCTTGTTTGTTCTATCTGTTGGCCCCGTTGCCTAGTCTACGCCATTTTACCTGCTGTTGTTGTGCTAGCTGATTAGCTGTTGTCTCACCTACTGTTTTAGCTAGCTTTCCCAATTCAACACCTGTGATTACTGTATGCCTCGCTGTATGTCTCTCTCAAATGTCAATATGCCTTGTATACTGTTGTTCAGGTTAGTTATCATTGTTTTAGTTCACAATGGAGCCCCTAGTTCCACTCTTCACGCCCCTGATAACTCCTTTGTCCCACCTCCCACACATGCGGTGACCTCACCCATTACTACCAGCATGTCCAGAGATACAACCTCCCTCATCATCACCCAGTGCCTGGGCTTACCTCCGCTGTACCCGCACCCCACCATACCCCTGTCTGCGCATTATGCCCTGAATATATTCTACCATGCCCAGAAACCTGCTCCTCTTATTCTCTGTCCCCAACGCTCTAGGCGACCAGTTTTGATAGCCTTTAGCCGCAGGTGATGTGGAGTTTAACCCAGGCCCTGCATGTCCCCAGGCACCCTCATTTGTTGACTTCTGTGATCGAAAAAGCCTTGGTTTCATGCATGTCAACATCAGAAGCCTCCTCCCTAAGTTTGTTTTACTCACTGCTTTAGCACACTCTGCTAACCCTGATGTCCTTGCTGTGTCTGAATCCTGGCTCAGGAAGGCCACCAAAAATTCAGAGATTTCCATACCCAACTATAACATCTTCCGTCAAGATAGAACTGCCAAAGGGGGCGGAGTTGCAGTTTACTGCAGAGATAGCCTGCAAAGTAATGTCATACTTTCCAGGTCCATACCCAAACAGTTCGAACTACTAATTTTGAAAATTACTCTCTCCAGAAATAAGTCTCTCACGGTTGCCCCCTGCTACCGACCCCCCTCAGCTCCCAGCTGTGCCCTGGACACCATTTGTGAATTGATCGCACCCCATCTAGCTTCAGAGTTTGTTCTGTTAGGTGACCTAAACTGGGATATGCTTAACACCTCGCCAGTCCTACAATCTAGGCTAGATGCCCTCAATCTCACACAAATCATCAAGGAACCCACCAGGTACAACCCTAACTCTGTAAACAAGGGCACCCTCATAGATGTCATCCTGACCAACTGGCCCTCCAAATACACCACCGCTGTCTTCAACCAGGATCTCAGCGATCACTGCCTCATTGCCTGTATCCGCTACGGAGCCGCAGTCAAACGACCACCCCTCATCACTGTCAAACGCTCCCTAAAACACTTCTGTGAGCAGGCCTTTCTAATCGACCTGGCCCGGGTATCCTGGAAGGACATCGACCTCATCCCGTCAGTTGAGGATGCCTGGTCATTCTTTAAAAGTAACTTCCTCACCATTTTAGATAAGCATGCTCCGTTCAAAAAATGCAGAACTAAGAACAGATACAGCCCTTGGTTCACCCCAGACCTGACTGCCCTCGACCAGCACAAAAACATCCTGTGGCAGACTGCAATAGCATCGAATAGTCCCCGTGATATGCAACTGTTCAGGGAAGTCCGGAACCAATACACGCAGTCAGTCAGGAAAGCGAAGGCCAGCTTCTTCAGGCAGAAGTTTGCATCCTGTAGCTCCAACTCCAAAAAGTTCTGGGACACCGTGAAGTCCATGGAGAACAAGAGCACCTCCTCCCAACTGCCCACTGCACTGAGGCTAGGTAACACGGTCACCACTGATAAATCCATGATTATCGAAAACTTCAATAAGCATTTCTCAACGGCTGGCCATGCCTTCCGCCTGGCTACTTCAACCTCGGCCAACAGCTCCGCCCCCCCCCCGCAGCTCCTCGCCCAAGCCTCTCCAGGTTCTCCTTTAACCAAATCCAGATAGCAGATGTTCTGAAAGAGCTGCAAAACCTGGACCCGTACAAATCAGCTGGGCTTGACAATCTGGACCCTCTATTTCTGAAACTATCTGCCACCATTGTCGCAACCCCTATTACCAGCCTGTTCAACCTCTCTTTCATATCGTCTGAGATCCCCAAGGATTGGAAAGCTGCCGCAGTCATCCCCCTCTTCAAAGGGGGAGACACCCTGGACCCAAACTGTTACAGACCTATATCCATCCTGCCCTGCCTATCTAAGGTCTTCGAAAGCCAAGTCAACAAACAGGTCACTGACCATCTCGAATCCCACCGCACCTTCTCCGCTGTGCAATCTGGTTTCCGAGCCGGTCATGGGTGTACCTCAGCCACACTCAAGGTACTCAACGATATCATAACCGCCATCGATAAAAGACAGTACTGTGCAGCCGTCTTCATCGACCTTGCCAAGGCTTTCGACTCTGTCAATCACCATATTCTTATCGGCAGACTCAGGAGCCTCGGTTATTCGGATGACTGCCTTGCCTGGTTCACCAATTACTTTGCAGACAGAGTTCAGTGCGTCAAATCGGAGGGCATGCTGTCTGGTCCTCTGGCAGTCTCTATGGGGGTGCCACAGGGTTCAATTCTCGGGCCGACTCTTTTCTCTGTGTATATCAATGATGTTGCTCTTGCTGCGGGCGATTCCCTGATCCACCTCTACGCAGACGACACCATTCTATATACCTTCGGCCCGTCTTTGGACACTGTGCTATCTAACCTCCAAACAAGCTTCAATGCCATACAACACTCCTTCCGTGGCCTCCAACTGCTCTTAAACGCTAGTAAAACCAAATGCATGCTTTTCAACCGGTCGCTGCCTGCACCCGCATGCCCGACTAGCATCACCACCCTGGATGGTTCCGACCTAGAATATGTGGACGTCTATAAGTACCTAGGTGTCTGGCTAGACTGCAAACTCTCCTTCCAGACTCATATCAAACATCTCCAATCGAAAATCAAATCAAGAGTCGGCTTTCTATTCCGCAACAAAGCCTCCTTCACTCACGCCGCCAAGCTTACCCTAGTAAAACTGACTATCCTACCAATCCTCGACTTCGGCGATGTCATCTACAAAATGGCTTCCAACACTCTACTCAGCAAACTGGATGCAGTCTATCACAGTGCCATCCGTTTCGTCACTAAAGCACCTTATACCACCTACCACTGCGACTTGTATGCTCTAGTCGGCTGGCCCTCGCTACGTATTCGTCGCCAGACCCACTGGCTCCAGGTCATCTACAAGTCCATGCTAGGTAAAGCTCCGCCTTATCTCAGCTCACTGGTCACGATGGCAACACCCATCCGTAGCACGCGCTCCAGCAGGTGTATCTCACTGATCATCCCTAAAGCCAACACCTCATTTGGCCGCCTTTCGTTCCAGTACTCTGCTGCCTGTGACTGGAACGAATTGCAAAAATCGCTGAAGTTGGAGACTTTTATCTCCCTCACCAACTTCAAACATCAGCTATCTGAGCGGCTAACCGATCGCTGCAGCTGTACATAGTCTATTGGTAAATAGCCCACCCTTTCTCACCTACCTCATCCCCATACTGTTTTTATTTATTTACTTTTCTGCTCTTTTGCACACCAATATCTCTACCTGTACATAACCATCTGATCATTCATCACTCCAGTGTTAATCTGCAAAATTGTAATTATTTGCCTACCTCCTCATGCCTTTTGCACACATTGTATATAGACTCCCCCTTTGGTTTCTACTGTGTTATTGACTTGTTAATTGTTTACTCCATGTGTAACTCTTTGTTGTCTGCTCACACTGCTATGCTTTATCTTGGCCAGGTCGCAGTTGCAAATGAGAACTTGTTCTCAACTAGCCTACCTGGTTAAATAAAGGTGAAATAAAAAAAAATAAAAAATAAAATGTAACCGGAACATGTATTTTTATGTGCAGTACGTCATCACACACAGCCTTTAATCCGCAAAAAGTCAGTTTGATGGAAACACATCTCTGGTGGGAAAATGGCATATTGTTTAATGCAGATTTTAGAATTATTGCATGAAAATCTGTCATAAATTCGAGTGAATGTCCATAGGAAGAGCAACAGGGGGGGGGGGAAGTGAGAAGGTAATGAAACACGAAAAAATATATATATATTTACAGTTGTAACAATGATAAATGTCCATTGGGGGTGGGGGCAGGGTAATGTTCGTTGGGGTGTAGAATATTCATAGGGTATCAGCAAGGGGGGAAGACAGGGGGGCAGAAGGAGGACAGGGGGAGCAGGTAGCTAGCTGACTAGTTGCTATGCAACAGTCTGATGGTCTGGGGGTCGAAGCTATTTTCCAGTCTTACAGTTTTTGCCATGATGCTCCTATACCACCCGGATCTGAGTGATGGAAGCAGAGAGAACAGGCTGTGGCTTGGGGAGCGAGGTACTTGATGATCTTCTTGGCCTTCCAGCGACACCTGGTGTTGTAGATGTCCTGGGGGGTTGGAAGTGAGCACACAATGGTGCGTTGGGTTGAGGGTATAGCCCTCTGTAGAGCCTTGCGGTCAGCGGCGGTGGAGTTGCAGTACCAGGCCATAATGCCTGGTCCGGCAGCCTTGCGAGGGTTAACACGCTCTCCTCCGTGGAGACCGTAAGCACGTAGCCCTCGTTGACCTGTGGGGCTCTCCTCAGCAGCTTTGAGTCGTCAAAGCAGGAGAAAATGGTGTTTTGCTGGTGACTGGCTTTTGTTTTGTAATCCGTGAATCTCGTTAGAAGCCCGTGCAACATAAGCCTCGTGTCCGACCCGCTGAATTGCTCTTCCACTTTGTCCCTATGCTTGTGTCTCGCCGTCTTAATCTCCTTGTCATGTTTATAAGCAGCATCTCTCTCCTTCAGTTTCCCGGCAAGGCTGCCAACAATCCCGGTTTGTAATTTGGGTACGTTTTGAAAGACCATCTGTGTCACGTCATCTATGCATTGTTTTATGAATCCCCTCACTGAGTCGGCTTATTCATTGATGTTATCCCCAGAGGCAACTCGGAACATATTCCAGTTCATGTGAACAAAAGTCTTGGAGCATGGATTCTGATTGGTCAGACCAGCATTGTACAGACCTGACCACCAGAACTTCCCTCTTGAGTCTTTGTTTGTAGGCGGGGATGAGCAACAAGAAAAGATATGAGCCATGAGGAAAGGCGGAGAGAAAGAGAGAGAGAGAGAGAGAGAGAGAGAGAGAGAGAGAGAGAGAGAGAGAGAGAGAGAGAGAGAGAGAGAGAGCGAGAGAGAGAGAGAGAGAGAGAGAGAGAGAGAGAGAGTGTTGGAGGGAGAAGAGATGATGTGGTGATGGGCCAATGAGAGAGAGTGTTGGGAAAGAGACAGAAGAGGTGTAGGAGAAGAAAAAAGAGGATTGATTGGATGAAGGTAAGGCGGGTAGTATTGCTATAATAGGGGGATAATGAGAAGGGGAGAGAAATTGAGGGAAGAAAGAAAGAGAGCGAAAAAGCGAGAGAAGGAATCTGGCGAACGGGCAATTGGAACCACGTGTCCGCCCGAGGCGAGGACACGGCGGAATAAGCTCACACACGCAAGGAACGAATTCCATCACTTACACACACCAGGGGCCCCCACGTATTCATTCTCATGACTTATTTCTTTGCACCGACTTATCACAGGTCGCAACACTTTGTGTGATCTCGGCTGTGTTCGCCCTCTCTCCTGGAGCTATGACCAACCCCTTCTTTTCTTTCCAACTCTTTTTTTCAAGGGTCGTTGTCCCCTCACCTGTCTCACAGCCTAGTGGTTAGAGCATTGGACTAGTAACTTGAAAGGTTACTAGTCCAAAGTTTGAATCCCCAAGCTGACAAGGTAAAAGAAAAATGTCATTCCGCCCCTGAATAAGGCAGTTAACCCACTGTTCCTAGGCTGTCATTGAAAATAAAGAGTTTGTTCTTAATTGACTTGCCTAGTTAAATAAAAACAGAAGGTGATTTGGAAGACGGGAAGGTGTTGCCATGACAAGGGGCTCCCTATGTGTTCAGTGAAGTCATGGGAAGAGGTTGGAGGGAAACCTGATCCTCTGGACACACCAGAGAGCCCAGTCACTGTCATGGAGTTATGATCATATCGGCATAAAAATAAAAGCGCGCTTGAGTTTCAGTTTATTATGAAACTAAACAGACACAGATACTTTGTGACTGTTCTGTCCAAATAAAATAGGAATCTCTGAAGTGTTTGCGCAATAACATTTTTCAGGTAAATTCCAATTGAGCCGACAAATGCAACTTTTACCGTGAATCAGAGTCTCCGCCAACACGGGAACATGGCTTTTTTTCCCTTTTCTTTATTCAACCAGGGGAACCTATTGAGACCAGGGTCTCATTTCCAATGGTGCCCTGAGAATAATAGTTCAAGCATCGTGAGCAACAATTCAAGAATGTTCACTACAAAATTACAGTTATAACATTTCAAATAAATGATGTTAGTGCTACAGGTCATTTAGATAGGTTACCTTGGTGTTCTTGGGCAAAGGGACTATGGTGGTCTGCTTGAAACATGTAGGTATTACAGACTGGGTCAGGGAGAGGTTGAAAATGTCTGTGAAGACACTTGCGAGCTGGTCAGTGCATGCTCTGAGTACGTGTCCTGGTAATCCATCTGGCCCTGCGGAATTGTGAATGCTAACCTGTTTAAAGGTCTTAGTCACATCGGCTACGGAGAGTGTGATCACACAGTTGGTGCTCTCATTCATGGTTCAGTGTTGCTTGCCTTGAAGCGAGCATAGAAGGTATTTAACTCGTCTGGTAGGCTTGCGTCACTGAGCAGATCGCATTGGATTCCCCTGGGTTTCCCTTTGTAATCCATGATAGTTTGCAAGTCCTGCTATTTGAATAATAATAATGTTGGGCTCTTCTGGTAGTCAGAAAATCCAAACCAACAGAACTATATAAGAGACGCCGCGTATGGAAATGATCACCAGTGATAAAACGCAAGGCTGAGTGGTAGACTGAATCTAGAGGTTTTAACACAGAGGCTGGAAACCAGGAAACCAATCTTTACTGGCAACTTTTAGGTCAGCTCATCAATGTGTGCTTTATCATCAATCCACATACCTAGATACTTATAATGGGGGACTAGCCCAATTTGGGTTCCTCTCAAGGTACAGATACGCAGATCTTTAGGATACATTTTACGAGACCTGGAGAAAAACATGAACTTGGTTTTATCAACATTTAGCACTAATTTAAGATCTGTGAACAATTCTTGAATTGAATCAAAGCCAAGCTGAAGGTCGTGAATGGCCTGCTGAAATCAGGAGGCACGGGAATAAATAACTGTGTCATCCACATAGAGATGTAAGTTAAGGGACAAACCAACATTATTAGTGTAAATAGTGAACAGTAAAGGACCTAGTATTGAGCCTTCTGGCACTCCTTTGATTATGTTAAGAAAATTAGACAGAACTCCATCAACACATATACATTGATTTCTTTCAATTTAAATTGGGCTTTAGCGCTGACCTTCCGCAATATGGCGGAAGGTTTAAGCACCAACTGTCAGAGCAGCTCACAGATTACTGCACCTGTACATAGCCCACCTATAATTTAGCCCAAACAACTACCTCTTTCCCTACTGTATTTCATTCATTTATTTATTTATTTTGCTCCTTTGCACCCCATTATTTTTATTTCTACTTTGCACATTCTTCCACTGCAAATCAACCATTCCAGTGTTTTACTTGCTATATTGCCACCATGGCCTTTTTTGCCTTTACTCCCCTTATCTCACCTCATTTGCTCACATCGTATATAGACTTGTTTATACTGTATTATTGACTGTATGTTTGTTTTACTCCATGTGTCGTACTGCTTTGCTTTATCTTGGCCAGGTCGCAATTGTAAATGAGAACTTGTTCTCAACTTGCATACCTGGTTACATAAAGGTGAAATCAAATTAAAATAAATAAATATGGATTGTGTTATGACACCACACAGGTAACATGATATGTATCATTATGAGCTCATACACCAGCGCCCCACCTGATACTTGAAAGTCTGAGTTCTCACAATGTTTAGGTTTGTTTCCATAGCGTTCTCCCCGGAATAACTTATTAAGGACGGGCAGAGGAGTGAGAGGAAAGGGGTAGGTTGGAGAAAGGGGCGAGACAGCCATGCTATGGGAAAGTGTTTTGGGCTAACCAAATTAGTGAAAGAAAGGCAGGACACAAAGGCCTTTGAGAGAGGCAGACAGTTCTCTTGACATGTGCCTTAAAAGAGATGCTGCCACAGATGCCAAAAAGGGGGCCGAAAGAGAGTGAGCGAGAGGAGGGACGAAGGGAGAAAAGATGGAACGAAAGTGAGAGGTAGAAGGGAGAGCCATCGACTGAGGACAAAACACGAAAGAGGAGAGAGAGCGAGAGAGAGAAAGAGAGAGACAGAGAGAGAGAGAGAGACAGAGAGAGAGAGAGAGATACAGAGAGAGAGAGAGAGAGAGAGAGAGACAGAGATAGAGAGAGAGAGAGAGAGAGAAAGAGAGAGAGAAAGAGAGAGAGAGAGAGAGGGGGGGGGAGAGAGAGAGAGAGAGACAGAGAGAGAGAGAGAGAGAGAGACAGAGACAGAGAGAGAGAGAGAAAGAGAGAGAGAAAGAGAGAGAGAGAGAGAGAGAGAGAGAGCGAGAGAGAGAGAGAGAGAGAGAGAGAGAGAGAGAGAGAGAGAGGGGAAGGAAGGAAGGAGGGAAGGAAGGAAGGAAGGAGCGGAAGAGAGTGGTTGACCACAAGATGGATGGTAATGCGTGTGAATAAAGGAAACAATGAGAAAGGTCTGAATATGGAGGAGACCAAACACACTCAAGATACTCTTAAAGGTTTTTAGTGTGTGTGTGAGTGTGCGTGCGTGAGCGTGCGTGAGCGTGCGTAAGCGTGTGTGTGGCAGAGAGAGAGTGCAGGTTGGTGGCAGTGGGTGTGCAAATGGGGTGAGCACTAAGAGGGGGAGTAGCCACAAATGCAAATTGATGCTAAATAGTAAGACCTGCCACAAGATTTCTCTATGGAATTCCTCTTCATCACATTATAATGTGTGATTATTGGCTGATCGAAGTGAGCTTTAACCTTCTCGTTTGCTAGTCTTCACTCTCTGTTGCATAGGAAAAATCATGTAATGTTATGAATGAGATGGAATCTCAGATTTTCAACAGTTTTCAGATGGATGCATTTCTCTCATTCACCTGCTATTTTCACACCTCCACTTCAACTATTTACCAATTGGAAAATAAATGCATACATTTACTTCAGTCCAGAAAGACACTGGGCCACAATCAGGATCCTCCTGAATTGACATGGTAAACAACGAACAGCGACATGCTGTGAAAATACTCGCTTTTTGTCGTTTTCCTTGCTGCTAATGATGTCGAGACAGAAAAACAACATGGTTGAAGAGTGGTCTCTTGTTTTCACATGCAGATTGCAGACTCTTTGATACCATACCCGCCCCTCTCTCAACCTCTGCCATTGTGAAGCCCTCAAAACCTGCACGCACGCATACACACACACACACACACACATATACACACACACACACATACATATACACACACACACACACACACACACATATACACACTCGCTCATAGACACACACACAGACACACTCACACTCACTAACTATTCCTACCTCGGGGTCTGTCTGACTCGGGCCATGAAATTGATTTTTTTGCCCCCTCCCTCCTCCCCTCGGCTCCTATTTTATTTTGCCATGAAGCGAGACCGATGTTGTGCCAGGCTAGGAAGAATACCCCCCATCCCTGTCCCAGAATCCTTCAGTGCCCTAGCAGCACCCAGCCACCCACAATTCCCCTCTTCTGTCTCCCTCTTTTTCCTCCTCCTTCCTTCCTTCCCTCCCACCCTCCCTCCCTCCCACAGAGTCAGAAACATCACATCATAAACTTGCCAATGTCAAAGTCAAGGTTCATGTAGTATCAATGTATTTTACTTTTGTGGCAATAACTTTAAAGATTTTTGGGTTGCTTCATTGGTCAGCTCCAACGTGGATCCACCATTGCCAAGGGGATTTGAATAATAAAGAGTCTACTCTCCCTCCTCCCTCTCCTCCCGCTAACTCAGACACTCAGACCACACACGGAGACACTGTGATGCCACTGGTCTGAGCAGGCTTTCTTCTCTTGACTCAATATACTGCTGCTACCAGTGAACGTTTCTATTAAATCCCCTGATGGACGCTGAACGGCAGGATCCTTCAACCAAACTTCAGTTTGATCACTGAAATCCCGACACCAAACAAAAAAGCCTCATAGAAGCTAAACGCTAACATGTTAAAACAGCATCAAAAACACACAAGGCCTTGCGATAGACAAAGGATTGAGAGGGAGAATCATCCACAGGCAGAAGTGACAAAAAGAGACTGAGGTAAAAGAAAAGATGAGGCTGGCTTCTATCACTTCTATCACTTGTATTTCTTTAGACGCATGCCGCTCCTTCCTATAATCCAGCCTGACAGGGTTTTCATCATCCAGGGAGTGGTGGAGCGGAGGAGGGTGGAGGTGGTGGAGGGGACCTTCCTCCCCACCCTCCCCAGCGGTACTGCATGCTGCCTGGGCTCGACTGGTCACCAAGGCCCCTTTGTGCCGGTTATCACCTGGTGGTGAGTGATGGGCGCTGTGGCCTCCCGCTCTCAGAGGAGCGAGGGGGAGAAGGGGGGAGAGGGAGGGATCGGGGGGGGGGAGACAGGCGGAGGAGGGGAAAAGGGGAGGAACATAGGGAGCACCCAGGAGAAGGTGCAGGAGAGGAGTGGTCCGGAATGTTCCAAGCCAGGATGGAGAGAGTGTGAGAGAGAGAGAAAGAGAGGTATAATTTGAAGCACTGGAGAAGGAGGAGTCGTTTCCTCAGTTTCTCTCTCTCTCTCTCTCTCTCTCTCTCTCTCTCTCTCTCTCTCTCTCTCACAGGTGCACAGAAGGAGGAATGTGCTTTGTTGTCATGACTCAATAGGACTCAAATCATCAATGAAATGAAGAGCGACAGCATCAAATGATGCCGTTTAGATTTATTTTATCACCATCATACGTTATATATGGACTTACATGTACACAGTTCCATTGTAACCTAGAGTAGTAAATGAGTGATAATATCACATGGATCCATTGTGAGTCATAGTGCAGGTGGATTCCAGAGGCTGGTGAGATGACACAAGGTCAAAGGTCTCCATCCTGGTCTTCTCCCACGCTCTCCTCTCCTCCATCATTCACACACCTGTCTCTTCTCTCACGCCCTTGTCTCCTTTCCCTCCTATCTCTCTTTCTCTTTCTCTTTCTCTCTCTGTCACACACACACACACCCGCACGCACACACACACACACGCACGCACACACACACACACACACTCTCTCACAGTATCTCAGTCACAGACACACACACCCTCACACCCTCACACACACACACATTCCTTGGCTTCCCAGCTGCCTGTGCACCTGGGCAGGGAGCTGTCATCACCGTGGTAACCGGCATACAGCTGGGTGTGTCACTATCACCTGGCTCATCTGCCTCTCAGAGAGAGAGATAGAGAGAGAGAGAGAGAGAGAGAGAGAGAGAGAGAGAGAGAGAGAGAGAGAGAGAGAGAGAGAGAGAGAGAGAGCGAGAGAGAGAGAGAGAGAGAGAGAGAAAGAAAGAAAGACAGAAAGAAAGAGAGAAAGAAAGAAAGAAAGAGACAGGAGAGAGAGAGACAGAAGGAAATAATCTCAAAAGAGAAAAATGTCCTCCTGTGTGCTACCTATATCTCTCCACTAGAATCCCCATACTTTAATGAAGGCAGCTTCTCCATCCTAGAGGGAGAGATCAATCATTTCCAGACCCAGGGACATGTAGTAGTCTGTGGCGAAACGGGGATAAACACCTACCTGGAGGTAACAGCATTCTCTCCCCAACATGCCCCCCTAGACACAATTAAGACAAAACAACCAACAAAAACGGGTCATAACTCCTGCAGCTCTGTCGCATGCTGGGTCTTTACATAGTCAATGGTAGACTTTGAGGGGACTCCTACGGTAGGTATACCTACAGCTCATCTCTTGGCAGCAGTACTGTAGACTATTTTATCCCCGACCTCAACCCAGAGTCTCTCAGAGCATTCACAGTCAGCCCACTGACACCCCTATCAGATCACAGCAAAATCACAGCCTACTTGAACAGAGCAATACTGAATCATGAGGCATCAAAGGCAAAGGTAGTGCAGAAATCTACCAGAAAACAATTAGCCAACAACAAATGAAATCCCTTTGAGACCAGTTCCTGGACAAAACGTTTCACTGCAGTAGCGAAGGTGTAAACTTGGCAGTAGAAAGACAAAATAGTACGTTTGACCTCTGAGCGTCCCTACCAAATCTAAACATTTCAACATTTCAACCTAAGAAAATTAACAAGGACAAATGCTTTGATGAAGACAACAAAAAACTTAGAAAGAATTTGCTGAAACTATCCAACCAAAAACACAGAGACCCAGAAAACCTGACATTTACTGAAACAGTACAGAAATACACTAAGAAAAAAGAAAGAACCGCACATCAGAAATCAGCTCAATGTGATGGAAGAATCAATAGAATCGAACCACTTCTGAGAAAATTGGAACACACAAAACAAACAACAACATGAAGAGCTATCTATCCAAAATGGAGATAAATGGATAAGCCACTTCTCCAATCTTTTTGGCCCTATAACAAAGAACAAACAGCAAAAACGTATACCTGATCAATAAGAAATCTTAGTCAGCTGTTAAAGAATACCAGAACGCACTGGATTCTCCAATTACATCAAATGAACTACAGGACAAAATACAAACCCTTCAACACAAAAAGGCCTTTGGTGTATCCAAAATGAAATTATAAAGCATACAGACCACACATTTCTATTGGCTTTATGTAAACTCTTCAACATCATCCTCAGCTCTGGCATCTTCCCCAGTAGTTGAAACCAAGAACTGATCACCCCAATCCACAAGAGTGGAGACAAATTCAACCTCAATAACTACCGCGTCAATAGCAACATTGGGAAAATCCTCTGCATTATCATTAACGGCAGACTCCTACATTTCCTCAGTGAAAACAGTGTCCTGAGCAAATGTGAAATTGGCTTTTTACCAAATTGCCATGTGACAGACCATATATTCACCTTGCACACCCTTGTTGACAAACAAACAAAACAAAACAAACGCAAAGTCTTCTCATGGTTTATTGATTTAAAAAAGCTTTTGACTCACTTCGGCATGAGGGTCTGCTATATAAATTGATGGAAACCGGTGTTCGGGGGAAAACATACGCCATTATAAAATCCATGCAAACAAACAACAAGTGTGCGGTTAAAATTGGCAAAAAATGCACTGATTTCTTTCCTCAGGGCTGGGGGGGGGGGGGGGGGGGGTGAGACAGGGATGCATCTTGAGCCCCGCCCTCATCATATATATCAATGAATTGGCGAGGGCACTAGAACAGTCTGCAGCACCCGGCCTCACCCTACTGGACTCTGAAGTCAAATGTCTACTGTTGGCATATCATCTGGAGCTTCTGTCCCCAACCAAGGAGGGCCTACAGCAGCACCTAGATCTTCTGCACAGATTCTGTCAGACAGTTCATCTCAGTAATACAAAAATAATTGTGTTCCAAAAAAGGTCCAGTTGCCAGGACCATAAATACAACATTCCACGTAGACACTCTTGCCCTAGAGCCCACCAAAAAAAACTATACCTACCTTGGCCAAACTTCCACAAAGCTGTGAACGATCTGAGAGACAAGGCAAGAATGGCCTTCTACGCCATTAAAAGGAACATACAAAAACAGGTTAAAAATACATCAATCAGTTATAGAACCCATTGCTCTCTGTGATTGTGAAGTCTGGAGTCCACTCACCAACTAAGATTTCACAAAATGGGACAAACATCAAATTGGGAAAATGCATGCAGAATTCTGTAAAAACATCCTCTGGGTCCAACGTAAAAAAAACAAATAATGCATGCAGGGCAGAGTAGGATGAGTCCCGCTAATGATCAAAATCCAGAAAAGAGTCATTCAATTCTACAACCACCTATAAAAAAGCGATTTTCAAACCTTCCATAACAAAGCCCTCACCTACAGAGAGGTGAACCTGGAGAAAAGTCCCCTCATCCAGCTGGTATGGGTACTCTGTTCACAAACACAAACAGATCCCACAGAGCCCTGGAACAGCAACACAATTAGACTCAGCATGAGAAAACAAAAAGAGAATTACTTGAAACACTGGAAAGCATCAACAAAAAAACTACGCAAACTGGAATGTTATTTGGAGCTAAACAGAGAGTACACAGTAGCAGAATACCTGACCACCGTGACTGACTCAAAATAAGGAAAGCTTTGACTATGTACAGACGCAATGAGCATAGCCTTGCTATTGAGAGAGGCCACCATCAGCAGACCTGGCTCTCAAGGCAAGACGGGCTATGTGCCAACTTCCCACAAAATGAGGTGGAAACCGAGTTGCACTGCCTAACCTCCTGCCAAATGTATGACCATATTAGAGACACATATTTCCCTCAGATTACACACACCCACAACAGCAGCAACATGTGTGACCTGTTGCCACAAGAAAAGGGCTACCAGTGGAGCACAAACACCACTGTAAATACAACCTATATTCATCTCTTTATTCATTTTTCCTTTCATACTTCAACTACATATTTGCACATTGTTACAACACTGTACATAGCCAATAATATAACATTTGAAATGTCTACATTCTTTTAAAAATGTAGGTGTGTTGTATGTTTCATGTTCATTTCTGATTGTTTATTTCCCTTTTTGTTTATTGTCTATTCCCCTTGCTTTGGCAATGTAAACACGTTTCCCACGTCAATAAAGCCCTTTGAATTGAAAGAGAGGGAGAGGAAGAAAGGGACAGGAGAGGGGAGATAGAGAGAGGGAGGTGAGAGAAAGAGAGCGATAGGGGGGCACACTGCCCACGAAATGAGGTGGAAACCGAGCTGCACTTCCTAACCTCCTGCCAAATGTACGACCACATTAGAGACACATATTTCCCTCAGATTCCACACACCCACAAATAATTCAAAAACAAATCCAATTTTGATAAACTCCCATATCTATTGGGTGAAATACCAGTGTGCCATCAACAGCAGCAAGATTTGTGACCTTGTGGCCTGTTCAGTGAGAGAGAGAGAGAGAGAGAGAGAGAGAGAGAGAGAGAGAGAGAGAGAGAGAGAGAGAGAGAGAGAGAGAGAGAGAGAACGAGAGAGAGAACGAGAGAGAGAGAGAGAGAGAGAGAAAAGTGTGGGCCATGTATATGAATGAGAGGGCAAAGAAAGCATAGCTCTGTCCATGAGAATTTCTATAATGTGTGTATGAATGTAATTGATGACATCTCAATCTCTGGAAATACACTCTCAAAGGGGCTTCTTACCATTATGGAACCAAAGGTCTTTCCAAAAGGTCAGGATCAGGGGTTGCGACAGAAACGGCACCCCCTCTTCCATTACACATAGTATTTTAATTACAGCCAGAGTATAGAGGAAGTGGGACAGCCTAACTGGAACCCGTCTCAACTCGAAGTTATTACTTTGCATGATTCTGAACGAAAGCAGAAACAAAGCTCAATATCTTTTAATGTGCCTAGATCGATTCGCACGCAAGGCAAGCACAGAGGACCTAGTATGCGTGGTGTATGGGCAACCTCGCCTGTGTTCCTTACTAAGCAGAGGGGACATCAAAAGGAGGGTTTTATTTCCCACTCCACTATAAATCCCCCCAAAAGGAGCCATTTATGGGACAATAAGAGGCCATTTATGAGCCCCAAGAAAATGAAGGAAACTCAGAGGTGTGGGATGAAAGATGACATGGCTTCTTTGGCACTAGCAGACGTTAGCTAGCTGCTTTCTGTGTTCCTTTTCTCTGGCACTAGCAGACGTTAGCTAGCTGCTTTCTGTGTTCCTTTTCTCTGGCACTCGCAGACGTTAGCTAGCTGCTTTCTGTGTTCCTTTTCTCTGGCACTAGCAGACGTTAGCTAGCTGCTTTCTGTGTTCCTTTTCTCTGGCACTAGCAGACGTTAGCTAGCTGCTTTCTGTGTTCCTTTTCTCTGGCACTAGCAGACGTTAGCTAGCTGCTTTCTGTGTTCCTTTTCTCTGACACTAGCAGACGTTAGCTAGCTGCTTTCTGTGTTCCTTTTCTCTGGCACTCGCAGACGTTAGCTAGCTGCTTTCTGTGTTCCTTTTCTCTGGCACTAGCAGACGTTAGCTAGCTGCTTTCTGTGTTCCTTTTCTCTGGCACTCGCAGACGTTAGCTAGCTGCTTTCTGTGTTCCTTTTCTCTGGCACTCGCAGGCGTTAGCTAGCTGCTTTCTGTGTTCCTTTTCTCTGGCACTCGCAGGCGTTAGCTAGCTGCTTTCTGTGTTCCTTTTCTCTGACACTCGCAGACGTTAGCTAGCTACCAATAGAAGTTAGTCAGCAGAGGTTTGCTTCTTTATGACGTTCTCTCCTCTCTGTCTTATATGATGAGAGAACCATGCTCTGGGACATAGGTTAGGGCAGGGGGACTCTGGAACCAGAGTTTATAAACTCGGTGCAAACAAACAAAAACAACACATTTCACTGCACCTATCCGGTGTATGTGACAATAAAGCATAAACACTTTTTTAATATACGAGCATCAACTAAATATTTAATTGCGATGTGGAATCCCATGTCTTTTTTTAAGTAGACATTAATTGAATCCTAAAAATGTTGATTCCACATTGCAATTAAATCATTTTTTTGAGGCTGTTTGTTACTGTGGTATAGTTTGTTGCAGTGAGTAATAAGATTTGTCAACTCTGGTCTATTCCAGACTCCCCCTGCCCTATTTGTGGTGAAATATTTTGGCACTGACCTCCTTGCATCCAATATGGATTTACGTTCAAGATGAATAAATGCATAGAAACAAAGGGTTGAGGAGTGATTTGAACATACACACTCTCCTGGGAGAATTGTCAGCCTCTGGGTCACTCAGGTGTAGCCAGCAGGCATCCCTGGAACACTGACGCAGGACAACTGGGAAAAACGGGGAATTTCTTTGGCTCATTCCAAGCACTCAAGCAGACACAATATATGGGGCCTGTGTGTTTTGTGGAGGGAAGTGACAGCGCATCACGTAAAATACTTTTCTTCTGTTTCATTTATATTTTTGTTTCAGCACCAGTCTGACAGAATGCACAGCCATACTTATCACCACCGCAGAGCACACACACACACACACACACACACACACACACGCACACACACACACACACACACACACACACACACACACACACACACACACACACACACACACACACACACACACACACACACACACACACACACACGCACACACACACACACACGCACACACACACACACACACACACACACACACACACACGCACACACACACACACACACACACACACGCACACACACATAAACACACACACACACCTAAAACACAGCATGGTAGCACCTTTTTGATGGAACACACACACACACACGCACACACACACACACACACACACACGCACACACACATAAACACACACACACCTAAAACACAGCATGGTAGCACCTTTTTGATGGAACACACACACACACACGCACACACACATAAACACACACACACACACCTAAAACACAGCATGGTAGCACCTTTTTGATGGAACACACACACACACACACATACAGTTTCAGTGTATGGGAAAAGAACTTCAGCACCAGCTTGATAGAACACACATCTGTAAACAGTTGCATACAAGCACTATTGTTATAGAACACACACACAGAGAGACAAAGCACACAATCACACAGTTGCACCATAACACAAGGTAATGATTGAGAATGAACAAAATTATACTTTCTTTGACTGTAATTGATATGATGAGTAGTGATGAATTAAAACTTGAATGGCTATTCAGAAAATAAGTGTTCCTGGTTGCAAATGTTATTTCCAAAGCTTGGAAGACTCAACAAGATAAGTTGTATAACTGAAAGGTTTTGCTTTGTGTACGTAGGCTATTTACGTATATATATAAGTGTGATCATTTCATTTGGAAACAATAAGATGCCTGACCCTATAATAAAATCAATCAGTATCATCATCATCGGTAGTCACACTCTCGCCCACAACACAACAAACAATATACTGTTGTCTAGAGGTTACCCCGCAATGACTCACTATCTTTGTCTGGAAGCAACTTTCTAACAAATCATTGTTTGCCTCTTTATTTTCTTCATTTCACTTAATCTTCCGTAATGGTTACCAAATATCATTAGGGCCAACCTCTGTGGCTTTTCTTGCAGCGTTGTAGGCAAGCCAAGTGTTTGTTGTCAGAATTTTATTTGGCCGAGGAGGGGGGCTGTTGTTTAGTGTAGGCCTAATCTTGGCACGCCAATAACAGGTTTCAATAAAAGCAGCTGCTTTGTTATGGTAGTAAAGATTTTCTTCCTTCCCCCCTCTTCTTGCAGAGTGTAGGGAATAGGCTCAGAGCGCTAAACTGGAAGCATCATCCACATATGCCCAACTGTTTTCCTCTCCAGGCAGGTGGTGAAGAGATTTTTTGCTGGAATGCCGAGTGTTTTGCGCGATGAATTAACTTTGTAGAGGGAGAGAGAGAGAGAGAGAGAGGGGGGGGGGGGGGGGGGGGGGGGGGGGGGGAGAGAGAGAAAGAGAGAGAGAGAGAGAGACAGAGAGCGAGAGATGGTTAGCAAGTCCGGTTAGCAAGACCACACTGCCCCCTATGGGGTAAACTGTGTGAGTGCAGGATCAGAAACAAAAGATCGAGAGACAGAGGTATGCTAGAGAAATGAAAGAAAGTGTAGACTTTGGAAAGGTCAGAGAGAGAGAGAGAGAGAAAGAGAGAGAGAGAGAGAGAGAGAGAGAGAGAGAGAGAGAGAGAAAGAGAGAGAGAGAGAAAACAGTGAGTTGGTATGAGAGAGCAGAGTAAAGGGAGAGAAAGAAAATAAATCAGAAATAGAGACATGCCCTTAGTCTGTGACAGAAAATGTATTTTGACTGGGTGCAACATAAACAGTGTGATTGAGGGAACATCAGAATCTAAACACCCTAAACGCAATAACTATACACACTGGTGGTCCCACCTCATGACTCCAGCCTCAACTATCATTCTAAGATATTTCCAGAGAGAGGGAGTGAGAGAGGGGGAGAAAAAGACAGACAGAGAGAAAGAGAGACAGAGTGTGTGTGAGAGTGAGAGAGAGAGCGTGTGTGAGAGCGAGAGAGACAGCGTGTGTGAGAGCGAGAGAGAGAGCGAGAGAGGAACTAATCAGCATAATGTGTTCAGTAAGTTGAATATTTTGACAATAGGGACATTATACCAATTCTTTTATTATTACATGCTGGTTTAAACACACAATGTCATTTGCATCTCTGTGCTTAGAGCTCTAATTACACTGTTGGTCCCATGTTTCGTGTTCCATACACACAAAAAGTTTATTTCTCTCATATTTTGTGCACAAATTTCTTTACATTCCTGTTAGTGACCATTTCTCCTTTGCCAAGATAATCCATCCACCTGACAGGTGTGGCATATCAAGAAGCTGATTAAACAAAGAGGCACTGAGTCTGAAGGTAGGCCTTGAAATACATCCACAGGTACACCTCCAATTGACTCAAATGATGTCAATTAGCCTATCAGAAGCTTCTAAAGCCATGACATCATTTTCTGGAATTTTCCAAGCTGTTTAAGCACAGTCAACTTAGTGTATGTAAACTTCTGACCCACTCGAATTGTGATATTGTGAATTACAACTGAAATAATCTGTCTGTAAACAATTGTTGGAAAAATTACTTGTGTCATGCACAAAGTAGATGTCCTAACCGACTTGCCAAAACTATAGTTTGTTAACAAGAAATTTGTGGAGTGGTTGAAAAACGAGTTTTAATGACTCCAACCTAAGTGTATGTAAACTTCCGACTTCAACTGTAATTGTTAAACATGAAACATGTTATGAAGTTATATATTGGGCATACAATAAACCCTCTTATAACCGTTGTTGACCAACCTGAGTCGACTTGAATCTAGGTCTGTGTTATTGTAATAAGACTATTAGCCCGCTGAGCTAAAGCCTAGTTATATTGGTGCAATCCTAACATCTTATGATGACACAACTCATTTGGTCTTCATGACCTAGTATAGGGTAAAAAAGTAACTTCACAAGTTTTTTTGAAAGTAATCTTTTGGCTTTAACTCTCAGTCCCTCATCTCTCCAATAAGTATTCATACTCATGGTAAAAATAAATTATAATAATGTCAAATAAAAAAGTGAAAAGGTAAACATTATTGGACCGTGAACTTTCCTGCCTGTCTGGCTGACCGTGACAGGTTCATGTTTCCTGTCTTCATTATTGTCCTCCTTTCCCCGCCAGTCATCCCTTCTTTTTTAACCCTTTCATCACTCAGCTATGAATTCCTTCTACAGTGCCCTCCACTATTATTGGCACCCTTGGTAAATATGAGCAAACCGGGCTGCGAAAAAAAAAACGTCTTTATTGTTTATCCTCTTGGTCTTTCATTCAAAATATTCACCAAAAAAACAACACTTTAATTAAAGTAAAATAAATAGAAGAAAAAATGAATTCTTATCATCAAGCAAATATTTTCCCAAATATATGTGTGCCACAATTATTGGCACCCCTTCATTCAATACTTTGTGCAACCTCCCTTTGCCAAGATAACTCTGAGTCTTCTCCTATAATGCTTAACATGATTGGAGAACACATAGCAAGGGATCTGAGACCATTCCTCCATACAGAATCTCTCCAGATCCTTCAGATTCCCAGGTCCACGCTTGTGGACTCTCCTCTTCAGCTCATCCCACAGGTTTTCTATGAGGTTTAGGTCAGGGGACTGGGATGGCCATGGCAAAACCTTGATTCTGTGGACCATTTTTGTGTTGATTTTAAGGTGTGCTTTGGTTCATTGTCCTGCTGGTAGATCCAACCACAGCCCAGTTTAAGCTTCCTAGCAGAGGCAGTCAGGTTTTGATTTAATATCGGCTTGTACTTGATGTACTTGAGTCCATGATACCATGTATCCTAACAAGTGGTCCAGGACCTTTGAAATAAAAACAGCCCCGTAACATCAAAGATCCACCACCATACTTCACAGTGGGGATGGTGTACTTTTTTGAATGGCTATCTTTCTGTCTACGCCAAACCCACCTCTGGTGTTCGTTTCCAAAAAGCTCTATTTTGGTCTCATCTGACCATAGATCCCGGTCCCATTGAAAGATCCAGTAACATTTGACAAACTGTAGGCGCTTGAGTTTGTTGTTTGATGACAGCAAAGGCTTTTTTTATGGCAACCCTCCCAATCAACTTGTGGTTATGTAGGTGGCATCTGATCGTAGTTTTGGAGATTTTCTGACCCCATGACCCAACTAACGTCTACAATTTTCCAGCTGTGATCCTTGGAGATTGTTTGGCAACTCGAACCATCCTCCTCACTGTGCGTGGGGTCAATATAGACACATGTCCTCTTCCAGGCCGATTGTTAACATCTCCAGTTGCTTTAAATTTCGTAATTATTGCCCTGATAGTGGAAATTGCCATTTTCAACCTTTAAGCTTATAGCCATTTCCTGGTTTGTGCAGCTCAACAACCTTTTGTGACACATCATTACTGTATTCTCTGGTTTTTCCCATAATGAAGGATGACTATGGGAACTTGGCCTGTGTGTTACCTCATATTTATACCCCAGTAAAACAGGAAGTCATGGCTTACCACTTAAGTGTTCCTAATTACTCAGGTGAACTTAAAAACATAAAATATGAATGGGAATAGACTTCAGCTAGATTTTTCTCATAAGAACATCTAGGGGTACCAATAATTGTGGCACACATGTTTCGGAGAAAAATATTTAATTTATTTCACATTAAAAAAAATCAATCATTTCATTTCAATTAAAGGTTCGATATTTGTGAATATTTTGAATGAAAGACCAAGAGGATAAACAGTAAATAAAAAAATGTCACAGCCCGATTTGCTCATATTTACCAAGGGTGCCAATATTAGTGGAGGGCACTGTATAGTTTACAGATGCCACCCTAGAACTGGGACATTTTGTTTGACGTTTGTGGGCTTTTGAGATCTAGCAGTGTGTGTAGCTATTGGTAGCACCTAAAGTATGCCAGTCACACTCCAATAATGTCAATATTAAAGAGTTTTAAAAAAAATACTTTATTATATTGCATTAAATTTTACAATCTTATTTTATCTTAACCCTTCTATAACCTTACATTATCAGCTCGTCAGGTGTTATGCGAGAACCTTTAAACAAAACAGTGAGTGTGAGTCACAAAATTACACAACATTTCCCAATGAACTTATTTCTCATTGTATAATTCCTTTGGGTCAAGTACAATTTTATTTTCCGTAACTGACGAACAGTGCCTTGAAACAAAACACAAGTCCACTCACTCTTATCATCTTTGGAACGTATGTCAAATCACATTCAAGTCTCACTTGACAGGGCCAGCTGAATTTGCTAAACATTCTGCTTATGTCAGTTCCACTGTTGTTTTTAGAAAGACGTTTTACAGTCACTGAGCTGTCCGTCATCCTGTCGACCAATTCTGTCACAGCCCTGAGTGGTCCCGTCCAATTCCTGAGCTGTGCTGTGTTTGGGTTACGCGGAGTGCATTGGGACAGTCACGGTAATCACATGTGTCTGTTCTGAGAAACCCTCTTTCAGTTTTCTAGTTTTAGGTGAAGGAGCCCATAGACAGTCCAAGGACTTGGCCTGAAGCTAGGCTAGCAGCTGCACTGTGTAAGCCCCCACCCGATCATTTCTAACAGATAAGAGCCCTCAGTTTGGTGCTATTCATTTACGTCTGTTTCGGTCTCTCACTTCTTCCCTCACTCTTATATGTAGAGAAAGGGGTGATGGAAGAAGCCAGGCGAGAAGAAGACAGGCTTCCCAACCTCCACACTAGGGTTTGTGACCCATCACCCCTCACTTCATTTGGCTCGGGTCTGTTTGTTAGTTCAATTCAACGTTCGCTCCTGAGCAGGATATCGTCCTTCAAAATCGTCCTCCCTACAAGTTCAGCCAGATCACTATAGATATATCATATCAAAAGGCAATAGGGCAATAACACTATTAATATTCTGTCATATAAACAAATATCTTATACAGTACACATAGTATATAGTACAGCATTTTGGAGTGTGTTTATTTGGAGGGAATAATCGTGGTCTTATTGCCTTGCCCTCTCAAAAACATTCAGTGCTGATTACCCATGATTCACTCTGATAATGGCCCCCATCAGAGCCATGTATTTAGTTGGGCCAATATGATTTCTGTATTATGATGCATTTACATGACACTTCAACATTCTATGGCAGCCATTTTAGCTCCCCATTAACATTACATGGGGAATACTTAATACTATGTAACTGAATGTCTATAATTAGAAAAATATTCAAAATTCTAAAAGTTGGCCCAACTCTAAATACATGGTTTTGTCCCCCATTATTTACTCTGTCACAAATCCGAGGAGGACTGAGGTAATATTCAGGGCCGGCGATGCAACGCGAGCGGCCATTGTACATGGCTAGCAATCCCACACTCGCCAGTCCAACACTACTATGGAAGCCTGTTCAAGAGAACGTTACGATAGAAATGTATTGTGTAGATCAGGTATGGCTGTTTGTCATTTAGAACTGTGGGTCATGTCAGCACTACACATTTCCACCTGCAACATCGTGTTTTACCTCATTAAATACACCCCACATCAATGAGTGATGGCCCTCTGTTGAAGCTATTACTTGAATGTGATGTGATGGACTCTCTGGTTGTAAAAACTGCTCAGAGGCCTGACTCAGTTTGTCATAGAGTGACCTCTGGTATGAAAGGTTGTGGTTACTTTACAGGCCACATAGGCGAAGGCAGAGAGAGATCAGATATACTGGGAATGAAAGGCCACAACACTGATATATCCTGCCAAGTAATGTCAGGCTTATATGGAGAGACAGAAAACGTATTTTGCCTATGTTACTCCTATTCCTTTGTGCAACTGAGGAGACATGACGGATCAGGGCTCTATATCTTCTTTCTTCCTGAGTGATATCAGATGAACCGGGAACGTGACATCCATTTCCTGTGAGTGTAGATCCTAGGGTTGTGTTCATCAGGGCACACTGTAACAAAACATTTTGCAATAGAAAACGAAAAAAAGCTTTTCCTATTGGACAAGTTCAGATAGCACCCTTCTTTTGTTTCGTGCCTAGCGAACATGACCCCAGACATAGGATGCATTTCAACCTTACATTTCCTCTTTTATCTCCACTGAAAATCCTGAGAGTCTGCCCCTTAGAGGCAGTCAGGACACAGCGCCACCTGTCCCGCCCGGTGGGCCCTGCAGGGACAGAGTCTGCGGTGGACAGGGTCGGACCCAGCGCAGCTGAACAGGAGACGCTCCCGCTGCAGGCCGCAGCGACGACCCCACGGGCTGTAGGCAGGAAATAGATGGTTGTCCACTTCCTGGTCCATGCTGGAGCAGGACAGGCCCAGTCTGCCAGAGGGAAAAGCAGTTGGGATCAATCAGTATGGTCTCAACAGAATCTGTTCGAAATTGTGACATTTAACTATTGTAGTTATATGTCACCTAAGCTGACATACTAGTTATATGTCACAGTTCCGGATCAACACCCCAAGTCCTGGTAGAACTACAGAGGGTGCAGGCTTTTGTTCCTGCCCAGCACTAACATACTCAATTCAACTAGCGAAGGCCTTGATGATTAACCCGGAAGCCAGCCGCACCAATGTGTCAGAGGAAACACCGTTCACCTGACGACCGAGGTTAGCCTACAGGCGCCCGGCCCGCCACGAGGAGTTGTTAGAGCGCAATGAGCCAAGTAAAGCCCCCACGGCCAAACCCATCCCTATCCCGGATGATGCTGGGCCAATTGTGCGCCGCCCTATGGGACTCCCGATCACGGCCGATTGTGAAACAGCCCACGATCGAACCCGGGTCTGTAGGGACGCCTCTAGCACTGTGATGCAGTGCATTAGGCCGCTGCACCACTTGGGACTAAAACATGGGTTTTAGCGCTAGGCTGGAACAAAAACCATTACACACTGTAATTGGGGAATTTTGCTATTGTCAGCAATGTGATACAGCACGGTATTATAATGGGAATTTCTTATAGGCTATCACAATATTGTGTGAAAACATTTAACAGGGATTGTAATTGGCCTACCTGGTCTGGAGAATTACAGCGGATGCTAAAGTGTACATGTAGCGCACGAGTACTAACAGACACCTGAGATTATTGCACGGTGTTTGAGATCTACACACATGCATCCAGCCTAAACCATGGCACAATATAATACCACTGTGTGTGTTATGTGTATGTATTGGCCAGTCCTCTTGCACCTGTGTACATGTAGGTATTGGATAGCTGTGCCCTCGCACCTGTGTATGCAGTGCATTCGGAAAGCATTCAAACCCCTTCACTTTTCACCACATGTTGTTATGTTACAGCCTTATTCTAAAAATGATTGTCACTTTTCTTCCTCATCTTTCTACACACAATACCCCATGATGAAAAAGCAGGTTTTTAGAAATGTTCACAAATGTATTACAAATGAAAAACAGAAATAGCTTATTTATATAAATACTCAGACCCTTTGCTATGAGACACAACATTAAGCTCAGGTGCATCCGGTTTCCATAGATTTATCCTTGAGATGTTTCTACAACTTGATTGGAATCCACCTGAGGCAAATTCAATTGATTGGACATGATTTGGAAAGGCACACACCTGTCTATATAAGGTAGGAGAACCTTCCAGAAGGACAACCATCTCTGCAGCACTCCACCAATCAGGCCTTTAAGGTAGAGTGGCCAGACGGAAGCCACTCCTCAGTAAAAGGCACATGACAGCCCACTTAAGAGTTTGGTAAAAAGGCACCTAAAGGACTCTCAGACCATGAGAAACAAGATTAAACTCTTTGGCCTGAATGCCAAACTTCACGTCGAGGAAACCAGGCACCACTCATCACCTGGCCAATACCATCCCTACTCTGAAGCATGGTGGTGGTAGCATCATGCTGTGGGATGTTTATCAGCGGCAGCAACTGGGAGACTAGTCAGGATCAAGGGAAAGATTAACTGAGCAAAGTACAGAGAGATCATTGATGAAAACCTGCTCTAGAGCGCTCAGGACCTCAGACTGGTGCCGAGATTCACCTTCCAACAGGACAACGACCCTAAGCACACAGCCAAGACAACACAGGAGTGGCTTCAGGACAAGTCTCTGAATGTCCTTGAGTGGACCAGCCAGAGCCTGGACTTGAAACCGATCGAACATCTCTGGAGAGAAAAGAAAACAGCTGTGCAGCGACACTCTCCATCCAAGCTGACAGAGCTTGAGAGGATCTGCAGAGAAGAATGGGAGAAAATCCCCAAATACAGGTGTGCCAAGCTTGTAACGTCATACCCAAGAAGACACGAGGCTATAATCGCTGCCAAAGGTGCTTCAACAAAGTACTGAGTAAAGGGTCTGAATAATTATGTAAATGTGTTATTTCAAAAATCTATTTTTGCTTTATCATTATGGAGGTATTGTGTGTAGATTGATGAGGGGAAAATAACTATTTTAATACATTTTAGAATAAGGCTGTAACGTAACAAAATGTTGAAAAAGTGAAGGGGTCTGAATACTTTCTGAATGCACTATATGTAGGTATTGGATAGCTGTGCCCTTGTACCTGTTTGCAGTATATTTGTTCTGTCTGCCTGCCTGTATGTCTGTCTCTCACCTGGTGAACACTGCGGGGTTGTTGAGGTGGTGGAACAGTGCCGGCTCACACACCAGGGAGGCACGTCGACAAACACTCACACACGACTGGCCCAAGGGGCCCAGATGTATTCTCAGAGCGCTCTCAGGTGGCCAGGTAGGGAAGGACACGCTGCAGAAGTCCTGGGGTCAACAAGAAGACAGGAACGACAGTTCTATTATTTTGCAAAAATGTTGGAATGTATCATATAGCTCATGAGACTGGGTTTGGAACAGTATAAAACAAGGTTGTTCAACTCAGTTTAGGGTCCTCACTATCTGGCCACGCTAGGAGGTACAGACTTTTCAAACGTCAAAAAGTGACCACCCACTATCCTTGACTTAAATTAGTAACACAAATGTGTCATACTTGCCAATCTGTTCTGACAATATTGCCACCATTGTTCTTTCTAGCATGACCAGCTAATGACCACCATTTATATACATATATCACCAAAACTGCTCTTTGTTCCAATGCCCCCTAATATAAGACATAAGACACATATTGTAATATAAACCATAGACTGTATAAAACAGATAGAAACCTATCCCTTTAAAGAAGTTTTCAAGTGTTTCTGGAGACTATTGTTGTGTTGTGTACCTGATGAGTGATGTAAGCATGGACCCTTTCCAGCATCCCTTCACTGGTGAACTCTCGAGGGGTGAAGGGCTTGACCTTTAAAACAGACATAGGAGCTAAATACAGCTTCATATCAGGGTTATGCTAATCATATGAGCCTTCATAAGCATTCATATCACAGCCATACCAATGGATAAGAAGATTCACCTGTAAAACAGACTAATTCTATCTTCCATAGATCTCGAGATCCATTAGAACTTCATATAATATTTGTGCTAATCATGTGAACCTAGTAGTTGATGTTAATCTTCATTAACACAAAAAATATATATTTATTCAAAGAGAATAAATCATAGTTGTTATGCTGGAAAGTAGATGGTCATTCTTCCCTGTACTCAGTGTTTTCTCCACTGAACAAAGAGACAGGATGTATTTTATACCCCAAGCCTAGCCTGTGGTTGACCAATTAGAATTTCTTGCAGTAAAATTGGGCCAATGGTCAAATAACAAGTATCCCATTTCAGGCTCAATGTATAGACCATTTGGACCAATGAGAACTTGCCACATGTAGCTATGAGTCTTGGACTGAAATTCCTCCCATGTCCCTGACCCATTAAGCTTCAGTTCCCCATTACAGAAAAACAACTATTTCCATTGATCTTTAATTCCCTCTTGACATTTAGTCCTCTGCGTTGTGTATTTATCTTAAATTAATTCTTATGTAAGAATATTCTAACATTCATAACAGTAGAATCAAGGTTATGGAGACTGACCTCTGTGCGTAGAATAGCCCTGACCGTCTCTTGAACGTCAGTAGTGTTGGTCATGTCCACGGTCCAAACGTAGGGTTTACCGATGAACTCCTCAGCATAGGGGTGCTGGGAGGAGACCTGACAGACACACACATGTATGCATGCACACACACAAAGTCTTTAGCTACATTGTTTTGTTCATTTTACATTTTTCAATTTAATTTGATTAATTTCTTAATACATTTTTGGATGAGTTCATATCTAGTACCTGTCGTGTTGTGGGCTTCCCTTTATAGAAGTCACTGTTTTCAGAGGAGCGAGGGGGCTGGAAGCGCGGCTGGAGGAAGACACACCCTAAAGCTATGGCCTCCAAAGGAGCTGGACCCTCATAGGGAAATCCAAGACCCACAAACACCTGGAGGGGGAGGGCAATGCAGCTATGCATTTAGAATCCCTATCACTGCATGGCTTACAGAGATATTGTAGAAAGTGTTTGAATCCTAACATATCAAGCTATATATTAGATCCAGGTCTGAAACCATGCATAGATGTCCACGGAAGTTTGCACAATAAATCAAGATAGTAATTGTCCTCATGGGTCCTGAGACACTGTGGCATGGGTTCATGTTCGGTTGTTACCTTGGCTCTTCTGAGGAGCTGTAAGAACTGATCCTGGGTCAGCAGGCCGTGGTTGATGATGTTACTGGGCAGCTGAGCGGAGTGGCCTGGAGGCTGGTACACTGTGCCGTGGGTCTCCAGCTCCCGACTGATCAGCTCCAGATAACGTTCCTTGCCCTGGAATAGAAAATAAAAGAATGGAGTAGAGTAGAGAGAAGAGTAGAAGTTCATTGTAAAGTAAGGACATTACTGTCTAGTAAGGACATTACTGGATGGCACTGTCGTTGGTCCCTGCACCCTTTAACTCTTTCCGCCTCCTTACCTGCCACATGTAGTCCTGTTTCCCGTAGACCACAGCCGTGTTGTCCTTCCTGTAAGGCCCTGGCTCCACTTCCTCCTCCCTCTCTTCCTGCTCCACCATCGCCTCCTCACTCACAAAGCCCAGGAACGAGTTGTCAGGGGTATGAGCTACACAGGAGACGAAGACGCAACCGGTCAGAATGCAATGTTGGATTATATCGTTAGGAAAGTGTTGTATTGATTGTTTGAAGTCACATTATAACCACAGACCAACGTCTTAGCCATCAAACAAC
Organism: Oncorhynchus kisutch; assembly: GCF_002021735.2. Classification (NCBI taxonomy): domain Eukaryota; kingdom Metazoa; phylum Chordata; class Actinopteri; order Salmoniformes; family Salmonidae; genus Oncorhynchus; species Oncorhynchus kisutch. Next base: position 23,231,084 of record NC_034193.2, read on the forward strand.
CGATAAGTTCTCACATGAAGTATATTGTCTAGTGGTCAAGAACTACAGCAAATCATTATTTCATTAGCAAAGATACAAGTATAAATCCTCTATCAATTAGACCTCAAAGGAATAAAACCTGTTTCATCCCAAAGGCTTCTATCAGAACGAACAAGAGAGAAGGATAAGACAAAACAATGTGTCTAATATGTCTAATAAGTATAATTTGTCTAATATGGCTATGTCTAATATGCCAAATATGCCCAATAAGTCTAATAAGTCGAATGTGTCTAATGTAAAGAATATTTCATGCCTAATATGCCTAACTTGTCAATAGGTCTAATGTGTCTAATACTGTATGTCTGATATGCCTAATGTGTCTAACACGTCTAATGTGTCTAAGTATAATATGTGTCTAATACGTTTAATAAGACTAATGTGTCTAACAAGTCTAATATGTCAAATAAGTCTAATATGTCAAATAAGTCTGACATGCCCAATGTGTCTAATAAGTTTAATATGCCTAATGTGTATAATATATCTAATATGCCTAATAAGTCTAATATGCCTAATGTGTCTAATAAGTCTAATGTGTCTAAGATGCCTAATAAGTCTAATATTCCTAATGTGTCTAATACTGTATGTCTAATATACCATGTGTCTAATATGCCTAATACGTCTAATGTGTTTAATATTTTGTCTAATATGTCTAACTTGTCAATATGTCTAATACTGTGTGTCTAATATGCCTAATGTGTCTAATACTGTATGTCTAATATACCATGTGTCTAATATGCCTAATGTGTCTAATACATCTAATGTATCAAATGTGTCTAATATTTTATGTCTAAAATGCCTAATACTGTATGTCTGATATGCCTAATGTGTCTAATGTGTCTAATATGCCTAATGTGTCTAATATACCTAATGTGTCAAATATGCCTAATTTGTCTAATGTGTCTAATAATGTATGTCTAATATGCCTAATGTGTCTAATATACCTAGTGTGTTTATTATGTCTAATGTGTCTGTGTTTAATATGCCTAATGTGTTTAATATGTCTAATACTGTATGTCTAATGTGTCTGTGTTTAATATGCCTAATGTGTCTAATATGCCTAATGTGTTTATTATGTCTAATGTGTCTGTGTTTAATATGCCTAATGTGTCTAATACTGTATGTCTAATATGCCTAATGTGTCTAATATGTCTATGTGTCTATGTGCAGCTGTAGATGCCAATAGCTGTCAGGACAGGAGGAGACTATAACAAACAGCATTAGTACAGGAGAACGACAGGAAGATGTGGGAAAAAAGGTTGTTTTGGACCGGCGATGTCGACATCAGGGACCAAGAATGCGGGTAGTGACAGTTGAGTAATAACATTGGGAGCGTCTCGATGGGCCGACGTGAAAGGAGAGAAACAGACATAAATCACATGATGATGGAAATAAAAACTATTCTTAGGGGTTAGTGTCAGTGTGTTTGGATAGGCCATACACTTTGACTTCACACAGCTTCTCAGATTCATCCTAACAGAACAGAGAGAGGGAGGTGTGAGAGATGGGATATTTATTTTAAGAAATACAAGAATGTGTCTGTGAATGTGTGTGTGTGTGTGTGTGTGTGTGTGTGTGTGTGTGTGTGTGTGTGTGTGTGTCTGCGTATTAGTCCACATGTGTCAGTCCGTCTGTCCCCCCAACAGTTGTTTAAAAGGCCCTGCCAAATAACTCTCTCCTGTCTCCTAACTCTTCCTCACAACTGTGAAGAAGGTCCTCTCTGGGTGAATAACAGACTAATTTATCCTAGCTTGTCTCCAACACTCCTCCACAAGCACACCAGATGCATAGCACCTCCATTCATCATCTTAGTGGGCTCACACCAACACAGTAACATGAATCATGATCAATATGGAAAATGGTGCAAATAGGGGAGCAATGGTTAGATAGAACCATTGCTTTCGACAGACAGTCAGACACACAGACACACACAATAACCAATGCCTTCCCAAAGGCCCTGACACTCAACAGATCCTTTCTAGCACTTCAAAGCCCCATCGACACCACCTCTAATCCCTTTCTCCCTCCGTCTCTTCCTCTCTCTTGAGCTGCCATCGCCGCGGGCAACATCCCTCTTGCCGCACGAGCAGCACAAATAAACAGCAGCGTTCTTGCCTGTGGGAGTGGTCCGGACTGTTCGGCGCTCTCCAGCTTGTCTCAGTCTAGTCGGAGTGGGAGAGATGACTAGGAAGTGTTTGAGAAGATTTTGGGAAGGGCAAGGGCTCACGTTTATTTAACCTGTTCTTAATCCTCTAAGTCTGCAGACATATGAAGTCTCCTTTGTGGAACATACATCAGCACTGCCATAGTTAATAACACTCCCACAGTGTGTCACCACTGTTGGTCTCTAAATGGTAAAGCCCAACACTAAATACAGATGCATACACACGCACACATGTGCGTGCACGCATGAACACATACACAAACAAACACACACAAATGCAAAAAAAACAAACAGACTAAGGGTTTTTCTTTATTTTGACTATTTTCTACATTGTAGAACAATAGTGAAGACATCGAAACCATGAAATAACACATATGGAATCATGTAGTAACCAAAAGAGTGTTAAATAAATCCAAAAATATAGTAGCCACCCTTTGCCTTGATGACAGCTTTGCACACTCTTGGCATTTTCTCAACCAGCTTCACCTGAAATGCTTTTCCAACAGTCTTGAAGGAGTTCCCACATATGCTGAGCACTTGTCGGCTGCTTTTCCTTCACTCTGTGGTCCAACTCATCCCAAACCATCTCAATTGGGTTGAGGTCAGGTGATTGTGGAGGCCTGGTCATCTGATGCAGCACTCCATCACTCTCCTTCTTGTTCAAATATCCCTTACACAGCCTGGAGGTGTGTTGGGTCATTGTCCTGTTGAAAAACAAATGATAGTCCTAAGCCCAAACCAGATGGGATGGCGTATCGCTGCAGAATGCTGTGGTAGCCATGCTGGTTAAGTGTGCCTTGAATTCTAAATAAATCCCTGACCGTGTCACCATGCTTCACGTTGGGAACCACACATGCGGAGATCATTCATTCACCTACTCCTCGTCTCACAAAGACACGGCGGTTGGAACCAAAAATAAAATGTTACTCATCACACCAAAGGACATATTTTCACCAGTCTAATGTCCATTGCTCGTGTTTTTTGGCCCTAGCACGTCTCTTCTTATTATGGTGGCCTTTAGTAGTGGTTTCTTTGCAGCAATTCAACCATGAAGGCCTGATTTACGCAGTCTCCTCTGAGCAGTTGATGTTGAGATGTGTCTGTTACTTGAACTCCGTGAAGCATTTATTTGGGCTGCAATCTGAGATGCAGTTAACCCTAACTTATCCTCTGCAGCAGAGGTACCTCTGGGTTTTTCTTTCCTGTGGCGGTCCTCATGAGAGCCAGTTTCATCATAGCTCTTGATAGTTTTTTCGACTACACTTGAAGAAACTTTCAAAGTTCTTGACATTTTCCAGATTGACTGACCTTCATGTCTTAAAGTAATGATGGACTGTCATTTCTCTTTGCTTATTTGAGTTGTTCTTGACATATAATGGACTTGGTCTTTTTCCAAATAGGGCTATCTTCTGTATACCACCCATACCTTGTCACAACACAACTGATTGGCTGAAACGCAATAAGAAAGAAAGAATGTCCACAAATGAACTTTTAATTGCTTCTGAATCTGCATTGCTTGCTGTTTGGGGTTTTAGGCTGGGTTTCTGTATAGCACTTTATGACTTCAGGCTGATGAAAAAAAGGGCTTTATAAATACATTTGATTGATTGAACAATCAATTGAAATGCATTCCAGGTGACTAACTCATGAAGCTGGTTGTGAGAATGCTAAGAGTGTGTAAAGCTGTCATCAAGGCAAATGGTGGCTACTTTGAAGAATCTCAAATATAAAATATATGTTGATTTGTTTAACACTTTCTTGGTTACTACAGGATTCCATAGAGTGCTTTTTCATACTTTTGATGTCTTCACTATTATTCTACAATGTAGAAAATAGTAACAATAAAGATAAACCCTGGAATGAGGTGGTGTGTCCAAACTTTTGACTGGTACTGTATAACAGGGTTAATTTTGTTTCCACTTGCCACTGCAGAGATATGTATTCGATGTTTATGTATTCCTATTGGTTGGTTGAATTGACATATTAGTCAGGTGTTATGTTATTGGCTCCGCTTGCAGATAGGGGGAGATTGTGAAATTTGGCCTTGTGTTTAATGTTATTGTCCTGCTGAAAGGTGAATTCATCTCCCAGTGTCTGGTGGAAAGCAGACTGAACCAGGTTTTGTAATGGATTTCCACAAAACAACACTTTGCATTCAGGACAAAAAGTGAATTTTTTGGCAGTATTAATTTAGTGCCTTGTTGCAAACAGGATGCATATTTTCGAAAAAATGTATTCTGTACAAAAAATAAAAATTCTTCGAAAATTCCACCAGACACTGGGAGATGAATTCACCTTAAGACTCTGTCAATTAGGTTAGTATTATGGAGTAACTACAATTTTGTTGATCCATCCTCAGTTTTCTCCTATCACATTGGCGGTTTCCTTCCTCTCTGGCAACTGAGTTAGTAAGGACACCGGTGTCTTTGTAGTGACTGGGTGTATTGATCCACAGTGTAATTCATAACTTCACCATGCTCAAAGGGATATTCAATGTCTGATAAAAACATGTTTTTTTACCCATCTACCAATAAGTACCATTCTTTGAGAGGCATTGGAAAACCTCCTTGGTCTTTGTGGTTGAATCTGTGTTTGAAATTCACAGCTCAACTGAGGGACCTTACCGATAATTGTATGTGTGGAGATGAGAGATGAGGTAATCATTCAATAATCATGTTAAACACTATTATTGCACACAGAGTGAGCCCATGCAACTTAATATGTGACTTGTTACGCACATTTTTACTCCTGAACTTATTTAGGCTTGCCATAAGGGGTTGAATACTTGTTTGATTCAAGACATTTCAACTTTTCATTTGTAAACATAATTTCACTTTGACATTATGGGTACTGTGTGTAGGCCAGTGACCAAAAATCTCAATTTAATCCATTTTAAATTCAGGTTGTAAGACAACAAAACGTGGAAAAAGGGGTGTGAATACTTTCTGAAGGCACTGTATATATACAGTATATATGTGTGTGTGTGTGTGTGTGTGTGTGTGTGTGTGTGTGTGTGAGAGATATTTCTGGCTTCCTTGGATGTGTTTTATATGTTATTGCTGTAAGAGCAAGCTAGCAAGCATGCGCTAATTGTAACGGCCGCATTAGCTCCCTGCTAATTCACAGTTATTCCCATGCTAACAGACAAATCTGCAGCCATCAACATACTGTTGTCCTGCACATCTAATGTGCTTCCTTGTGTCTATCGTCAGAATAAACACCAATCAACTGGGATCTCCGGCTGAGCATTCCTTTCTTTAAAAACACAACGCAAGACAGTTAGTTACACGTACGATCACATCTGTTAACCCACCCATACACATACAGTATACTCACGGAACATGGTCATGTACTGCAGTGGCTGTAGACGCCAGCTTCCCCATAGCGTGTTGTAACCATGGCTACGGGCATACGTCCCTAGGTTGAAAGCCGGTTCCGTACCAAAAGAGTCAAGGATTCGGAAGCGGCATCTGGAGAGAGGAAGAAATGTATCATCATAGGCATATTTCATTGTGTTGAACTGTATCTTATGTGACTTGAAATTATGTGGAAAAACTGTCTTGAATCTAGTACTTACGAGTTTGCTTCATGTAATTACATGGTAATGATATATATTGTTACAGTACCTTGGAATAAGGCTAATTTAATCCATCATGTTAACAAAAGTAACCAACGTGTCATTACTGGTAGTGTTGGAAGGCCAGCCCCATGGCTCCCTGGAGATGGGCTAGGCCGTGGTAGTCTGTATAGATGAGGTCAAAGGGCAGGGGCATCTGGATGGGGCAGCTTCCTTTGCCCGGGGCTGCACCTATCACACTGCTCCACCAAACACAAACAAACACTCTGTGATGGTGAGATAGAACTCAAAGTGACAATGCATTGTGAGAGCTTTAAGTTGTCAAAGGATGATGATTATTCATGATTAGATCAGTCTTCAATACATTTCAATGGATATGCAAAGCCATGATGTTGTTGGATATCAAGGTACTAGACATGTTTTATTAAAAGGTGTGTAAAGCACACCTTGAATCCTGTACTTCTGGCTTGCCTTCCTGGTTATGGGTTCACTTAATATGGCCGCTGACCCATCCATCACAGAACATTGACTTGAATGGGGATTCCCATTATAGTAATTCTATTTCTATGGGGTGTTACCTGTGCAGGTGGTTCTGGGAGGTGGTAAAGGTCAGATTGTGACCCAGGATGAAGAGAGAGGCACTGAGGTCAGCCCACTGCACCAGCTCTCCCAGAGGCCCCCCTTGGTCCACCATGGCCCCGAACCGCTGGCCCGCACCCCCAGACAGGACCCCTGGGTAGAGCAGGACCTAGAGAGGGGGAGAACATGGAGGTGGAGGAAGATGATTACTCATGATTAGATCAGTCTTCATTACATTGAAATGGATACGTGAAGCCACGATGATGTTGGATATCAAGGTATTAGAAATATTTCTAGCACCTGGGGGCACATGCAGAAATAACTTAAAACACAGCCTTATTTGAGTATATAAAGGTTTTATCACTTCAATATTACACATTCAACAATCATCCCACCAGCATATCAGCGCAAGCATTATGACTAACCTAAGGAATAGTAACTAAAAATAATTAAAGACATACAGTTGAAGTCGGAAGTTTACATACACATAGGTTGGAGTCTTTAAAACTAGTTTTTCAACCACTCCACAAATTTCTGGTAAACAAACTATAGTTTTGGCAAGTCGGTTAGGACATCTACTTTAAGTCATTTTTCCAACAATTGTTTACAGACAGATTATTTCACTTATAATTCACTGTAACACAATTCCAGTGGGTCAGAAGTTTACATACACTAAGTTGACTGTGCCTTTAAACAGCTTGGAAAACTTCCGAAAATTATGTCATGGCTTTAGAAGCTTCTGATAGGCTAATTTACATATTTGAGTCAATTGGAGGTGTACCTGTGGATGTATTTCAAGGCCTACCTTCAAACTCAGTGCCTCTTTGCTTGACATCATGGGAAAATCAAAAGAAATTAGCCAAGACCTCAGAAAAATAATTGTAGACCTCCACCAGTCTAGTTCATCATTGGGAGCAATTTTGAAACGCCTGAAGGTACCAGGTTCATCTGTACAAACAATAGTACGCAAGTATAAACACCATGGGTCCACGCAGCCGTCATAGCGCTCAGGAAGGAAACGCGTTCTGTCTCCTAGAGATGAACGTACTTTGGTGCCAAAAATGCAAATCAATCCCAGAACAACAGCAAAGGACATAGTGAAGATGCTGGAGGAAACAGGTACAAAGTATCTATATCCACAGTAAAACGAGTCATATATCCTCGCTCATCAAGGAAGAAGCAACTGCTCCAAAACCGCCATAAAAAAGCCTGACTACGGTTTGCAACTGCACATGGGGACAAAGATCGCACTTTTTGGAGAAATGTCCTCTGGTCTGATGAAACACAAATAGAACTATTTGGCCATAATGACCATTATTATGTTTGGAGGAAAAAGTGGGAGGCTTGCAAGCCGAAGAACAACATCCCAACCGTGAAGCACGGGGGTGGCAGCATCATGTTGTGGGGGTGCTTTGCTGCAGGGAATTTTTACTAGGATTAAATGTCAGGAATTGTGAAAAACTGAGTTTAAATGTATTTGGCTAAGGTGTATGTAAACTTCCAACTTCAAGTGTATGAAAATATTACAGCAGGAGATAGGGGGATTATAAATATAGATGCAGTATGTAAGAGTTTGAAATCGAATGAACTTCAAAGTATGTTAACCCCATAGAATGGCATATTAGAAGTTCATTTAATAGAGTCTCTGTGGTTAACACACCCTCTTCTGCAGTGAAGTCGTCTTAGTGGTGTTCTCTCGTATCCTGTGTCCCGCCTTTATCCAGCATGAAGACAGCCTCTCCACCCTGGACCGGATGAACCTTCCTGCAGGACCCTGAATTCCACCAAACACCTCATACAATGGCCTCAGAGTCGTCCGGACCTCTGCCTGTGTGAAATAAAAAGGGATTATTGAACAACAATACTAAAGCAGTACAAAAGTAGTGTATGCCAGTTAGAATTAGATCAAATAATTTGATTGAGGTATGGCTTGCATCCAAATTTGAAAGGGGAAAAAGTTATCTTGGCCAACATTAAGGAGGCTCTTATAAATCATTGACTCAAAAACATCCCAACCCCTGCTCAGGAAACTCATCCCATTCCCACTATTTCACAGCATTATCATAGTACTTCTACAGATAATCATGTCCCCAGGGGTATTGCCAGTAACAATCGTGACCATAAAAAAAAAAATCCACTGTTACTGTTAGCCCAATTGGGAAGCCCACTGTGGTAAGCTCGTCCCATAATGTTATTTCAAATACCACAAAAATGGATACCCCTGCTGTATTCAAAGTGCATAGAGTTGGGTTGTTACATATCAACGTACAAAGTTTGATGTCAAAGATGGACCTTCATGATATTTGGGTGCATGACAGGAGCCCGGACATTTTGGTTCTCACAGAGACTTGGACAAATGGTTCGATCCCGGATAAGGACATTGCTGATTACCACATCTTCAGGTGTCACAGACTGAAAGAAGGGGGAGGGTGGCTATATAAGTGAAATCAACTCTTGTGGCATCAAGTTCTCTAAATATCACCCCCAAAACATTTGCTTTTGGTTTTTGATATGTCCATAAGCCAAAATACACAACTATCTGTTGATGGCATTTACCCCCTTCTTCAAGCCCTCACAAATTGGTTGTTGATCATTGCTAGACAACAATCTTCAGGTCTCGAAATAGATTTTCAAGCAGATTTAATTCAAATCTGTAACTCGGCCACTCAGGAATATTCACTGTTTTCTAGGTAAGCAACACCAGTGTAGATTTGGCCATGTGTTTTAGGTTATTCATCACCCAGTATCTGGTGGAAAGCAGACTGAACCAGGTATTCCTCTAGGATTTTGCCTGTCCTTAGCTCCATTCAGTTTCTTTTTTATCCTGAAAAACTACCCAGTCCTTAACGATTACAAGCATACCCATAACATGATGCAGCCACCACTTTGCTTGAAAATATGGAGTTCTCAGTACTCAGTAATAGGTTGTATTGGATTTGCCCCAAACATAAATGTCACACCCTGATCTGTTTCACCAGTCTTTGTGCTTGTCTCCACCCCCCTCCAGGTGTCGCCCATCTGCCCCATTATCCCCTGTGCAATAATACCCGTGTTCTCGGTTTGTCTGTTGCCAGTTCATCTTGTCTTGTCAGGTTTTACCAGCGTGCTTTCCCGTCTTTCTGTTTCTCAAGTTCTGTTTCCTAGTTTTTCCTAGAACCTCTGCCAGCCCTGACCCCGAGCCTGCCTGCCGTCCTGTACCTACCTGACTCTGACCTGATCACGAACCTCTGCCTGTCCTCTACCTGCCCTTTGCCTGCCCCGTGTTTATAATAAACTGCACTATCCACCTCCTGCGTCTGCATCTGGGTCATATCCTGAGTCGTGATAATATGATCTGGCCATGACTGACGCAGCAGACTTGGACCAGCTCCACAACGCCGTCTCCTCCCAGGGAGCCACCATTGGAAGACATGAGGAGTTACTTCAAGGTCTTATGGAAGGATTCCAGACCTTGGCGGAACACCAGGACATGCCTTCAACACATTGCTGGAGCAATTCCTGCCCCGGGATGTCTTCCTGCAGGCTTGGGAAAAGCCCGGACCTCTCCGCCGTTCTCACGGAGTACCAGGAACCTCCGGGAGGTTTTCAGCAAGGCCCATGCCACCTCGCTTCCTCCGCATCGGCCCTATGACTAAGTCATTGACCTTCTCCCGGGCACCACACCACCTCGGGGGGCGGCTTTATTCCCTGTCAGGGCCGGAGACCAAGGCGATGGAGAAGTATATTGAGGACTCCCTGGCTGCAGGGGGTATCCGTCCTTCTGCCTCCCCGCCGGCACCTTCTGCCTTCCCCACCGGGGCCTGAATGACCTCACGGTTAAAAATCGTTACCCGCTTCCACTACCCACCTCGGCTTTCGAGCCTCTCCAGGGGCTACCATCTTCTCCAATTTGGACCTCCAGAACGCCTACCATCTGGTACAGATATGGGAAGGGGATGAGTGGAAGACCGCCTTTAACATGGCTAGCGGGCACTACGAATACTTGGTGATGCCATTCGGACAGACCAACGCTCCTGCGGTGTTCCAGGCCCTGGTAAAAGATCTTCCCCGGAACATATTGACTAGGTTCGTGTTCGTCTACCTTGATGACACCTCGTGTTTTCACACTCGGCTCAAGAACATGTCCTCCATGTCAGACAAGTCCTCCAGCTTCTTCTGGAGAACCAGTGGTTCGTCAAAGCAGTAAAATGCTAATTATATCGCTGCACCATCTCCTTCCTTGGGTACATCATAGCTGCAGGCAACATACAGATGGATCCTGAAAAGGTGAGAGCGGTGGTGGATTGGCCGCAACCCACCTCCAGAGTGCAGCTGCAATGCTTCCTGGGATTTGCCCATTTCTACCGCCGGTTCATCTGGGGTTACAGCACCCGGGCTTCCCCACTGTCAGTGCTCACCTCTCCCAAGGTCCTGTTTACGTGGTCTCCCGGTGCAGACCAGGCATTCTTGGTTCTCAAGCACCAATTCACTACCATCCCCATCCTAATCCATCCAGATCTGTCCCGGCAGTTCGTGGTGGAGGTTGATGCCTCAGACGTCAGAGTGGGGGCTGTCCCAAGACCAAAAGCTGCATCCCGGCCATGCTGTTCACCCGATTCAACTTCACCATCTCCTACCTACCCCTTGTCTCGCAGCTGCACTCATCTGGGGTATAGAGAACCAGGTCCATGGGGTGCAGGGGGCCCGGCTAACCGGATGTTTGTCCCGGACTCTGCCTGTTCCTCGGTTCTGGAATGGGCTCATTCCTCTCGACTGGCCTGCCATCTTCGCTCCCGTCGGACCCTGGCCTTTGTATGACAAAGTTTTTGGTGGCCCATCTTGGTTCCTGATTTCTCAGCCTTCATCGCCGCCTGCACCGTGCGTGCCCAGAATAAGACTCCTCGGCAGGCCTCCTTCAACCACTTCCCGTCCCTCACCATCCCTGGTCACATATATCCCTGGACTTTGTCACTGGTCTCCCCCCGTCTGATGGCAACACAGTTATCCTTAACGTGGTGGACCGGTTTTCCAAAGCCCTCCATTTTATTCCTCTCCCCCTTAGCCAAGGAGATGGCACAGCTCATGGATCCATGGACTTCCGATGGACGGTCTCTGACCGGGGTCCTCAGTTCTCATCCTAGTTCTGGAAGGTGTTCTGCATTTTGACTGGGTCATCGACCAGCCTGTCCTCCGGGTTCCACCCCCAGTCTAACAGCCAGTCGGAGCGAGCCAATCAGGCTCTTCGCTGCCTCGTGTCCGCCAATCCTCCCACCTAGAGCCAGCAGCTCGTGTGGGTAGAGTACGCCTGCAACCTCCTCCCTTGCTCAACCCCTTGCATTTTGAGTGCTCCCTGGGATATCAGCCCCCGCTCTTCCCTGGGGGCAAGAGGAAGAGGTCAACTGACCCTCGGCCCAGATGTTTGTCCGCCGCTGTCACCGTACCTGGAAGAGAGCCCAGTTGGTGCTTCTCAAGACCACCCCCAGGTATCGACGATAGGCAGAACACCACCGGACCCCGGCTCCCCGTTATAGTCTCGGGCAGAGGGTATGGCTGTCCACTCGGGATCTGCCCCTCCGGGTAGAGTCCCGCAAACTGTCCCCACGTTTTATCGGCCCTTTCCCCATCTCCTTGATTCTCAGCCCCTCTGCTGTTCGTCTTCTGTTGCCCTGTACCCTCTGCATACATCCCACTTTTCATGTGTCCAGGATTAAACCTATATCTCACAGCCCTTTGTCTCCTATTTCCCGGTTCTGACCATTCTGCCTGCCCTAACCCTGAGCCTGCTTACCATCTTGTACCTGCCTGACTCTGACCTGATCACAAACCTCTGCCTGTCCTCTACCTGCGATTTGCCTGCCCAGGATTTATAATCAATTATCTGAGAACTATACTATCCACCTCCTATGTCTGTATCTAGGTCATATCCTGAGTGGTAATAATACAACTTTGTATTCAGGGCAAAAAGTGAATTGCTTTGCCACATTTATTGTACATTGTTGTAAACAGGATGCATGTTTTTAATATTATTATTCTGTACAGGCTTTCCTATTTTCACTCTGTCAATTAGGTTAGTATTGTGGAGTAACTACAATGTTGTTGATCCATCCTCAGTTTTCTCCTATCACAGCCATTAAACAATGCTTTAAATTCAACATTGGCCTCATGCTGAAATCCCTGAGCAGTTTCCTTCCTCTCCGGCAACTGAGTTAGAAAGAATGCATGGGCCTCCCGAGTGGCGTAGTGGTCCAAGGCACTGCATCGCAGTGCTAGCTGTGCCACTAGAGATCCTGGATCGAGTCCAGGCTCTGTCGCAGCCGGCCGCAACCGGGAGACCCATGGGGCGGCACACAATTGGCCCAGCGTCGTCCGGGTTAGGGGAGGGTTTGGCCGGCAGGGATGTTCTTGTCCCTTCGCGCTCTAGTGACTCCTGTGGCAGGCCGGGCACAATGCACGCTGACACGGTCGCCAGGTGTACGGTGTTTCCTTCGACACATTGGTGCGACTGGCTTCCATGCATCAAGAAGCAGTGCAGCTTAGCTAAGTTGTTTTTCGGAGGATGCACGGCTCTCGACCTTCGCCTCTCACGATTCCGTATGGGAGTTGCAGCGATGAGACAAGACTGTAACTACCAAATGGATACCACGAAAAAGGGGTAAAAGTTTTAAAAACGGAAGGACGCCTGTATCTTTGTAGTGTCTGGGTATATTGATACACCATCCAAAGTGTCATTAATAACGTCACCATGTTCAAAGGAATATTCAGTGTCTGCTTTTTCTATTTTTACCTATCTACCAATAGGTGCCCTTCTTTGTGAGGCATTGGTAAACCTCCCTGGCCTTTGTGGTTGAATCTGTGTTTGAAATTCACTGCTCGACGGAGGGACCTTACAGATACAGTATTTGTATGTGTGGGCTACAGAGATAAGGTAGTCATTCAAAATTTATGTTAAACACTATTATTGCACAGAGTTAGTCCACGCAACTTACTATGTGACTGTTAAGCACATTTTTACTCATTAATTATTTAAGCTTGCCATAACAAAGGTGTGGAATACTAATTGATTCAAGACATTTCAACTTCAAATGTTTTATTCGTTTGTAGAAATGTTGAAAAACATTCTGTGTGTGTAGGTAAGTCAGTGACAAAAAAAAATCTAAATGTAATCCATTTAAATTCAGACTGTAACACAACAAAATGTGGAAAAAGTCAAGAGGTGTGAATACTTTCACCACAAGCTTTTCTTCATGATAAGTGTCACTCTGACATCTCTATTAGCTGCATGCCTGACCCTGAATTAGCTCTAGAATTGTTCTCATTCATTTTTATCTCCCTGGCAGAAAAACAGTCCCTGTAAACGCCTTAGAGTAAGAAATAGAACAAATTCTTGGTTTTCTATAGAACTTTCAGATCTAGTTATGCTGACAAATCAAGAAATGCTGACTCCGTAGCTGATTGGCAGCTTTTTCGGCCATTGAGAAATAGATGCACTTCCTCAATAAAGAAAGCTTGTGGTGAAACTTCAGGAAAACAGTTAATGCACTGTAGCGTGGAAATTCCTCTCCTTCCCTAACTAAGCAAGTTGTCTCATTACTGAGAAAGATGAGATAAATAGTGCTTCTAAATGAGCATTTTATCTCGGCAGGCTTTATAATTTGAAAGAAATTGTGGTTTAATTGACCCTGGTCAGACAGTCGACTGCCTGCCCTTTTCCCAGCCTCTAGTTGGCTCGATGGAAGTCCCGTCAACTTCCATCGAAGTTTGTTTTCATTCCAACAACTTTCTACTTGTAATGTGCCAGACGCCTTGCACAATATTGATGTAAAAAACACTGGGGCTGATTTGCTTGACCCTTTCTTGCTGCAGCTTTCGGCTCCTCTGATTGCAGAATCTTAAACACACATTTTTAACCTTACAATTATTTCTGGTACCATCCCCAGGGTCTGGAAGGCGACCCATATACTCCCCCTTCACAAAGGTGGTGACCTGTGCGACCAACATAATTATTGTCTGGTGTAAAGGAGTCAGGTTTGTTGGCCTCCTTACTCGCACAAGCTTTTTCAGTTCTGCCCACACATTTTCTATGGGATTGAGGTCAGGGCTTTGTGATGGCCACTCCAATACCTTGACTTTGTTGTCCTTAAGCCATTTTGCCACAGCTTTGGAAGTATGCTTGGGGTCATTGTACATTTGGAAGACCCATTTGCAAACAAGCTTTAACTTCCTGACTGATGTCTTGAGATGTTGCTTCAATATATCCACAAAATTTTCCTACCTCATTATGTCATCTATTTTGTGAAGTGCACCAGTCCCTCCTGCAGCAAAGCACCCCCACAACATGATGCTGCCACCCCCGTGCTTCACAGTTGGGATGGTGTTCTTCGGCTTGAAAGCCTCCCAATTTTTCCTCCAAACATAACAATTGTAATTATGGCCAAACAGTTCTATTTTTGTTTCATCAGACCAGAGGACATTTCTCCAAAAAGTACAAATCTTTGTCCCCATGTGCAGTTGTAAACCGTAGTCTGGCTTTTTTATGGCGGTTTTGGAGCAGTGGCTTCTTCCTTGCTGAGTGGCCTTTCAGGTTATGTCGATATATGACTTGTTTTACTGTGGATATAGATACTTTGTACCTGTTTCCTCCAGTATCTTCACAAGGTCCTTTGCTGTTGTTCTGCGATTGATTTGCACTTTTTGGCACCAAAGTACGTTAATCTCTAGGAGACAGAACATGTCTCCTTCATGAGTGATATGAGAGCTGCGTGGTCCCATGGTGTTTATACTTGCGTACTATAGTTTGTACAGATGAACATGGTACCTTCAGGCATTTGGAAATTGCTCCCAAGGATAAGCCAGACTTGTGGAGGTCCACAATTTTTTTCTGAGGTCTTGGCTGATTTCTTTAGATTTTCCCATAATGTCAAGCAATGAGGCACAGAGTCTGAAGGTAGGCCTTGAAATATATCCACAGGTACACCTCCAATTGACTCAAATTATGTCAATTAGCCTATCAGAAGCTTCTAAAGCCATGACATCATTTCCCAAGCTGTTTAAAGGCACAGTCAACTTAGTGTATGTAAACTTCTGACCCACTCAAATTGTGATACGTGAAATAATCTGTCTGTAAACAATTGTTGGAAAAATTACTTGTCATGCACAAAAAGTAGATGTCCTAACCGACTTGCCAAAACTGTAGTTTGTTAACAAGAAATTTGTGGAGTGGTTAAAAAACAAGTTTTATTGACTCCAACCTAACTGTATGTAAACGCCCGACTTCAACTGTATATATATTGTCATTGTCGTTTATTGATGTGCTCAAGCTGCAACAAACACTCAAACTGGACAATTTTATCTCAATCTCTTCATTCAAAGACTCAATCATGGACACTCTTACTGACAGTTGTGGCTGCTTTGCGTGATGTATTGTTGTCTCTACCTTCTTGCCTTTGGGCTGTTGTCTGTGCATGTACCATGTTTTGTGCTGCTACTGTACCATGTTGTGCTACGGCCATGTTGTGTTGCTACCATGATGTTGTCATGTTGTGTTGTCATGTGTTGCTGCCTTGCTATCTTGTTGTCTTTAGGTCTCTCTTTATGTAGTGTTGTCTCTTTTGTCATGATGTGTGTTTTGTCCTTTAGTTTTATTATCAATTTTTTTTATCCCCCGTCCCCGAAGGAGGCCTTTTGCCGTCATTGTAAATAAGAATTTGTTCTTAACTGACTTGCCTAGTTAAATAAAGTTTCAATAAATAAATGCAGGGCTCATCTGCAAAAGAGACAGTGGTCTCAGCATGACTCTGTGCTTAAATAAAAGGTTAAATAAAAAATAATAAAAGATAATTTCATGTCTCGACAAAAGGCTACTAAAACCCGTCAGCATATGTTCAGTGAAGTCCATAAACATCGTTTTTCCATGACATATTTTGATAGTCATAATACCTATGCCAAGTGACATTCAACCTGTTCTAAAGCTACCTTCTCTTTGTGGGTGCGTGGTTGCTGGTGCCATGGTGGTGCTGAATGGTTTCTTCCAGGGTGTGGGGGACAGAAGTCTTCTCTCTCACTCAGGTAGGTCAGGATGGAGCAGGTGGTACCATCCACCCCGTAGAAAGCATAGCAGAGGTCTGAGTCCCAACGGGCTTGCAGGAACTGGGAATGTAACGCCAAAGTGTTTGTGTTCGAAAAGAAAGAGATAGAGACAGAAAAATAGGTTTGGGACAACAGTAACAGGAGAAATGTTGACTTCATGGGCCCAACAACAAAAACAGATTTAGCATTTACAAGATTAACTGTCAACTAATTGTGTTGTGACTCACCTCAACTTTCTCAGCACAGTGGGGATACACAGGGTCCTCGGGAACCTCACAAACCTCACGGAGACCTGACAAAAGAGATTGTGATAATATATATAATTATACTTTATTTTACCAACAACCTCTGTGCTGCTCAGAGTACTCAGTGGGTAATAAACTTGAATCAGCACTCGATTCCTACACTGTAAAAATGTAATGTTGATTCAACATGCATATTGTAAGGCAACCAGATGCCATAGGATTGTGAGTTCTCTTAACATTGGGCATATCGTTGAACTAACATACATTCTCAAGTTGAGTGAACGCACAATTCAACTTGAAAACTAAATCTACCTTATTTGCACATTTCCCAGATAAAATTTCAATCTATGACAATACATTACATACAGTTGAAGTCGGAAGTTCATATACACTTGGATTGGAGTCATTCAAACTTGTTTTTCAACCACTCCAAACATTTCTTGTTAACAAACTACAGTTTTGGCAAGTCGGTTAGGACATCTACTTTGTGCATGAGACAGGTAATTTTTCCAATAATTGTTTACTGACAGATTATTTCACTTATAATTCACTGTATCACAATTCCAGTGGGTCAGAAGTTTACATACACTAAGTTGACTGTGCTTAAACAGCTTGGAAAATTCCAGAAAATTATGTCATGGCTTTAGAAGCTTCTGATAGGCTAATTGACATAATGATAGGCTAATTGACATAATTTGAGTCAATTGGAGGTGTGTACCTGTGGATGTATTTCAAGGCCTACCTTCAAACTCAGTGCCTCTTTGCTTGACATCATGGGAAAATCAAAAGAAATCAGCCAAGACCTCAGAAAGAAAATTCTAGACTACAAGTCTGGTTTGTCCTTGGGAGCAATTTCCAAACACCTGAAGGTACCACGTTCATCTGTACAAACAATAGTACGCAAGTATAAACACCATGGGACCACGCAGCCGTCATACCACTCAGGAAGGAGTCTCCTAGATATGGACGTACTTTGGTGCGAAAATTGCAAATCAATCCCAGAACAACAAGCAAAGGACCTTGTGAAGATGCTGGAGGAAACAGGTACAAAAGTATCTTTACCCACAGTAAAACAAGTCCCATATCGACATAAGCTGAAAGGCCACTCAGCAAGGAAGAAGCCACTGTTTCAAAACCGCCATAAAAAAGCCAGACTACGGTTTGCAACTGCTCATGGGGACAAAGATCATACTTTTTGGAGAAATGTCCTCTGGTCTGATGAAACAAAAATAGAACTGTTTGGCCATAATGACCATCGTTATGGCCAAACAGAAAAAGTGGGAGGCTTGCAAGCCAAAGAATACCATCCCAACCGTGAAGCACGGGGGTGGCAGCATCATGTTGTGGGAGTGCTTTGCTTCAGGAGGGACTGGTGCACTTCACAAAATAGATGGCATCATGAGGTAGGAGAATTATGTGGATATATTGAAGCAACATCTCAAGACATCAGTCAGGAAGTTAAAGCTTGGTCGCAAATGGGTCTTCTAAATGGACAATGACCCCAAGCATACTTCCAAAGTTGTGGAAAAATGGCTATAAGTCAAGGTATTGGAGTGGCCATCACAAAGTCCTGACCTCAATCCCATAGAACATTTGTGGGCAGAACTGAAAAAGCATGTGTGAGAAAGGAGCCCTACAAACCTGACTCAGTTACACCAGCTCTGTCAGGAGGAATGGACCAAAATTCACCCTACTTATTGTGGGAAGCTTGTGGAAGGCTACCCGAAACGTTTGACCCAAGTTAAACAATTGAAAGGCAATGCTACCAAATACTAATTGAGTATGTAAACTTCTGACCCACTGAGAATGTGATGAAAGAAATAAAAGATGAAATCAATCATTCTCTTTACTATTATTCTGACATTGCACATTCTTAAATAAAGTGGTGATCCTAACTGACCTAAGACAGGGAATATTTACTAGGATTAAATGTCAGAAATTGTGAAA
The DNA here is from genome assembly GCF_002021735.2 of Oncorhynchus kisutch. Taxonomy (NCBI): domain Eukaryota; kingdom Metazoa; phylum Chordata; class Actinopteri; order Salmoniformes; family Salmonidae; genus Oncorhynchus; species Oncorhynchus kisutch. Next base: position 23,249,697 of record NC_034193.2, read on the forward strand.
AACTGAGTTGAAATGTATTTGGCTAAGGTGTATGTAAACTTCTGACTTCAACTGTATATCATAAGGCCTTTCTTTGAGGGCCTAGTTACAACCTAATGCACTGGTCTGAAACTCCTGGTTTACAGGCCACATCAAGCCTGCAAGTCACATGCTGGCTTGCAAAGTGATGTGTAATTCCTATTGGAATCCAGCCAGAGTAAGGATATCTTTTAATTGCCTGCAAACTGCATTGACATCCAGGTAGGGAAGATAGACTCAATAATCAATCTAAAGCTTAAACTGGATCAGCCATCTCAGTAAGGGAAAGGTTAAACTACTAACAGATTGGATTTATTTTGAAAAATGTTTGGTATTATGTTCGTGTGGTAAGGATGTAACGATTCACAGATATGCATCGGTCCCCGGTTCAAATGTTTAAGATACAAGTGCATTGGTAAAGGTGCTTCGACAAAGTACTGAGTAAAGAGTCTGAATACTTACGTAAATAAAGTATATGTTTTTATTTTTAATACATTTGCAAACATTTCAAAAAATCTGTTTTGACTGCATTATGTGTGTAGATTGATGTGTGTAAATTAACTTTAATGGAACACTAGTCACATGAACAATGTTTACATACTGCTTTACTCATTTCATATGTATATACTGTATTCTATTCTACTGTATTTTAGTCAATGCCACTCCGACATTGCTCATCCTAATATCTCTATATTTCTTAATTCCGTTCTTTTACTTTTAGATGTCTGTAATGTTGTGAATTGATAGATATTTCTGCACTGTTGGAGCTAGAAACACAAGCATTTTGCTACACCCCCAATAACGTCTGCTAAATATGAGTGTGTGACCAATAACATTTTATTTGACGTGAGCTACATTTTAATAAGCTTGTTGAGTAAAATTACGAATGTATGTTTGCTCAAAACCATGCCCACCCCTTTCAAGAACAATTGGATATGTATTTAGATACACGGGCCCGATGCAGGAACGATACGTTTTAATTTCAAACGATTCGGTGCGATTCGGTTTGATTAGAGGAACGAATCAAAGCGATTTGATTAAAAAAGTGTTGGGCTAGTAATGTATCAATATTTATCTTTAAAAATGATCTATAGGGCCTCCCGGGTGTCGCAGTGGTTAAGGGCGCTGTACTGCAGCGCCAGCTGTGCCACCAGAGACTCTGGGTTTGCGCCCAGGCTCTGTCGTAACCGGCCGCGACCGGGAGGTCGCACAATTGGCCTAGCGTCGTCCGGGTTAGGGAGGGCTTGGCCGGTAGGGATATCCTTGTCTCATCGCGCACCAGCGACTCCTGTGGCGGGCCAGGCGCAGTGCGCACTAACCAAGGTTGCCAGGTGCACAGTGTTTCCTCCGACACATTGGTGCGGCTGGCTTCCGGGTTGGATGCGCGCTGTGTTAAGAAGCAGTGCGGCTTGGTTGGGTTGTGTATCGGAGGACGCATGACTTTCAACCTTCGTCTCTCCCGAGCCCTTACGGGAGTTGTAGCGATGAGACAAGATAGTAGCTACTAAAAATAATTGGATACCACGAAATTGGGGAGAAACACGGGGTAAAATTCAACAAAAAAAATGATCTATGACATAGCCAATTGGATATAGCACAACTTTGGATTTCCCCCCATCTCATAATGAAATGGTTCAGACCAACTCAGAGTGAGCTTCTCTTCTTCTCCCGCTATGTCCATGCAGTGCGGGGAGCAAAAGTGATTGCTGTCCTCATTATTCAATTTGCAACTTTACCCTATATATTTAAAAATGACCATATACAGTGCATTTGGAAAGTATTCAGACCCCTTGACTTTTTCCACATTTTGGTATGTCACAACCTTATTCTAAAATGGATTAATTTAGCAGATGTTATTGGGGGTGTAGGAAAATGCTTGTGTACCTAGCTCCAACAGTGCAGTAGTATTTAACAATTCACAACAACACACACATATCTAAAAGTAAAAGAATGTAATTCAGAAATATATAACTATTAGGACAAGCAATGGAGTGGCATTGACTAAAATACAGTAAAATAGTATACAGCATATACATATGAAATGAGTAAAGCAGTATGTAAACATTATTAAAGTGACTAGTGAGTCCATGTCTATGTATATGGGGCAGCAGCCTCTAAGGTGCAGGGTTGAGTAACCGGGTGATGGCTATTTAACAGTCTGATGGCCTTGAGAGAGAAGCTGTTTTTCAGTCTCTCAGTCCCAGCTTTGATGCAGCAGTTTGTTGATCCAACGTACAATTGTACGGCAACAGCTGCAATAGGATTATGAATTTCCTCAACATTTGGGCATATAGCTGAACCAACATACAGTGTTGCCTTCCAAAGGCAAACATGAGTTAGTTATTCGACTTAACAAGTTTTTATACTCACTATGAGAAAAGTTTGTTGAGTGAAACTTTTTTTGAAAACGCATTAGCTGAATTTGGTGTCCTTTCAAAGTCTACCCAACTCAGAATAACGCTGATTGAGCAATTGGTTAAATTGGCTTTTTTACAGTGTAGCATTCTATAGCATGAGAAGAAACCCACTGTGTTCCCAAAGAGGCCCCTTCCCGTAAGCACTCCACCTTCTTCCCCCTGGTGTCAATCACACACACACACACACACACACACACACACACATAAATGTCAAACATACACACCTAACCCACCTGCCTACCCCACCCCAAACATTCTCCTTTACAATGCAGACCGTGCCAAAACACACAGGCCTTAGCTGTGTAAAACAACCTTGTAAAACGGGCAGAAAATAAAATAAAATCCCAGTCACAGCCAAGGTGCGAAGCCCGAAAAAGCTGATGAGAAGATGAAAAAAAAAATCAGCATCTGAAAAAACACAGGTACGAGTCAACAGGCCATTGAAAGGACTCCTGGGTAATTTGATCGCTCTTTATGGGGTCTGAGGTAATGTGAGGGGAAGAGAGGCGGGTCGGGAAGGAGGGTGGGCTGCTCATGGTGAGAAGTGTGTGTGTGTGTGTGTGGGGGGGGGGGGGGGGGTTGTGTGGCCTGCGTTGTATGAATCACCTTATTCAGGGTTTGTGAGCATTCACTTTCTCTTCGCTCTCCCTCTCCCTCCTCCTCTCTCTTTCATTCGCTCTCTCTCTCTCCCTCCATCCCTCTCGCTCTATCCCTTTCTGCCTCCCTCCCCAGCTCCCTCCATCCGTCCTCACGTGGCAGCGTCGGCTAGTAACCCGACTCCCACCTGACACCTCTCCGGGGGGGGGGGGGGGACGTAAACCTTTTCCTACTAGCGGCTGCTCCACACACACACACACCACCATACACACACAATCACACACACTCCGCCAGCATAGCTAGCTCTCTGGGACTTGTTAAACCCCTTATTCATCGGCCTTAAGGACTCCCTCCATCATATTCACCTGTAGTCTCTCACCTTTGACCCCTACTGGCCAACGACCATCCCTTCTAGAATCCCAGGCTATTAACTTCACTATGTTGTTAATCTTTGAACTTGAACTATTGCACAGCCCTGAACTGCGGCCTCGAGTAACAATATCAGAGTCCCTCCAGCCAATCTCTAAAGCACTATAGTCAACCATTAGTTTTATTGTGGTGTAATGGGGAGACTGGCTGCATTGGCTTAATCAGGTGCCAACTCCAACAAAAGCATGTAGTCATTGCATCTTCACTAATGTGCTATGATATGATACATTATATGCTATGTTACTGGTATGACGTTCTATGATAATATATATACACTGAGTGTACAAAACATTAGGAACACCTTTCCATGACATTTTTGGCCATCAAGGAAAACACTATGTCTGGCGCAAACCCAACACCTCTCATCATCCCGAGAACACCATCCCATCACAGTGAAGCATGGTAGTGGCAGCATCATGCTGTGGGGATGTTTTTCATCAGCAGGGACAAGGAAACTGGTCAGAATTGAAGGAATGATGGATGGCGCTAAATTTCTATTTTATTTTTATTTAACCAGGTAGGCTAGTTGAGAACAAGTTCCAATTTACAACTGCGACCTGGCCAAGATAAAGCAAAGCAGTGCGACACGAACAACAACACAGAGTTACACATGGAATAAACAAACGTACAGTCAATAACACAATAGAAAAAAAAGAAAGTCTATATACAGTGTGTGCAAATGGCGTGAGGAGGTAGGCAATAAATAGGCCATAGTAGCAAAGTAATTACAATTTAGCAGATTAACACTGGAGTGATAAATGAGCAGATGATGATGTGTAAATAGAGATACTGGTGTGCAAAAGAGCAGAAAAGTAAATAAAAACATATGGGGATGAGGTAGGCAATACAGTTGGACTATGTACAGCTGCAGCGATCGGTTAGCTGCTCAGATAGCTGATGTTTAAAGTTAGTGAGGGAAATATAAGTCTCCAGCTTCAGCGATTTTTGCATTTCGTTCCAGTCACTGGCCGCAGAGAACTGAAAGGAAAGGCGGCCAAAGGAGGTGTTGGCTTTGGGGATGACCAGTGAGATATACCTGCTGGAGCGCGTGCTAAGGGTGGGTGTTGTTATTGTGACCAGTGAGCTGAGATAAGGCAGAGCTTTACCTAGCATAGACTTATAGATGACCTGGAGCCAGTGGGTCTGGCGACAAATATGTAGCGAGGGCCAGCCAGCTAGAGCATTCAGGTAGCACTGGTGGGTGGTATAAGGGCCTTTGGTAACAAAATGGATGGCACTGTGATAGAATACAGAGAAATTCTTTAAGGAAACCTGTTTCAGTCTTCCAGACATTTGAGACTGCAACAGAGGTTCCCCTTCCAGCAGGACAATGACCCTAAGCATACTGCTAAAGCAACACTCGAGTGGTTTAAGGGGAAACATTTAAATGTCTTGGAATGGCCCAGTCAAAGCCCAGACCTCAATCCAATTGAGAATCTGTGGTATGACTTAGAGATTGATGTACACCAGCGGAAACAATCCAACTTGAAGGAGCTGGAGCAGTTTTGCCTTGAAGAATGGTCAAAAATCCCAGTAGCTCGATGTGCCAAGCTTATAGAGACTGTAATTGCTGCAAAAGGCTGGCTCTACGAAGTAATGACTTTGTCTTATTTCTTGTTTGTTTAACAAAAATATATATTTTGCATCTTCAAAGTGGTAGGAATGTTGTGTAAATCAAATGATACAACCCCCCCCCCCCCCCCAAAAAAAATATATATTTTAATTCCAGGTTGGAAGGCAACAAAATAGGAAAAATGCCAAGGGGGGTGAATACTTTCACATGCCACTGTAATGTTTGGGATACTCAGTGTATAATAATATATGCCATTTAGCAGACGGTTTTATCCAGAGCAACTTACAGTCATGCATGCAGACATTTTACATGCGGGTGGCCCCAGTGGAATCAAACCCACGACGCTTGGTGTTACAAGCGCCATGATCTACCATCTGAGCAACACAGGATCCAACTGTAATTATAGGTCTCGTTATGGTAAGCTTCTCTAGCTAATGTTATATGATGTAGTTCCAATGTGGTTCCAAATTTGGGGTTTGATTCCTGCATGGCCCCTCTGTACTGTAAGTTGCTTTTGATAATAAATGTATGCCTACTAAAGAACCATATTGTATTATTACTAGTTAGAGAAAGGCTATGACCAGGGCTGGTTGTGGTCCTACCTGTCTGCGGTCTGTGGTCGTCTTGTGGTCGTGGTGTGTGGGGCTGATGACCGAGGCTTTCCAGCTTCTGGGCCATTCTCTGTAGCTCTCGCTCCACGGACCGCACCAAGCCCTCCTGGTCCTGCCGGAGACTGGGTGACCACACAATTACGCACATACACACCCACATGAGACTCACCAGAAAAATGTAGTTTCAGTGCTGTGTGTCTGATATAATGTTGAATTTATGTATTGAATATCCAATAACATGATTTTAACTACTTTGTCTGAGTGTGGATGTGTGTTAGGAGTGTAGATGTACCTTTGGAGAAGGTTAGTAAGTTCTTCTTTAGCAGGCTGGGGAGTGTCTCTCTCCCTCGCTAGCCGCTGCACCTGAGAGCTCAGAGCCTCTAAGCGTAGAGCCAGTCTTCGCACGCCGTTACCATGGTGACCTGGGGGATGATTGACAGCACAGAAAGTTGATATTATACACTGAGTGTACAAAGCATTAGGAACACCTGCTCTTTCCATGACATTGACTGACCAGGTGAATCCAGGTGAAAGCTATGATCCCTTATTGATGTCAGTTGTTAAATCCACTTAAATAAGCGTAGATGAAGGGGAGGAGACAGGTTAAATGTTTTTTATGCCTTGAGACAATTGAGACATGGATTGTGTATGTGTGCCATGCAGAGGGTGAATGGATAAGACAACATATTTAAGTGCCTTTGAAGGAGGTATGGTAGTAGGTGCCAGGCGCGCCGGTTTGAGTGTGTCAACAACTGCAACACTGCTAGGATTTTCATACACAACAGTTTCCCGCGTGTCTCAAGAATGGTCCACCACCCTAAGGACACCCAGCCAACTTGACACATTTGTGGGAAGCACTGGAGTCAACATGGGCCAGCATCACTGTGGAATGCTTTCGACACCTTATAAAGTCCATGCCCCAATGAATTGAGGAGGTTCTGAGGGAAAAAGGGTGTGCAATTCAATATTAGAGAGGTGTTCCTAAAGTTTTGTACACTGAGTATATGTACACTGCTCAAAAAAATAAAGGGAACACTAAATTAACACATCCTAGATCTGAATGAATTAAATATTCTTATTAAAAACTTTTTTCTTTACATAGTTGAATGTGCTGACAACAAAATCACACAAAAAATATCAATGGAAATCCAATTTAGCAACCCATGGAGGTCTGGATTTGGAGTCACACTCAAAATTAAAGTGGAAAACCACACTACAGGCTGATCCAACTTTGATGTAATGTCCTTTAAACAAGTCAAAATGAGGCTCAGTAGTGTGTGTGGCCTCCACGTGCCTGTATGACCTCCCTACAACGCCTGAGCATGCTCCTGATGAGGTGGCAGATGGTCTCCTGAGGGATCTCCTCCCAGACCTGGACTAAAGCATCCGCCAACTCCTGGACAGTCTGTGGTGCAACGTGGGGTTGGTGGATGGAGCGAGACATGATGTCCCAGATGTGCTCAATTGGATTCAGGTCTGGGGAACGGGTGGGCCAGTCCATAGCATCAATGCCTTCCTCTCACAGGAACTGCTGACACACTCCAGCCACATGAGGTCTAGCATTGTCTTGCATTAGGAGGAACCCAGGGCCAACCGCACCAGCATATGGTCTCACAAGGGGTCTGAGGATCTCATCTCGGTACCTAATGGCAGTCAGGCTACCTCTGGCAAGCACATGGAGGGCTGTGTGGCCCCCCAAAGAAATGCCACCCCACACCATGACTGACCCACCGCCAAACCGGTCATGCTGGAGGATGTTGCAGGCAGCAGAACGTTCTCCATGGCGTCTCCAGACTCTGTCACGTCTGTCACATGTGCTCAGTGTGAACCTGCTTTCATCTGTGAAGCGCACAGGGCGCCAGTGGCAGATTTGCCAATCTTGGTGTTCTTTGGCAAATGCCAAACGGTGTTGGGCTGTAAGCACAACCCCCACCTGTGGACGTCGGGCCCTCATACCACCCTCATAGAGTCTGTTTCTGACCGTTTGAGCATACACATGCACATTTGTGGCCTGCTGGAGGTCATTTTGCAGGGCTCTGGCAGTGCTCCTCCTGCTCCTCCTTGCACAAAGGCGGAGGTAGCGGTACTGCTGCTGGGTTGTTGCCCTCCTACGGCCTCCTCCACGTCTCCTGATGTACTGGCCTGTCTCCTGGTAGCGCCTCCATCCTCTGGACACTACGCTGACAGACACAGCAAACCTTCTTGCCACAGCTTGCATTGATGTGCCATCCTGGATGAGCTGCACTACCTGAGCCACTTGTGTGGGTTGTAGACTCCGCCTCATGCTACCACTAGAGTGAAAGCACCGCCAGCATTCAAAAGTGACCAAAACATCAGCCAGGAAGCATAGGAACTGAGAAGTGGTCTGTGGTCACCACCTGCAGAACCACTGCTAATTGCCTATAATTTCCACCTGTTGTCTATTCCATTTGCACAACAGCATGTGACATTTATCAGTATTGCTTCCTAAGTGGACAGTTTGATTTCACAGAAGATTGATTGACTTGGAGTTACATTGTGTTGTTTAAGTGTTCCCTTTATTTTTTTGAGCAGTGTATATAGTCAGGATCTATTCCATTACCATGTGACCAGAGTCTCTCTTTCTTTGGTCAGGTCACATGGTCAGGGGAAATCCTGGCCCTGATCTGGTAACATACTATATTGCACAGTAAAAGAGCATACCCATGGAATATAATATTCACATCCTTTTTCACAGTCCATGTTATAATGGCACAGTGAGAAATACACTGAATTCTGAGACATGGACAAATAATGTCATGAATCAAACATTCCAAATGGAAACCCCTGTAAGGACCACCTGTACACACATCATACTGTAAATGTCAAAGCCAATCAGGCCCTGTCCTAAAATAAAATATCAGATTGCATCATTACCATCAACAGATTACGTAACGCCATCTATTTTTGTTGAATTGAGTGATTATGGTCGTTCATTTTCCATATTACATGCACCTAGTGCAAGGATTTTAATTGATTTTTTACAGTGAGACTGAAATGTTCAATATGCCTATTTTAGGACAGATGGCAAAGAGTCATAATTCCTGGCATGAAAATATTGTTGGAGTGGTAACTGGAGCTCTTCACATAATTACGCTATTCTCACGTGGCTTTGTGGTTTCAGAACCCCCCCCCCCCCCCCCCACACACACACACACACACGCACACACATGCAGGAACGACACCCGAGCATACGCACACACACACACATGGGCACACACACCCACACACATAGACACACTCCTAGACATAAGTGAATGTTTACACAGACGCCATAACGGGTAACGCTGGCCCTTGACTCAACTTGATGACATCAACCTCAGTTCTAAAGTCATATTGAGGTCAGGTTGATTTCAACATTCTCGCCCTAACACTGCCATTTCATATCAGTCAGAGATGCAACTTTTACTGTAAGACATTGCCCATCATCATGTGTAGTGCTCTTTGTACACTATGCTCTAGTGTATGCCAAAACACATTGCAACATGAGTGGTCTCAATATTGATGCCTTGTATGAAACTAGGCCATTTGAATTCTCTGCTGGATCCCCCCCAAAATGTGGATGACCTATGCTCCCAACAGAAGGTAAAAAGAGTTTACAGTGAGAGAAAGTACTTACTATGACACAATAAAAAGAGGCGATTTAGAAAGAACACCCATGATATATTATACTGAATCTACATTAACTACGTCCTTTTACAAGCATTTTTTTGTTTTCAGGCTACACGCCTACATGTTCCAAAAGTGTTCTTAAGCTATCCCCATAGGATAACCATTTTTGGTCCCAGGTAGAACCCTTTTTTGTTCCAGGTATAAAGGCAACATGTAAAGTGTTGGTCCCATGTTTCATGAGCTGAAATAAAAGATCCCAGAAATGTTCCATACGCACAAAATAGCTTATTTCTCTCAAATTTTGTGCGTAACTTTGTTGACATCCCTGTTAGTGAGCATTTCTCCTTTGCCAAGATAATCCACCTGACAGGTGTGGTATATCAAGAAGCTGATTAAACACCATGATCAATACACAGGTGCACCTTGTGATGGGGACAATAAAGGCCACTCTAAAATGTGCAGTTTTGTCACACAACACAATGCCACAGATATCTCAAGTTCTGAGGGAGCGTGCAATTGGCATGCTGACTGCAGGAATGTCCATCAGAGCTGTTACCAGAGATTTGAATGTTAATTTCTCTACCATAAGCTGCCTCCAACGTCATTTTAGGGAATTTGGCATTGCGTCCTACCGGCCTCACAACCGCAGACCACATGTAACCACACCAGCCCAGGACCTCCACATCCGGCTTCTTCACCTGCGGGATCGTCTAAGACCAGCCACCCAGACAGCTGATGAAACTGTGGGTTTACACAACCAAAGAATTTCTGCACGAACTGTCAGAAACCGTCCCAGGGAAGCTCATCTGCGTGCTTGTTGTCCTCACCAGGGTCTTGACCAGACTGCAGTTCGGCATCTTAAACGACTTCAGTCAGAATATGCTCATCTTCAATGGCCACTGGCACGCTGGAGAAGTGTGCTCTTCACAGATGAATCCCGGTTTCAACTGTACCGGACAGATGGCAGACAGCGTGTATGGCATTATGTTGGCGAGCGGTTTGCTGATGTCAAAGTTGTGGACAAAGTGCCCCATGGTGGCGCTGGGGTTATGGTATGGGTAGGCATAAGCTACGGGCAACCAACACAATTGCATTTTATCGATGGCAAATTGAATGCACAGAGATACAGTGACGAGGTCCTGAGGCTCATTGTCCTGCCATTCATCCACCGCCATCACCTCATGTTTCCGCATGATAATGCACAGCCCCATGTCGCAAGGATCTGTACACAATTCCTGGAAGCTGAAAATGTCCCAGTTCTTCCATGGCCTGCATATTCACCAGACATGTCACGCATTGAGCATGTTTTGGATGCTCTGGATCGACGTGTACGACAGCGCATTCTAGTTCCCGCCAATATCCAGCACCTTCACACAACCATTGAAGAGGAGTGGGACAACATTCCACAGGCCACAATCAACAGCCTGATCAACTCTATGCAAAGGAGATGTGTTGCGCTGCACGAGGCAAAGGGCGGTCACACTAAATAATGACTGGTTTTCTGATCCACACCCCTACCTTTATTTTTTAAGGCATCTGTGACCAACAGAAACATATCTGTATTTCCAGTCATGTGAAATCCCTATATTAAGGTCTAATTAATATATTTCAATTGAGGATTTTCTTATATTCATTTTTGCATGTTGTATATTTTTGTTCAGTGTAGAACCCTCTGTGGAAAGGGTTCTACATGGAACCCAAAAGAGTTATACCTGGATCCAAAAAGGGTTCAGAAAACCATCCCCGTCGCAGACACCGATGTCTTGCTCCCAGACAAAATAAACAACTTCTTTGCTCGCTTTGACGACAATACAATGCCACTGACACGGCTCGCTACCAAAACCTGCGGGCTCTCCTTCACCGCAGCCAACGTGAGTAAAACATTTAAACGTGTTAACCCTCGCAAGGCTGCTGGCTGCCGGCTGCCGGCACAGACGATTCCAGCTCAGAATTTAACACCATAGTACCCTCCAAACTCGTCATCAAGCTCGAGACCCTGGGTCTCGACCCCGCCCTGTGAAACTGGGTCCTGGACTTTCTGACGGGCCGCCCCCAGGTGGTGAGGGTAGGAAACAACATCTCCACCCGGCTGATCCTCAACACTGGGGTGCATTCTCAGCCCTCTCCTGTACTTCCTGTTCACCCACGACTGCGTGGCCATGCACGCCTACAACACAATCATCAAGTTTGTAGATGACACTACAGTGGTAAGCTTGATTACCAACAACGACAAGACGGCCCACAGGGAGGAGGTGAGGGCCCTCGGAGTGTGGTGTCAGGAAAAAAAAACTCACACTCAACGTCAACAAAACAAAGGAGATGATCGTGGACTTCAGGAAACAGCAGAGGGAGCACCTCCCTATCCACATCGATGGGACAGTAGTGGAGAAGGTGGAACGTTTTAAATTCCTCGGTGTACATATCACGGACAAACTGAAATGGTCCACCCACACAGACAGCGTGGCGAACAAGACGCAACAGCGCCTCTTCAACCTCAGGAGACTGAAGAAATGTGTCTTGTCACCAAAAACACTCACAAACTTTTACAGATGCACAATCGAGAGTATCCGGTCAGGCTGTATCACCGCCTGGTATGGCAACTGCTCTGCCCACAACAGTAAGGCTCTCCAGAGGGTAGTGAGGTCTGCACAACGCATCACCAGGGACACACTACCTGCCCTCCAGGACACCTACACCACCCGATGTCACAGGAAGGCCAAAAAGATCATCAAGGAAAACAACCACCCAAGCCACTGCCTGCTCACTCCGCTATCATCCAGAAGGCGAGGTCAGTACAGGTGCATCAAAGCTGGGACCGAGAAACTGAAAAACAGCTTCTATCTCAAGGCCATCAGACTGTTAAACAGCCATCACTAACATTGAGTAGCTGCTGCCAACATACTGACTCAAATCTCTAGCCACTTTAATAATTAAAAATTGGATGTAATAAATGTATCACTAGTCACTTTAAACAATGCCACTTTATATAATAATTACATACCCTAGATTACTCATCTCATATGTATATACTGTACACTATACCATCTACTGCATCTTGCCTATGCCATTCGGCCATCGCTCATCCATATATTTATATGTACATATTCTTATTCATTCCTTTACACTTGTGTGTATAAGGTAGTTGTTGTGAAATTGTTAGATTACTTGTTAGATATTACTGCACGGTCGGAACTAGAAGCACAAGCATTTCGTTACACTTGCATTAACATCTGCAAGCCATGTGTACGTGACCAATTAAATTTGATTTGGTTCTTCAAAAGGTTCTCCTATGGGGACAGCCGAGGAACCCTTTTAGGTTCTAGATAGCACCTTGTTTTTAAGAGTGTAGACATAGACCGCCCACTAGAACGGTCGCTAGCCAAACATATAGTAAAACAAACATCACATAATGTTGTTTGTTCCACTTCCACTCAATGCCTCTGGCTGACCTAAAGCAGTAGTCCTTTTCCTTGTTTGATGAACCCCATGGTATACATAATAAGCGTACAGCAACCTAACCAGCCAGACTGCAGCAGACGGCCAGAAAAACAAGTCAACCAGGGGCGTAGTAAAAAGTAAATGTGTGTTTAAGAGGCCTGTCAGTTGGGCTTTAAGGGGCTATTTGGGAGGGCCGATCAAGGACTTCCTGATTGAGACATTAGCATTTGCACAAACGTAGAGTGGTCTATAAAATGTTGGGCTGGCCTGGCACTGAATAGCTAGTATTGAGCAAACGTGGAAATCAGACAATAAAATAGTACTGTAATATTTTGGGCTAGGGTGTCGGTGGTGTGGGGTTACCGGTGTGTGTGTGTGTATACACTGGTTATGGACCCACAGGGAGGTTGTAGATGTAGGGTCTGGGGGTCTGAGGATAGGGAGACCCCTTTGGGATTGGCTATCTACCCAATTACACATACAGGAAGGAACCCTATGATGGTGATGTCACCCCCTATCCACCCACTGCCTGTTTACTCAGCTGACAATCACTGCATCACTCCTCACCAACCATAGCATCACTCCTCACCAACCATAGGACTACAGGAAGGAGTGGCAAAGAGAGAGTAGGGGAGAGAGAGAGAGGAGTCCACACTAGAAAATATCTCAGTCATGTAAAGCATTTCACTATCTAATCTATTCCTCGAAGAGTAGATCCATAGAAATACAGTATAATGAATGTAGATTATATTTCTATGCTTAGGACACTTACCCTGTTCCTCAGGGGACCTCCCTGCACCTGCCGGCTCCTCTCTGGTCATCTCTGGAGGCACCCAGAGGCTCTGCAGCAGCAGGGTGAGCAGAGAGACAGAAAGACACAGCACCAAGCAGCCACTGGAGACAGACAGGAGGACAGACGGACATGGGTTAGCGTTGGGCTTAGCAAAAATCATCACTACACTAAACTAACTACCTCTACTAGTAATGTAATTGCAATGAACTTATATTTAGCTTCGACACGTGGTATCATATTGTGTATCATGTAGTGCCACGTAAAGGGGTACAAAGTTTGCCCTAAAGTCATGTAATTTGTTGTGGTGATCTCCGTGTAGTCTCAGTTTGTCCTGCACTGAGCACATTGAGAAGAAGAGGGAATTAACTTGTTCCATAGACAGGCTTCAAATAAGAGCGGTTCTCTTAGTCATAACAAACAGCTGGAGAGTGACGTGCTGTCATGGCGTGAGAGTGACTTGAGCAAGCGACTCCTTTGGGGTTTGGGTTTTTACTGGGGCAGAAGAGGACTGGGCTTTTCGTCGGAGCAAATCGGCTACGAAGAGTGTGTTCCAGAAGTGAAACGCCCTCGGGCCAAGCCAAACACACGGCCAAACTCAGCACTCAAGCCGGTTCAATTCAATTGAATTCAATTGTATTAGTAAAGCTCTCCATATAGAGAAATCTGTCAAAGAGATCTCAGCGACTGGCCCGGGTATTTGCGAAAACAACATCCACTATAGGGCTACCAGCGACAAAGAAAAAACCTCCAAAATAAGAGTTACAGGATGATACCACGTAGTTAAACACTTAGTAAGCCCATTGTTTGTGGGTCCAACAATCAGTCAAGTCTACATTATAGTCCATTTACCGTACGTTCAGTCAACTCCTGATAAGTGCGATGTAACTGCCATGACAAACATGCAATATACACATGCCGATATCCAGAGATCCGAACCGTATTCCTACACAGTAGATCTAGTCTTAATCAATTGTTAGGCTTTTGGGATGAGCCCTTACCTCCGAGGTCGCAGTGTAAAACGCATGATCCAGAGTCGAGATGTGGGCCTGACTGTCAAAACAGAAAATCATACATTAGAATAAATAATTGTTATTATCAGTCAATAGTGCAATAACTTGGAAAAAGAAACGCAAAGAGATGCTGTCTCTAATCTTTTTTTTCTGTTTTTCCCACTGTTCTCAAAAGTGAAGATAAGGCAGATGGGGTAAAAATGGTTTCCTTTGTGTACAAGATCACCATTCAGTCCAAAACACCACATCACACCACATCACATCATAGTTTCCATTTACACTGATGGGAATATATGAATCCCCTTCCATATTCAGTCATAGTTTTGACGAGGCGTAAAAGTGGCTCAACGTGTGCCTTTGTGTTTCCTATTGAAAGTTAATGATACACTGATACATGTCACAAACTGTGCCAATACTCCAGTCCCTCTCTCTCCATCCTTCAGTCCCTTTGTTTTGTTACTCTGTGTGGTCTATAAGCCAGAGTTATAAAGACATTGGAACAGCCAGGCGTACTTACCGATTCAGCGCGGACACACACAAACACACACACAGACCACACAAACACTCTAAGGCTCCGTCACGACCGGGCGGCAACCTCCTCCATCGCTCCCTCTTTCAAAAAAAGACCTGATAAAAAAAAAAAGCTGGAGAAAACGCGGGGCTGGAAAGTCTCATTTGTTTTTTGTCTCTTTCCCTCCTCCTCTGGCCTCCTTTTCTCTGTCCCTAGGCCTCTGGGTACGCATCCTGCGGTTGTCAAGGAAACCTGATTCCCCTCTTGAGAACACAATACCCATGGTGCTGCTGGGGCCTTTCACAGATACAATAGAACTCACGCTATTGGGTGACACAGCCTCTTTCAGCCCTACCGCCCAGAATAAAAAGCCCTATTTGTGAGTGGAAACACAACTGAACTGGGGACTCTACTTGCTACTCCAGCCTATTTGAATGTCTTAGAGGGCATATTATGAGATTTAACACATCAATTAACTTATTTCATTGACAAAAGCAATTAAATAATAAAAACACAACGTTGTGCCTCATGATAGGCTTGCATATCAATAATACTTCTCTCTATTATTCCAGTTTACTCACACACACCACTTCAGGTCACACACATAAGACATTTGAAGGACATCTGGCCTTAGAAATACCAAAGGAGAGGAGTTTAGACTGCAGGAGACAATTAGTAGTTGGACAGATATAGTATGTGCAGTCCTTCATGCAGCCTGAAGAGGGCAGCATAGTCCCAGTTTTGATAGGCCTATTTCCTGTTGTAGGTTGGTAATGACCCTTCTTTAGGTTATTTTTGTAGGGGAAAGACTAAGACTAAAGATTATATCCCTTTCAGTTTGTATCCACATGTTTAAAGTTTTTAGTGTAATGAAATAAGGAAATTAAACTAATGTCCCATTACCACCCTCCTCTGATCGGAGGACAAATGTATCAATGTGAAATGTCAATGTCACTTTAATGTCAAAGGGTCTTTATAATAGGTATAATATGGTCATTGTGACAATTGCACCGAAACTGGTAATGCAATTAACATTGAACGTCTTTAAGTTCAACTTGGCAAACAAACATCTCACTTAAGTACGTCCGACCTTGACATCAGCACTTGACGTCACACCTTTCTTCAAACACTGCAAGGGTGTGTGTGTGCACGTGTCCATGTTTGTGTGCGTGTGTACGTGCCTGCATGTGTGTGTGTGCGCGCCTGCCTTCCATAGGTGTGATGTCACAGTGTGTCGGAGCGGAAGGATTTGATGAGCATAAACCCCCTATAAGCTTGGAACTCAAGGCTTACTGGCTTTAGATCCATCTGTCTCTCTCTCCCCACCTCAATCTCTCACAAAACAGTGGTATTCTCTGTCCAATCAAATAGCTCGGAGGTTAAAGCGTGCTATAAAATGTTGGGCTGGCCTGGCGCTGAATACAGCGCTAAATGTGCTGTAGCCCTAGCGCGATAGTCAGCGTCCTATGGATTAGTGTACCTCACATGATATGAATACTGTCCACTCCTACAGTCATGTCTGTCGGACCGATGCCAGCAGCTGGCATGTAACAAAGGCTCCATTAACCAACTCCATGGTCATAGAAAAGCTGGCTTTGAGACAGACAGGACAGGGTAGACCTGAAAAGACAGGTATAAACACAACAGAATTATACAAAGATTAGAGAGGGAGTACTGTTGTGGACAGTGTATTTATTCTATGTCATCATTGTGAGTCATGAGTGGGTTATCGTTCACAAAATACAGTATGTCTAAGGTCTTCTCAGAAAAACACATGATGGAGTGGACATGGCGTGGACATTTGGCAATTTGTTTTTTCAGGTTTCATCACACACATAGGCCTACGGCCATCACACACATTGGCTTGTTGTTGTTGCAAGAACACCAAATGAAGAAATGAACAACATAATGAGAGAATACAAAGCAAAAACACAAGGCCAGAACCATATTGGAGTGGCAATGATGGCCTAATTGAGTTATCTGTAATAACTGTCATGTGCTGGGCGTTGTTTTTGGCGTGTGCTTTTGAGTAGGAGGACAAAGCAGGGTTTTGTTAAAATTGCCTGGGTGCCTTCCAGTCCTTTTTCCAGTGCCCGTAACTACTTTGACAGACATCCAGGCCTGTAAACAAAGCTTGATGAATCAGATGATATTGCCTCTATTCCACCACTCCCAACTGGCTCACTCACAGTAACTCAGATGTTGCCTAAAACAGCAGTGGCGCATCTTGTTTTTCAAAATCTTCTCAAGTTCTTTGCACTCTAATGTTTGGTCATTAGATTTTAATAGTAGGCTAATGGTTGTTTTATCCTGCTACATTATTTGTTTGAATGATTTCTTGACTTGTATATAGCTATAAGGTTTCCCCCATCATTTAAAGCAGATGCCAGTGCAATTTCATATATCGAACAAAGCGTAAAGACAAAAAAAAAATGGCATAACAAATCCGATATGAATTGCATTCTACACTCCGCCATATGGCTCCTGCTAGTAGCGGTTAGAGGAGTAGGGATACTGCGCATGTCCGAAACTGACAAATATGACTGCAGCTCTAACATCTCAAGACATCTGACCAAACCAGGTAGGGTAATTTCATATCTTGACAGGTATTTTTCATGTCTTGTCGTTTCTTTAGCAGTTATTAACACATGCGCAGTCCTCTTGCCCTTATGCATCGTGATAATATTAGTTAGCCCGCTCGCAATGCAAGTTCAACAACAACCAATGTTGACAGTGAGGAAGATAATTTGTCTCGCTATCTTGTCGCTAGTTAGCTAGGTGCTAGCTGGCTGACTATCGCCCTGCATCTGAAGAAAATGCTTTATGGTCGTCGCAAACTATTTTGACGTGATAACTAGCTAGCTATTCTAGCTAATGTTATGCTATGCATTGACCTGGTGATAACACTGATCAGACAATGGACCAATGTCAATTGCTAACGTGAATGGAAGGAAACCGCTTTGTTAGCGTGCGCTCTGTCCGCATTTCTAGCTAGCGCTACCTGTCACCTTTGCCAGGGTTACCACTAACTATCAGTTTTCACGGCGTTCGGGGGTTCTAGCGAGCTGACCAACTAAATTTAGTCCGTTTTATTCCAGCAATATGAATGCATTTCTTACCCAGCCCCATATAGCTATGCAGAGTTGTGGTGTCGGCACCTTGTCGCCTGTCAAATGAATTATCTCAGTCAGTGTTGGCTAACTACGCTGAACAAAAATAGAAACGTAAAGTGTTGGTTTCATGAGGTGAAATAAAATCATATACCTTTTTCATACGCACAAAAAGCTGCTTTCTCTACATTTTTTGGGCACATTTGTTTACATCCCCTGTTAATGAACATTTCTCCTTTGCCAAGATAATCCAGCCACCTGACAGGTGTGGCATATCAAGAAACTGATTAAACAGCATGATCATTAAACAGATGCACCTTGTGCTGGGGACAATAAAAGGACACTTTAAAATGTGCAGTTTTGTCACACAACACAATGCCACAGATGTCTCAAATATTGAGGGAGGGTGCAATTGGCATGCTGACTGCAGGTGTGTCCACCAGAGTTTTTGCCAGATCATTTAATGTAAATTTCTCTACTATAAACTGCCTCCAACATTTTTTGTTTTTTTGAGAATTTTGCAGTAGGTCCAACAGGCCTCAACTGCAGACCACGTGTATGGCGTCCTGTGGGCAAGCAGTTTGCTGATGTCAACATTGTGAACGGACTGTCCCATGATGCCGGTGGGGTTATGGTATGGGCAGGCATAAGCTACAAAACAACAAACATAATTGCATTTATCTATGGCAATTTGAATGCACAGAAATACCGTGCCTAGATCCTGAGGCCATTTCTTTTAAAGTATCTGTGACCAACATATGCATATCTGTATTCCCAGTCATGTGGAATCCATAGATTAGGGCCTAATGAATTTCTTTAAATTGACTGATTTCCTTCAATAAAATGTAAATCAGTCAAATCTTTGAAATTGTTGCTCCCAAGAGACGCAGCGGTGTAAGGCACTGCATCTCAGTGCTAGAGGCGTCACTACAGACCCTGGTTCGATCCCGGCTGTATCACTTCTGGTCGTGATCGTGAGTCCCATAGGGCGGAGCACAGTTGGCCCAGCGTCGTCCGTGTTAGGGGAGGGTTTGGCCGGGGTAGGTTGTCGTTGTAAATAAACATTTGTTCTTAACTGACTTACGTAGTTAAATTTAAATATTTTTGTTCAGTATAGCTAGCTGTCTTGATCACATTAGCTGTTATCATCAGTGTCCCTTGCTGGCTGATCCTACACACAGACAGTTAATTTAGCATAATAATGCAGTTCTTCAATATAGTTCATCTATAGCCAGCTAACTAAAGTCATTTAGTTTTAGCTGGGGGAATCACTCAGCTCCATCTCTGTACCTGGGATTGCAGCCCTCTCTCTGGCTTGAAGTCAGTGACCCAAGATGATCCCATATTATAGTGTTGTTTAGTTCAATAATTCTATCAGTTTCTGTTATGCAACATCATTTTTCTTTGCTGCTAACTATAGACATATTTACCATCATTTGCCCTTAATTGCTCACTCAACCTTTGCCCTGAGACATGGCTGTTTAGACTAGATGGTTGTGACTAGATGTAGTACATCTATGACCAGAAGTCAGTTTTTGCAGCAGGAGAGCATTTGACCTAACCCTATTTCTAACCTTATCTTAACCTGCTACATTAATTCTCCTAACCTGCTATGAAAAAGTAACTTCTGGTCGTAGCTGTATAGTACCTAGTCAAAACCAGTCTCAGCCGGTCAGGGCAACCTTAACCTATATAGCCAGTGTAGGTTGCATATTTTTAGCCTACATCAAAGGTCTTATTCTGCAATCGCTCACATACAGGCTAGCTTATACAAGATTCCCTTTACTTTGTCAAGCAAACCCATATGTTTGTAACAATGTTCTCATTCTTTTCCCCTCTCTGTAGTAAACATCATGGGTGGTTGAGAGACACCCTGGACTTATTTGTTGTGAAGAGGACAGAAGGCTAGTTAGGCTAAGCTATACTCAAGACCCCTCAGCCGCAGTCCAGAAGATACTGCAGCCATGGCTGAGGAGGACTATGGCTGCTTTGTGGACTGGACCCAGATGGGGGACCTGGCCAACAGCAGTGGCCCCTCCAAACTGGATGTCAAGGACCCATTGGAGCTCAAGAAGCTGGCCAGGCAGGGCCACTGGGCCAAGAACCACAAGCTTCGTGCCCAGGTTTACCAGCAACTCATCAAGGCCATCCCCTGTCGCACCGTCACCCCCGATGCTGAGGTCTATCGTGACCTCATGGGGGACAGCACAGGTAAAAAAGCCTCGTCCGTCATCCCACTGCCGGACTTTGTGGACGGCAGCGCTGTTCCGCACTACTGCCTCAAAGCAGACGCAGTGACCACCGTCCACCGGGTCATCTCCTGTCTGGCTGGCCAGTTCCCAGACATCTCGCACTGCCCGGCGCTGCCCGCCATAACGGCCCTCCTGCTGCACTTCAGTGCCGACGAGGCGCAGTGCTTCGAGAACATCAGCCGCCTGCTGGCATGCAATGAGCCAGGCCGACGCTTGGTGGACCAGACCTTCCTGGCCTACGAATCCAGCTGCATGACCTTCGGCGACCTGGCCAACAAGTACTGCCCGGCCGCCCACAAGTTGATCGTGGCCACAGCGCAGGACGTGGTGGAAGTGTACTCGGGCTGGCAGCGCTGGGTGCTGGGCGACCTGCCCTTCAGCCACGTGGCCCGGGTACTAGACGTCTTCCTGGTGGAAGGATACAAGGTGTTGTATCGCGTGGCCCTGGCCCTGCTCAAGTTCTATCGCAAACAGAAAGCCGGGGCTGGAGCTGGAGCTCAGCCATCAGAGGGCCAGAAACAGGACTCCGCAGAGGTCAAGGCGGAGATCCAGGCCTTTGTCAAAGCCATCGGCTCCAGCATCACCCCGGACAAGCTGCTGGAGAAGGCCTTCTCCATCCGCCTGTTCAGTCGCAAAGAGATTACCCTCCTGCAGCTCGCCAATGAGAAGTCGCTGCAGCAGAAGGGTATCACCGTCAAACAGAAGAGGTGAGTGAGGGCTAGAGACATAGCATGAGCTCTATTGGGTGTAATTGAAATTGGAGAGATAATTTACTTCTAGAGAAATGAATGGATATCAATGAGGCAGTGGACACTAATACCTCTGCTAATGCTATGCTAGCGCTTTAGCTAATGGCAGCGTGTAAATAAACATAGCATTAGACAAGGTTCTACGTAGGCCTCCCGAGTGGCGCAGTGGTCTAAGGCACTGCATTGGAGTGCTAGCTGTGTCACTAGAGATCCTGGTTCGAGTCCAGGCAGCCGGCCGCGACCGGAAGACCCATGGGGCGGCGCACAATTGGCCCAGTGTCGTCCGGGTTAGCAGAGGGTTTGGCCAGCAGGGATGTCATTGTCCCATCGCGCTCTAGCGACTCCTGTGGCGCCCTGGGCACAATGCACGTTGACATGGTCGCCAGGTGTACGGTGTTTCCTCCGACACATTGGTGTGGCTGGCTTCCGGGTTAAGCGGGCATTGTGTCAAGAAGCAGTGCGGCTTGGCGGGGTCGTGTTTCGGAGGACGCACGGCTCTCGACCTTCGCCTCTCCCGAGTCCGTATGGGAGTTGCAGCAATGAGACAAGACTGTAACTACCACGACATTGGGGAGAAAAGTTTAATTTTTTTAAAGACATGGTTCTAAGTTCAAAAGCCATGAAACAATTCAGAATGGTACGCTACAAATGAGAGGCATGCACTCAACAAAAAAAACATGTATAAAATGTGCATGACAACTTTAGCCACCAGTAAGGGTCTTGTTTAGAAGGGATGTGACATTATGCATTTTAGCTAACTCTAACCATTTTCCTAACCTTAACCTAATTCTCCTAACCGTATGTTGTCCTATCCTGCTACAAAAAGTAACATTTTCGGCATCCCATCTAGGCAAAACCACCAGTGAAAAGTGTCTGTTGTTCCTGGCTTTATAAAGCCGGTACGACCTGCCGCTAAAATCATTTGGACACCTGCCGCTATAAAAGCATTTGGATAGTTAACAAATTTTCTGTTTTTAGTTCACTCACACTTTTTCCTGTTGTGGCTGTCTGTGTGGCTCTTTTCTCACCATTCTGTTCATAGTTTTCCCCCCTTTTTTTTGCTGTCCATTTTCCATCCACCGTCGTCTTCTGTTTTCACCTTGACTCCTGTGTCCATGTGTCTACTGCTCATCCATTCTCCCATTTGCACTTGGCTCTGTTAGTCTGAGGTAGGTGTTTCTCTCTCTCTCTCTCTCTCTCAGCTCTCTCTCTTCACCTGTTAATACTTGAGCTGATCTCCCTCATTAGTGATAAATTGTATTAGAAACCGTGTCTACATTCTCTGTAAACTATATTTTAACTATAAGTGACCAGGAAAACACGATTTGGACATAGAACACACTACCATAGGCAAAACCAAGAAACAGTGTGCTGGTTTTTGCTTCTCGTTAACACTCAATTGAATAGGCCTAAATAAAGTCCCAGACTGACTCACGCTGTGACTCTTGAGGTCAGGAGTTGTACATTAACTACAACAACAACCATGACATATCCAGGCAGGCTCAGAAAATACTCTATTAACCTTCCATTACCACAACCTCATGGCCCTACATGCTGTACAAAGACTTTGACTGACCGATCAGGAGTTTGTGTGTTACTGACAAAGTAGTCATCTCCTTCCTGCCCGGTTACCATGGCTACAGGCGCAACGTGCAGCTGGCTCTGAACCCGGACACCTTCTCCTCGGAGGTGGTCAGCGCCAAGGAGATGAGGGACATTTGGTCGTGGATCCCCGAGCGCTTCGCCCTGTGCGAACCACAGCTTCTCTTCACCACGTCCACCCACGGCTGCAGCCTCAACCGGTACCCACTTTACCAGTCTCACTTTAGCCACCCACTGCAGCCTAGGCAAACCACTAGACCAGGGGTGTCAAACATAACGATTCCGATGTGGGCCGCATGTGTTTTCTGCGAGGAAACGGTCTCCGTCTATATTGAAATACCTAAAACCAAATTAGAAGTGGGTGGAAATGAGAATGGACCTACATTTTTATACAGTCTCTACACTCTGTCCAGATTGCTAACAGTCACCGAAACAAAAGCTAGACAGTCAGGGAGCATTGACAATTCCATTTACTAGGCTATTTTTGGCTAATTATAATCAAGTTTCAGTGCTGTCCTTTGGACCTCAGTGGAGACCGAATGTGGCCCATGGGGGAAAATAAGGTTGGTACCCCTGCGCTCTACAATTTCCTGTACCCACTTTATCCTTTGTCTCAGGTTCCACACCAACCTAACCTTAGAGAGACAACTAAGCTTGGGTTATAGCGACATTTTCATGTCATCGAGATGTTATATCACCGCATATATGCAACATTATCGCTGATATGCGATTAATATTGCAGACATGATTATGTCGCAGATATGCTATAATATCGTCGGTATGCTGTAATGTACCCCGAGAAACTGATATTCTGCCCACTTTTTTATCCTCAATGGTACACTTTACCCTGCACTGGGCCCAATTTACCATAAAGGTTACTCTACATTTCGCCACAGTCTTGGCTACCATGCCTACTTTACCACAAAGGGGCAATTTGCGATTGGTACGTCAATTTCTTTACTTTTAAATGTGTATCTACACACTACCGTTTAAAAGTTGGGGTCACTTAGAAATGTGCTTGTTTTTGAAAGAAAAGCAAAAAATGTTGTCCATTAAAATAACATCAAATTGACAGACGCCTCACAAGTCTCAACGTCAACAGTGAAGAGGTGACAACGGGATGTTGGCCTTCTAGGCAGAGTTCCTCTGTCCAGTGTCTGTTCTTTTGCCCATCTTAAACTTTTCTTTTTATTGGCCAGTCTAAGATATGGCTTTTTCTTTGAAACTCTGCCTAGAAGGCCAGCATCCTGGAGTCGCCTTTCACTGTTGACGTTGAGACTGGTGTTTTGCGGGTACTATTTATTGACGCAGCCAGTTGAGGACTTGTGACGTGTCTGTTTCTCAAACTAGACACTCTAATGTACTTGTCCTCTTGCATAGTTGTGCTCTGGAGCCTCCCACTCTTCTTTCTATTCTAGTTAGAGACAGTTTGCACTGTTCTGTGAAGGGAGTAGTACACAGTGTTGTATGAGATCTTCAGTTTCTTGGCAATTTCTCGCATGGAATAGCCTTCATTTCTCAGAACAAGAATAGACTGACGAGTTTCAGAAGAAAGGTCTTTGTTTCTGGCCATTTTGAGCCTGTAATCGAACTCACAAATATTGATGCTCCAGATACTCAACTAGTCTAAAGAAGGCCAGTTTTATTGCTGCTTTAATCCAACAACAGTTTTCAGCTGTGCTAACATAATTGCAAAATGATTTTCTAATGATCAATTAGCCTTTTTAAAATGATAAACTTGGATTAACTGATACAACGTGCCTTTGGAACACAGGAGTGATTGTTGCTGATAATGGGCCTCTGTACCTATGTAGATATTCCATTCAAAATCTGCCGTTTTCAGATATAATAGTAATTTACAACATTAACAATTTCTACACTGTATTTCTGATCAATTTGATGTTATTTTTAATAGACAAAAAATGTGCTTTTCTTCAAAAAACAAGGAAATATCTAAGTGACCCCAAACTTTTGAATGGTAGTATATATATATGAATATGAATATGAATATAACTTAGAAATGCCTCATGAGCTTAGTTCAATCAACTCTTACCCTACCAGTCCCCAAAATAAAAGCTTGTTTTACTCCATTGTTTATAAATGTAATTGTACACAAACACTTCATATCCTAAAAAATGCTTAAATCTATACATTTTGATATCATGGATGGTCAGCCAAAAAAAATAAAATCTGTCTATTCATTTGAGACCGGTTACATTTCTCCAGCCCCATCCCTCAACTATTTACCAAAACAGTGGCGGGTCTGTCACTTTGTTATTGTTTGAACTGCAGATTGCCTCTTTAAAGGAGGGGTAAGGGAATGACTTGGACAGTAAGGTCACCCATTTATGTCTTTTTGTTCAACAGCAATAGAACTAGAATATAACGTTTGTTTAGTGATGAATCAGCAATGGCCCTTGTTCAATATTCCCTTGCCCTTGTACAGCCTCGGGTACTAAATCCATCACCCTCAGGCCAAACAGAAGACTTAGTTCAGGGTCATATTCATAGCTCACACAGAAACAGAATCTTGTTTATAGAATGCAAACCGTAGCCTGACACTTTTTCCCCAGGGATCAATACTGTAGGTTTAGTTAATATTTACCCACCTGTATTGGTTTACTGCTCATCAGCTGAGACACAGGTGAGTATCAGAGCTATCCAAAGTATATCACTAGGGGCCATAAAGACTTTCATGCTTTCATTCAGCTAGTGAAAAAGGCTGATCTCTGACTTAAATTCACACATTTGTTTTTTTCAATAGGAATGGATTCACTTTCTGAATTATGCTACATAGAAATCATTGACCAAAAAGAAACTGCAGTATGTTCATAAAACCAAGACTGAATGTAATCTGACCTTGTATCGCACTGTAGGCTAAATGTAATGTTGTTGTCAGTTAAAAGTGCCCCCTTCCTTTTTGCTTCTCATCTTTAAGATGCATTATGATTGTTAAAGGGAAGCTTATGTGTGTGTGTTTTTCTTCTGGTTCATTTCACACCTGCATACATGGCCAGATTGTGTTAAGTGATGTGTAATAGAGGTTGTCCATTCCTTTTGTCCCAGGTTTTACGCTCATGTTGAAGGGTATGAGCCCACTCTGCTACTCATCCGGACCTGCGAAGCTGATGTAACGACCTTACACACACACACACACACACACTTATACATTGTGTGTGCATTACCACCCTTGTGTAACAGTATAATGACAACCACGGCAATAGACAAGTAACTCTCGAGCTCACATTATTATGACACTGAAGGTTTTTCAATCATATTGATATGGTAAAGACCTATCATTTAATGACATCTATGAATACATATGCAGTATCTACTTTTTATAATTCCGAAATTTGAGTGACTAAATAAAAAAAGTAGTCCTTCTTCGCCTTTTGACATTGTCCCATCCTTCTATTTCCTATCCCACTTCTCCCTTTGATTCTACTGTAATACACCCTCTCACCATGCCCTGTATTGTCTGTCCAGGTATGTGGAGCCTTTCTCTCAACCGATTGGGAGGAGCGCAAGCGAGGCGGGAACAAACTCAGCTTCTTTGGGACTGGAGAATGTTTTGTCTTTAGGGTGAGTTGTGTTTACTTAATTTTTCTCATCCAATTTATTTTTGAGGAGCAAACTAAAACACACTAAAGCAAAAACTACAATTGGAAAAACTATTTAGGAAACTGAGCGTGAACAATGGCGGCAGCAAACCCAACACCAGCAGTGTTCGGACGCAAAAGGCAAAGCTCCGTATGGGATGATTTTGAGTACATTTTTGGAAAGGACGCAACGGTCGAAGGCACTGCATCGCAGTGCTAGGGGCGTTACTACAAACCCTGGTTCGGTCCCAGACTGGCTTCAGGGTTAAACGAGCAGTGTGTCAAGCAGCAGTGCGGCTTGGCGGGTCGTGTTTCGGAGGACGCATGGCTCTCGACCTTTGCCTCTCCTGAGTCCGTACTGGAGTTGCAGCGATGGGACAAAGCTGTAACTACCAATTGGATATCACAAAATTCAGGAGAATTTATTTTAGTTTTTTTTAAATATGGAAAAACCCAACCAACCTCAAAGTTCATCTGAACAGCACCCACAAAGAATGTCAGGATAAAGACAAGAAATGTGGAATTCGGTCAGGATTAGACTCAAATGAAAAAATGTGTACCACATGCACCAAATACAACAAGTTTAGACTTGTGAAATGCTTACTCATAAGCCCTTTCCCAACAATGCAGTTAAAAGTAAGAAAATGAACAAATAGATAAAATGGTAATGCAATAAAATAGCACACTAAAATAACAATAACAAGGCTATACAGGCTATAACAAGGCTATACGGGAGTGAGTGTACGGCAGTACGAGGTAGTTGGGACGATTTAGGTAATGTGTAGATTTGGTTAGGTGATTGATTGATTGATTGATTGATCAAAGAAGAAAGTCCAGGGAGCCATTTAATGAACTGTTCAGCAGTTTTATGGCTTTGGGGTAGAATCTGTTCAGGAGCCTTATGGTCCCAGACTTGGAGCTCCGATACTGCTTGACGTGCAGGAGCAGAGAGAAAAGAGTGGCTGGAGTATTTGACCATTTTTAGGGCCTTCCTCTGACACCGCCTGGTATAGCAGGAAGCTTGGCCCCAGTAGATGTGCTGGGCCGTACGCACTACCCTCTGCAGCGTCTTGCGGTCGGATGCCGAGCAGTTGCCATACCAGGCGGGGATGCTTTCAACGGTGCAGCTGTATAACTTAATGAGGATATGTGGGCCCATGCCAAATCTTTTCAGCCTTCTGAGGGGGAAGTGGTGTTGTCATGTCCTCTTCGCGACTGTGTTTGGACCATGATAGGTCGTTAGTGATGTGGACACGGCAGTCTCTGCTACAGCACCATCGATGTGAATGGGGGCGTGCTCGGCCCTGCGTTTCCTGTAGTCCACGATCAGCTTCTTTATAGACACCTGGTATCATATGAACACCCAAGTCGTGGACATTTTGTAGAATTGCAGGACATAAGCTTTAAAATGTAATTTTCTCTTTGCTCAATGGCATAATGTGTAGAATGGCAGAAAATGAGCTTCAAAACTGCTAATTTTTCTCTCTGCCATCAAGAAGGGTGTCTGGGGTTTGCCACCTAGGACATTTGTGTGACCGGATCATCTCAAATACTACTTGAGTACCTCTGATATTTTTATATATTTTTTACCTTTATTTAACTAGACAAGTCGGTTAAGAGCAAATTCTTATTTACAATGCCGGCCTACCGGCGGGTGAACTGCCTCGTTCAGGGGCAGAATGACAGATTTTTACCTTGTCAGCTCTGGGATTCTATCCAGCAACCTTTCAGTTACTGGCCCAATGCTCTAACCACTAGGCTACCTGCCGCTATAGGCCTACAACACATAAATGGCTCCTAGCCTCCAATGCATAAGGCTACTTTCTGTCCCAAACACTAAAAGTGAATATTATATCATATGAAATAGAAATGTTTGAATGACATCTACCAAATCAAGTCTGAAAACTAATTGAAACTAAACTGAATTTCAAATGAAAATCCTAAACTAATTTAAAATTTAAAAAACTAATAGAAAATCACAACTTTAATAACCTTGTTGGGAATTAGAATGTTATGTGGATTCTTTTGGGTGCGTCCCATATATAATTTTGCCTCCGAGATAGCAATTTGTGACTAAGAGTGGACACCAGGGGGTGCCATTTACAAATAGTTTCTTCATCCACTGTCACAATTCTAAGCCTCCTTGTCACCAGTCTGGCCTCCACCCACTCTGAACAGAAAAGCATGTCACGTCCAAAACGCAGTATTTCTTCTTGAGTGGTATAGCTGATAATTTAACAAAAGGTTTTGTACCTTTTTAGAGAGGTTTTGCTGAGTGTATCTGGATCTAGAAATGGCCTTCTTTCAAACTCCTTTTCCGTTTAATTATTAAAGTGTTGTGGTGAGGATGATGCACAGCTATGTGCTCTGACCGTCTGCCTGTGAATACCGCCCTGCACAGGCAGAAACACACACGTACACATGCTCATCGGAAACTCCTGTAACTGGAGCCGAACGGTACAGTAGCACTTGATCCTTACTTGACACCACATACATTAAAAATGTTAGTTATTTAGCAGACTCTGTTCTTTTTCGTACTGGTCCCCCGTGGGAATTGAACCAACAACCCTGGCGTTGCAAGCGCCATGTTCTACAAACTGAGCCACACGGGACAGGAACACGGAACAACACACTGTAAGATGGGGGTCGAGATCTATTAGGCATGCACGGGGAGAAAAAAAACACCAAATATGACCGTCTCAGTATCCAGTTTGTGTCTGGATGATTCAAGGTAAACCCCTCAAGTGTGTGTAAATATATGAAAATAAACACTCAAACGTGATCAATGATTGTTACTCTCTGTTTGTCCATATAGCTGAAGCCGGAGATGGAGAGGTATGAGTGGGTGGTGATCCGCCACCCGGAGCTGGCTTCCTCCATCAAGGCCCAGAGCAGTGAGGACCCTGCTGAGGACGAGGCTGCCACCGACAGGCAGAGCTCTGATGACAACAGCCTCCCCGTGGAGAGGCCGGCCGCTGACCCCTCCAACCGCCTGTCACCCTTCCTCTCGGCCCGACACTTCAACCTCAACTCCAGAAACACCTCCATGTTCATGGCCGGCAACGTTGACTCCATCATAGTGGGTGAGTGGAAATCAGTCCTTCTTAACCAGCGTCTCTTGTTCTTAATCAAACAGACTGTCCAGAGTGAGTAGATTGTCCTCATCAATGACTGATGTCGACCTGACAATGTTACATTTAAACTAACATCTAGGAACTGAGGATCCCTGTGGCCCTTGCCTGTGCCTCTCTTCTCCCTCAGCGTCTTTTTAAATGTTTTATTCATCTCTCAGATCCAGTGCACTCGCCTAGATTCAGCTCATTTTTCTGTCTTAACTCCTGCTGTTCTGTCTCCTGCCAGGGGGAGGAGAGGGCAACGCGCTGTACATCGACGGCGAACTGAACCACGGGCGCACAGCCCGCTGCACCACCTTCGACAACCCGCCGCTCTGCTCCACCGAGAGCTTCCAGGTGGCCCTGCTAGAGGTGTGGGGCTTCCAGGACGCCATGGCCTCAGATAGATAGACACAAACACACCGTTAGAGAGACACACACACACACACACACACAAACCCCACCAAAGGCCTGATGAAGGTACCTGCAATATCAGAACAAACCCCTTTCCATCCAGTAAATTAATTTATCCTTTGAATTCTATACATAAATGTGAAATATTTGTAATTATTAATGTAAAACAAGTATCGTATTCTGAAAGTATCTTTTATTTGTGGTAATTTTTTTTACAGATGTTTAATTGTTGTATTACTCTTTTTGTTGACTCATTCGGGGGATTATAATGACGAAAAGCAGCTCTGTTGTTTTAAAAAGGCTTTGTCTGGCATTTTTATCAAATGCCATGGTTTTCCACACTCAAGTAACTTGTTTCATTTCTATATTCACTTTATATCCACTCATTCATTTGTGCAATCTGGTTAGGCGCTTAACCAACTGCCAAAATCGTAGTTAGTAGGCCTGTAAGTCTAAGAACATATGCCGTCTACCCAGCTGTCAGAGAACTGGGGTCTATGAAAATGAGTTGCACAAAGTGAAGTGTGTATTTGGGGAAGAATGTTGAATTGTGGGGTCTTTGCAATCAAAATAGCAGAGTTCAAGTAATGCAGTCGTGACCTAAGTCGTGCCAGGTTTCATTGTCTTTCATCAAGCCCCGTTGTGCTTTTCCCTCTGACTGTACATGTCTGGGAGTTATTAACTCTATATCAGATTAACTGTGGTTCTGTTGGTGGATACTTGTGTAAACTTGACGTTTCAGTGTAGCCTGGTCCCAGATCTCATTGTGCCATCTTACTGTGAACCATCTCCTATGGTTATTCATTGTCGTAGCAAACATGACAATTGGCTATACGGTACAAACAGATCTGGGACCAGGCTAGTTTCAGTCTGGCTGTTGTGCAGACCATATTCTCGCCAGATGTACTCTTGCTTCTGTACACAGCAGTAAATTAGAAAAAAGACCCCTTTTAAGGAATGCAAATATCGTTCTTTGAATGTTTGTTTTATTTTATTGATACTGTAAAAGTGTTGCGACGAAGACCATATCCACGTCCCTCCCATTTAGGTTCACAACCTGCAGTTAAACTATGTGTAAGTAATGCAGCATTCATCTGTCTTTCTCTATCCGTCCCTCTCCTTGAACTCTGAAACGTTATCATCCAAAAAGGAGCAGAAAATGTCAGTTATTTGGCAGAGACTCAACTGTATATCATTGAATATCTTTGTTGTGTTGAAGTCCTCCAGTGAAGTATCGATAAAAAAAAAATACAGATGTATCAAATATGTGAAAGTAATACACTTTGAAACAAGTAATATATGTCTGTCATGTTTTATTGTTCATTATTTTTCACTTTCATAGTTTTCTTGTTTTTTTTGCTAGCTTTGCACGCATGTGCCCCTACCCATTCAACTGTTCTTTCTCCATGACTTCGGGGTGAAAGGAGGGTAGTAGTCTTGAACCCTGTCACATAAACGTGTCAGTTGCCTTTCACAGTACCAGAATCGAACCATTAGCCTAGCCTGACGACTCGCGCTCTATTCTGCCGCTTCTCTGTGGTTCGCGACACGCTTTAGTCTGAGACTGCCATCATTGAAGATGTTTGTGGTGACGAGGGGTGTTGTACAAAACAAAGTCATCAGCGACTGGATCAGCACTAGCCAATAAGAATATCACAGCCAATGGTGAATTTTCAAACCGCTGCTTTACCCAAGTGTGTTCTGGCTCAACCCATCAGATTCTGGACCAATCAGGCAGCCCCGAATGTATTCGCATTCGGTGAAGGGTCAGGGAGGTACTCAGATCCAGACACACTGGGCGAGTTTGCGTGGTAAGGCAGAAGGCGAATAGAGTCAACGGAAGGTATACGACAATGGCAGACATGTTGTTTGCCTTCTTTTATGCCGATGAAATTGATGCCAGTGAAATTCCACTTCTACACAAAGCTGAACGTGATCAACATGTTCCAAGGAATGAATATCCTGATAAGGAAATTAGATAACAGCCCCAAACTCTTTCACAAGTCTTGTTCTATATTTCTGTGATGGTTTTTCACAAAATATTACCTGCTAGTGAGTGCATAGGCTACTAGAATGAAAACATATCAGTATTTTTGCAGCATATGGGATTTGCTCTGTTTGTCATTACTTCATGCCCTTGTACCTTCCTCATTATTTGTGATTGTGCAACATGGAATTGTAACAGATGTCATTAAATGGAGTCCACAAAGCTTCTTAATGTATGGTAATTGATTGCATGTTAGCGTCACTACAGGCTGTAGTGTATTTCTTTCATTCTCAACATTTGTTGCTTTTGTCAGTAAGCATGTAAAGAACAGAATTTGATTCAATCACATATAGACAACACTCACTGTACAGAAAAGTATCAGACTACATGTACTGTACATCAGTTCACATAAGTTACTGGGTAAACAATATGCACTTGGTGTTGATTCCCTGGGGTACTTGATCATTGAGAGCCGATTTCCCGGACAGATTAAGCCCCTAAAATAGTGTAGCCTACAATATGTATTCAATTTTATTCACACTTAATAGACAATCAACAAATTTGTTTGTTGACATTATTACAAACCAGACAAATTGTAGGCTATAACATTACAGTAACATCTAGATTGTAACGAGTGCGCTGCGAGTCGGGAAGCAAGTTCAGGGAGTGAGTGTTTTAATAAATAAAAGAAACCATGAACATGAAACACACCGACGTGAAAACAGATATAGGATGTTGACATCAGCAAACCGCTCGCCCACACAACGCCATACACATGTGGTCTGTGGTTGTGAGGCCGGTTGGACATACTGCCAAATTCTCTAAAACAACTTTGGAGGTGGCTTATGGTAGAGAAATGAACATTAAATGATCTGGTAACAGCTCTGGACATTCCTGCAGTCAGCATTCAAATTGCGCGCTCCTTCAAAACTTGAGGCATCTGTGGCATTGTGTTGTGTGACAAAACTACACATTTTAGAGTGGCCTTTTATTGCCTTTTATTGTCCCCAGCACAAGGTGTACATGTGTAATGATCATGCTGTTTAATCATCTTCTTAAATTTGCCACACCTGTCAGGTGGATGAATTATCTTGGCAAAGACGAAATGCACAACATTTGAGAGAATTAAGCTTTTTGTGCGTATGGAACATTTCTGGGATGTTTTATTTCAGCTCGTAAAACATGGGACCATGTTTCCATGTTGCATTTATATTTTTGTTCAGTGTACATTAGCTATATTGTCGCAAGTAGACACCTGCATTGCTTGCTGTTTGGGGTTTTAGGCTGGGTTTCTGTACAGCACTTTGAGATATCAGCTGATGTACGAAGGGCTATATAAATACATTTGATTTGATTTGATTTGATTCGAAGTAGGATATTTCATTTATATATGTTAGAAATGTGGATCACATGTAGGTCTATGTAATCAGATTGGAAGGATGAAGATGTAGTTAAGATCTAAATAGTCATCCACCCAAAACAGTAAACATACAGTGATAATAACCAGTGGCGACCTCAACCATTTATGAGCATGTAGTATCTTTTTTTAAATGTATTTAACTAGGCAAGTCAGTTAAGAACAAATTCTTATTTACAATAATTGCCTACCCTGACCAAACCCTAACCCGGAAGACGCTGGGCCAATTGTGCGCCACCCTATAGGACTCCCAATCATGGCCGGTTGTGATACAGCCTAGAATCGAACCAGGGTCTGTAGTGACAGCTCTAGCACTGAAATACAGTGCCTTAGACAGCTGTGCCAATCTGGAGCCCAAAAAACCTCCACAAAAAAACAGAAGGTTGCCTCCCCCAATGCCTTTGTTCCGAATTCAAGATGCAGTTGGCGAGGAGCAACTGCAGAAAATTTCAGTCGACTGCAAGCGAAAGTTTATGACCTTTGATCAGAGGGTTGTTGTAAAGTTCATGCAGTTACGTAGTCACAAGTTGGATCATTTTTATACCCATAATACAACACAATTTGAAAGGCGGTGACCAACGTTGGTCAACATCTTGACAAAAGGGATCTGCTCGAATGCGCCCATTGCGTAGCGTTTAGCCGGAGCAAGGAGTAAGGTTAGCCAGGCAACCATTAGCCCCTCTAAATATGAATGATTATAACATACAGTCAAGAAACAGTCTTCTTCTAACATATTTTAGCAAAGTCTTAACTGAGTTTAAAAACAAATGTTCAACAGAAAACATTATTGTTGGTGGTCATTATGATGTTGCTCATGATGACTGGGTGGATAAATATCCAACTAGGCATCAGCCTATTGTTTTAACTTAATACTTTCTGCTCTAACTTTAAACGTTATGATATTTGGCAATCTCAGAATAAAACTTTAAAACATTTGTGTTGGTTTAACTCTACAACTAGTAGAGACAATTCAAATCTCTAATTGATTATTGCTTGGTATCTTCCAATCCTCTGAATCTTGTCAGTGAATGTGATATTTCCTCAGCTCCGCTGACAGACCATTGTTCCATCCTTCTTTCTTTGGGGTTAATGATAAGAGCTTTTTTAAACCATACTGGAAATGTAACTATTTTCTTTCAAATAATAAATATTTCTGTTTACAGTCTAAAGATCTTATCAGTGAGATCGATCTCAATTCTGCACTTTCTGCTATTAGCAAATGGGTAATGATTAAATAAATAAATAAATGGTCTTGCCATCACTTATAAAATGCTAGCTCCAAACAGATTCTCCCAAACAGATGGATATTATTGTTGATATTAACAGGCTGAGCAATACACTTGGTTAAAATGTAGATGAAAAAAATGAGCTTGCAAAACGCCAGTGTGAACAGGATTACATACAGTGCATTCGGAAAGTATTCAGACCCCTCGTCAATGTACACACAATACCTCATAATGACAAAGCAAAAACGTTTTTTTTAGAAAATTTCGGAAATGTATTAAAAATAAAAAACTGAAATATCACATTTACATATGTATTCAGACCTTTTTTTCAGTACTTTGTTGAAGCACCTTTGGCAGCAATTACAGCCTAGAGTCTTCTTGGGTATTACGCTACAAGCTTGTCCTTCTAGAAGGTTCTCCCATCTCCACAGTGGAACTCCGGAGCTCTGTCAGAGTGACCATCAGGTTTTTGGTCACCTCCCTAACCAAGGCCCTTCTCCCCCTATTGCTTAGTTTTGCCAGGCGGCCAGCTCTAGGAAGAGTCTTGGTGGTTCCAAACTTCTTTCATTTAAGAATGATGGATGCCGCTGTGTTCCGGTACCGCTTGCCGTGCACTAGCAGAGAGAACAGTCTATGACTAGGGTGACTGGAGTCTTTGACCATTTTTATGGCCTTCCTCTGACACCACCTGGTATAGAGGTCATGGATGGCAGGAAGCTTGGCCCTGCCTTGCGGTCGGAGGCCGAGCAGTTGCCATACTAGGCAGTGATGCAACCAGCCACGATGCTCTCGATGGTGCAGCTGTAGAACCTTTTGAGGATCTGAGGACCCATGCCAAATCTTTTCAGTCTCCTGAGGGGGAATAGGTTTTGTCGTGCACGACTGTCTTGGTGTGCTTGGACCATGTTAGTTTGTTGGTCATGTGGACACCAAGGAACTTTAAGCTCTCAACCTGCTCCACTGCAGCACCGTCGATGATAATGGGGGTGTGCTGGTCCTCTTTTTCCTGTAGTCC
Organism: Oncorhynchus kisutch; assembly: GCF_002021735.2. Taxonomy (NCBI): domain Eukaryota; kingdom Metazoa; phylum Chordata; class Actinopteri; order Salmoniformes; family Salmonidae; genus Oncorhynchus; species Oncorhynchus kisutch. The sequence continues at coordinate 23,285,208 of NC_034193.2, forward strand.
ACAATCATCTCCTTTGTCTTGATCACGTTGAGAGAGAGGTTGTTGTCCCGGCACCACATGGCCAGGTCTCTGACCTCCTCCCTATAGGCTGTCTCGTCGTTGTCGGTGATCAGGCCTACCATTGTTGTGTCATCGGCAAATGTAATGATGGTGTTGGAGTTGTGTCTAGCCGTGCAGTCATGAGTGAACAGGGAGTACAGGAGGGGACTGAGCACGCACCCCTGAGGGGCCCCTGTGTTGAGGATTAACGTGGCGGATGTGTTGTTACCTACTCTTACCACCTGGGGGCAGCCCGTCAGGAAGTCCAGGAACCTGTTGCAGAGGGAGGTGTTTAGTCCCAGGGTCCTTAGCTTATTGATGAGCTTTGAGGGCGCTATGGTGTTGAACGCTGAGCTGTAGTCAATGAATAGCATTCTCACATAGGTGTTCCTTTTGTTCAGGTGGGAAAGGGCAGTGTGGAGTGCAATAGAGATTGCATCGTCTGTGGATCTATTGGGGCGGTATGCAAATTGGAGTGGGTCTAGGGTTTCTGGGATGATGGTGTTGGTGCGAACCATGACCAGCCTTTCAAAGCACTTCATAACTACAGACGTGAGTGCTGCGGGCCTGTAGTCATTTAGGCAGGTTACCTTAGTGTTCTTGGGCACAGACACTATGGTGGTCTGCTTAAAACATTTTGGTAGTACAGACTGGCCCTGCGGCCTTGTGAATGTTGTTCTGTTTAAAAGTCTGTGGAGAGCGTGATCATGCAGCCTTCTGGAACAGCTGGTGCTCTCATGCATGTTTCAGTGTTAATTGCCTCGAAGCGAGCACAGAAGTAGTTTAGCTCGTGTCACTGGGCAGCTCTTGGCTGTGCTTCCCTTTGTAGTCTGTGATGGTTTGCAAGCCCTGCCACATCCGACGAGCTTCAGAGCCGGTGTAGTACGATTCGATCTTAGTCCTGTATTGATGCTTTGCCTGTTTGATGGTTCATCGGAGGGCATAGCGGGATTTCTTATAAGCTTCCGGGTTTGAGTCCCACTCCTTGAAAGCGGTAGCTCTAACCTTTAGCTCAATGTGGATGCTGCCTGTAATCCATGGCTTCTGGTTGGGGTATGTACGTACGGTCACTGTTGGGACGACGTCATCGATGCACTTATTGATGAAGCCAATGACTGATGTGGTGTACTCCTCAATGCCATCGGAGGAATCCCGGAAAATATTCCAGTCTGTGCTAGCAAAACAGTCCCGTAGCTTAGCATCTGCATCCTCTGACCACTTTTTTATTGATTTAGTCACTGGTGTTCCTGCTTTAATTCTTGCTTGTAAGCAGGAATCAGGTAGATAGAATTATGGTCAGATTTGCCAAATGGAGGGCAAGGGATAGATTTGTATGCGTCTCTGTGTGTGGAGTATAGATGGTCCAGAGTTATTTTTCCTGTGGTTGCAAATTTAACATGCTGATAGAAATTTGGTAAAACGGATTTAAGTTTCCGTCAACTGTGGGACCTTTTTTAGACAGGTGTGTGCCTTTCCAAATCATTTCCAATCAATTGAATTGACCACAGGTGGACTCCAATCAAGTTGTAGAAACATCTCAAGGTTAATCAATGGAAACAGGATGCACCTGCGATCAAATTCGACTCTCAAAGCAAAGGGTCGTAATACTATGTAAATAAGCTATTTCTGTTTCTTGTTTTTTATACATTTAAAAATTTTGTGTGTAGATTGATGAGGGGAAAAAATGTATTTAATCCATTTTAGAATAGGGCTGTAACAACAAAATATGGAAAAAAGGGAAGGGGTCTGAATACTTTCCGAATGCACCGTATTGATAACATTAATCTTGTCCTAGAGAGATTTACACGGTTATCAAAACATCACGCCAGGGTAAGCCTGCACGAAAAAACAGCTATTTCTAAAATCACCTATGGGAAAAATGAATGGCGGAAAAACTAATACCACCATTTCCCTTACCGCTAGGTTTTCTGGGTATAATGACTCATACTGTGGTATTGTATGATTGCTTTGGTTTATCAACAACCTTGTGGCTATTGTAATCTTTTGGCTGTAGAAAAACAGGGGTATCTAAAGTTTTTCCTGGTGAGGCAGTGCAGGTGCCTTGTCTATTTGGTCTGGAACTGAATACCCATACATGCGTTCTAAAGAGTAGGCCTTTTGGGTATGTAAAAATAGAACGTTTTATAAGTATGTGAAACTTCGAAAGTTGAGTATGCTTTAAAGATCTAACGCCTCTCCTTGATGACCTTTTACCCTTTTCAAAAGGAGGCGAGAAAAGACAGAGGAGAGAGGAAGCAGGTATTGAGCAAACCAATTGAGAAAAGGACAGCTATTGGATTCTACCTCTCTGGGTGGGTACTCTTGTACTTCCTCGGTGGGAGAAGGCTATCGAGGACCTAAGGACACTTCTCAGTTCGCCTACTAACTATTTGACACTCTCCTCGACCACTTAGCGGTTTCCGTCAGCTGTCATCAAGGCAAAGGGTGACTACTTTGAAGAATCTAAAATCTAAAATGTATTTAGGTTTGTTTAACTCTTTTTTTGGGTAACTTCATGATTCCATATAGGTTATTTCATAGTTTTGATGTATTCACTATTATTCTACAATGTAGATTTTTTATTATTTTTATTAAGAAAAACCCTTGACTGAGTAGGTGTGTCCAAACTTTTGACTGGTACTGTATATATTCAAATATTAACATCAGACAGTGGACACCATAGCCAATAGGCCTTTGCATGCAATGCCCTGATACAGATAGTGCTCAAATCTCTAACAGCTAAACCATGAGGTGGACAATTACTCTTTAAGAAAAGTAGCCAAAAAAAGACGTGCAATTCATTTTAGGATGTTTTTAAGGCCACAGCAATGTGGCTTATTTGGCCAACATCTCTTGTTTATTGATGGGCGCTGGCTGTCACGTTGGATCTGAATGCATATGGATGTCCGTTAAATATCTCAAATGTCCGGTAAATGAATGTCTTCCGTCATGTTGCTCGGCACCAAATTGTCCAAATGGAAACTGAAATGGCATATTGTTTTTATGAAGATTTTAGAATATTCACATGAAAATCTCTCACCAATTGGATAGAACCCTAGCTATTGACACCCTAAAGACTCTGGCAAGAGCACTAGTCCAGTGTCACTTTGATTATGCCTGCACATCATGGTTCACCCGCAGCCCCAAACATCTAAAGAATAACCTACCAGCCAAACTAGCTTGTAAGAATTGTACTTAAACTCCCCCCTCATACTCATCTGGAGGTTGAGTATTTTGTTGTCTATCTCTGTAATGTGTCTGTATCTAGTGTTGAAGTCGGAGGTTTACATACACCTTAGCCAAATACATTTAAACAAATTTTTTCACAATTTCTGACATTTAATCCTAGTAAAAATTCCCTGTCTTAGGTCAGTTAAGATCACCACTTTATTTTAAGAAGGTGAAATGTCAGAATAATAGTAGAGAGAATGATTTATTTCAGCATTTGGTAGCATTGCCTTTAAATTGTTTAACTTGGGTCAAATGTGTCAGGTAATTTTGGCCCATTCCTCCTGACAAAGCTGGTGTAACTGAGTCAGGTTTGTAGGCCTCCTTGCTCGCACACGCTTTTTCAGTTCTGCGCACACATTTTCTACGGGATTGAGGTCAGGGCTTTGTGATGGTCACTCCAATACCTTGACTTGGTTGTCCTTAAGCCATTTTTCCACAACTTTTGAAGTATGCTTGGGGTCATTGGCCATTTGGAAGACTAATTTGCGACCAAGCTTTAACTTCCTGACTGAGGTCTTGAGATGTTGCTTCAATATATCCACATCATTTTCCTACCTCATGATGTCATCTATTTGGTGAAGTGCACCAGTCCCTCCTACAGCAAAGCACCCCCACAACATGATGCTGCCACCCCATGATGCTGCCACCCCGTGCTTCACGGTTGGGATGGTGTTCTTTGGCCTGCAAGCCTCCCCCTTTTTGCTCCAAACATAATGATTGTCATTATGGCCAAACAGTTCTATTTTTGTTTCATCAGACCAGAGAACATTTCTCCAAAAAGTACGATCTTTGTCCCCATGTGCATTTGCAAACAGTATTCTGGCTTTTTTATGGCGGTTTTGGAGCAGTGGCTTCTTCCTTGCTGAGCGGCCTTTCAGGTTGTGTTGATATAGGACTTATTTTACTGTGGATATAGATACTTTTGTACCCGTTTCCTCCAGCATCTTCACTATGTCCTTTGCTGTTGTTCTGGGATTGATTTGCACTTTTCGCACCAAAGTACGCTCATCTCTAGGAGACAGAACGAGTCTCCTTACTGAGCATTATGAGGGCTACATAGTCCCATGGTGTTTATACTTGTGTACTATTGTTTGTACAGATGAATGTGGTACATTCAGACGTTTGGAAATTGCTCCCAAGGATGAACCAGACTCAGAATTTTTCTGAGGTCTTGGCTAATTTCTTTAGATTTTCCCATGATGTCAAGCAAAGAGGCACTGAGTTTGAAGGTATGCCTTGAAATACATCCACAGGTACACCTCAATTGACTCAAATGATGTCAATTAGCCTAACAGAAGCTTCTAAAGCCATGACATAATTTTCTGGAATTTTCCAAGCTGTTTAAAGGCACAGTAAAGTTCATGTATGTAAACTTCTGACCCACTGGAATTGTGATACAGTGAATCATAAGTGAAATAATCTGTCTGTTAACAATTGTTGGAAAAATTACTTGGGTCATGCACAAAGTAGATGTCCTAACCGACATGCCAAAACTATAGTTTGTTAACAAGAAATTGGTGGAGTGGTTGAAAAACGAGTTTTAATGACTCCAACCTAAGTGTATGTTTACTTACGACTTCAAGTGTATGTAATGGTATATGTATCTATGTAAAGAAAATAGGGACCACAATGGAAATACACTACATGAGAAAAAATACGTGGACACCCCTTCTATTTTGTGGATTCAGCTATTTCAGCCACACCCATTGCTGACAGGTGTACAAAATCGAGCACACAACTATGCAATTTCCATAGATAAATATTGGCTGTAAAATGGCCCGTACGGTGACTTTCAAAGTGGCATCGTCATAGGATGCAGTGCCACTTTGAAAGTCACTGCTAGAGCTGCCCCGGTCAACTGTAAGTGCTGTTTTTGCTCATGGAAACGTCTAGGAGCAACAACAGCTCAGCCGCGAAGTGGTAGGCCACACCAGATCACAGAACGGGACCAACGAGTGCTGAAGCATGTTGCGATTAAAAATGGTCTGTCCTGTTGCAACACTCACTACCGAGTTCCAAACTCATTGGCTGGAGTGGTGTAATGCTTGCCTGCCATTGGACACTGGTACAGTGGAAACAAATAGTCTGGAGTGATGAATCATATGCTTCACCATCTGGCAGTCCGACGGACGATTCTGGGTTTGGTGGATGCCAGGAGAACGCTACCTGCCCCAATGCATAGTTCCAACTGTAAAGTTTGGTGGAGGAGGAATAATGGTCTGGGGCTGTTTTTCATGGTTCGGCCTAGGCCCCTTAGTTCCAGTGAAGGGAAATCTTAAAGCTACAGCATACAATGACATTGTAGACGATTCTCATTTTGGAATGAGATGTTTGACGAGCAGGCGGTAGGGAGGGATTTATTTTCTGTTTGCCAAGATTGACATAGTCTATTTATCGTTGTGTTGGTAACACAAACCATGATATTGAAGTCCCCGAAGTCAGTATGCTTTGTTCGTTGGTTGTGTGATTTACTGGCACAGAAACCTGTTGGTGGAAAATTTGTTGCATATATTTTATATATTTAAAAATATGGAATCAAAATGTTGAAAATCTGATTTCCCCCTAGCTGATCATTGTCTGCAGCCGACTCTGAATGTAGTGCAATGAAACAGCCAGGGAGAGTGAGCTCGTCTGTGGTGGTCGGCGAATGCTCAACCCGTAGCCCTGCGTGGCATGGTCTGTGCCACAAAAGCATGCTAAAGAGGCAAAGCCAATATCCACGTTTAGAAACACAGGGTTGCTAAAGTTATTGTTATTTGTGGTCATAAACATTATTTTTTAGTTTTAGCTAATTCTATGTGGGGGGGAGGGTGTTCAATGAATTTCCTCCCAGTACATTTTGTTCTGGCCCTAATTGGTGCAATATCAGCTGATGCTAGAAGTTAGTCATAGGACTCACTGACAGTGTATTACATCTATTTTGAATCTGTCTCGTGTGGACTGTCATGACAATGCCCTTTATGTCTGGAAAATTACATGTGGTGAAAATGAGTAAGATGGAACAGTTATACATTTGAACTAAAATTACATCAATACTCACTGTTCAATAGCCTGTGAGTCTAGGCTATGCCTATGATACAATTAGTACTTAATCCAAAATGTAAATATTATTAGGATGGATTCACAAATATAAAATCAAGTGGGTATTGACAATTGTCAAGGTTTTATATTTTTAAAAAGAGAGAAGAGGCCACTGCTGAAGAATACAACATAAAATGTCACATTTTAAAAGCTTTCCGGTTTAACACAATTCAAACCGTCACCCCATACAAAATGCATCACAATCCATTTGTTTTCAATGGGTGCAGTTCTTTTTAAACATCCAGAGGGGAAAGACAGTCAGACAGACAGACAGACAGGCAGACAGACAGTATGTAGTAGAGTTTAAGTAAGTCTTTCCCTAAGTGGCATTGACTTCCCCTTCTTGGCAAGGCCATGCTGTTCATTCAGGATTCTCACCCTACTAATCGCACATGCACTCCTATTTTTAGCCCCTCCTTTGGGTGTTGGACGGTGCGGATCCTGAAATTCACGCTTTCCAGCCTCAACCAACCAGTAAGATAGATAAGATGCTTAAGTGTTTAACACTACACTGTGTCTGTCTCCATGGCTGCTGCCCAGCCCCCTCCACTAGACGAGGAGTGGATGAGGGATTAACGTCCTAACCAAGGGGTCTGTCAGATATTTGTTTTGGCTCACAATGAGAGACAGTGTTACAGGCGTGTTTCCGTTTTCCATGGATGCCTTTTGTCAATAATAAATTGCATCACTAACTGTGCTTTTGCTGTTTTGTTTTATCAGTAATATGAGTTCTGATAACTGGTCTATTTGGTATAACCAGAGTCCTTGATTAGCCCATATGGTGCTACTAAATAGAAATAAATAGAAAAGCAAAGGTAAGGCTACTGTACTATACTTAGACTGTACTCAAATGTACTGTGCAGATACAAATGTTCTACTGTTACTCTCAGTTGCGTGAATACAATAAACCACATCCTGAAAGGATGAAATCTCATAGATTTGAACGAAGGGATGTTTCGTCTTAAATATCTCTTTTATGAAATGTGAGTGATTTTTACTGCCCCCAGTGGCATTATTGGATTGTATGAGGGATATATTTTGGGTTGCATTCTCACACTAACCCAACATTCACAACGGATCAACACAGCACTGTTTTTTTTAAATTCCACCTTCCCCTGTTTCTGTAAGGATGTGGACTGTGTGAGGGGATGACAGAGATTTGCCTCATAAGACACTGTTTAATGATTACTAATGGTGGTCTTAGGCTCTTATAGTTGCCAAAGCATCACCCAGGTGGATACTACACTTTCGGTGTTGGATGTTCTAGCCTACCTACAGAGGAGGAGTAGCCGTGATCTTCCTAGACAGAGGTTCCTGATGAAAAGCCTGTCTGATTGATGTTCTCCCTCCTGGCTGTACCATTGACGCCACCACTCAATTGAACTCCTATATTGAACTGCATTATCATGTAGGTGTGGAAGACCTTCTTCCATGAACTGTCAGCTCCCTGAATTCGCTATTTTTTGTTTTTCAAAGCGCTAAATAAATAAATACATAATTATTATTTATGGGCCAGATGCTAAACCTGAGAAGCTTAGCTCAGCTACTTCCTTAACATTATGTTTACAGTCCTGAAATTGCCTCTTGCGTTATAGTATAAAAAAAATATATATGCACATCCTTTGTGCAAATTAATCTACCCAATCAAAAGGCATTTAAAATGTCACATGCACCGAACACAACAAGTGTAGATTTTAACAGGAAGTGTTTACGTACGAGCCCTTTCCCAACAATGCAGTTAAAAAGTAGGAAGTACGAGGATATATATAATGCAGGCTATACACAAGGAGTACTAGTACCGAGTCAGTGTACTGGGGTACAAGGTAGTTGGGGTGATTGATTGAGGCAATATGTACTTGTAGGTTTGGTTAGGTGATTGATTGATTGAAGTACTATGTACATGTAGGTAGGGGGTGAAAAGCAGAAAGTCCAGCTAGCTATTTAATCAACTGTTCAGCAGTCTTATGGCTTTGGGGTAGAGCCTTTTGGTCCCAGACTTAGCACTCTGGTACCACTTGCTGTGCGCATAGCAGAGAGAACAGACTGTGACTTGGGTGGCTGGAGTCTTTGACAATTTTTAGGGCCTTCCTCTTACACCGCCTGGTATTGAGGTCCTGGATGGCATGGAGCTCGGCCCCAGTGATGTACTCTGTAGCGCCTTGCAGTCGGATGCCGAGCAGTTTCCATACTAAGTGGTGATGCAGTCAGTCAAGATGCTCTCAATGGTGCAGCTGTATAACTTTTGCCCATGCCAAATCTTTTCAGCCTTCTGAGGGGCAAGAGGCGTTGTCGTGCCCTCTTCACGACTGTGGTGTTGTGTTTAGACCATGATAAGTCCTTAGTGATGTGGACACAGAGGAACTTGAAGTTCTGTCTCCACTACATCCCCGTTGATGTGAATGGGGGTGTGTCTGGCCCTCCATTTCCCATAGTCCACAATCAGCTCCTTTATCTTGCTGATGTTGAGGGAGAAGTTGTTGTCCTGGCACCACACTTCCAAGTCTCTTACCACCTCCCTGTAGGCTGTCTCATCGTCGTAGGCTGTCTCATCGTCGTCTGTGACTACCGTCGTGTCATCAGCAAACTTAATGATGGTGTTGGAGTCATGTGTGGCCTCGCAGTCGTGGGTGAACAGGGAGTACGGGAGGGGGCTAAGCACACTCCCCTGAGGGGGCCCCGTGTTCCGATGTGTTGTTGTTGCCTACCCTCACCACCTGGGGGTGGCCCTCCAGAGTCCAGTATCCAATTGCAGAGGGAGGTGTTTAATCCCAGGGTCCTTAGTTCAGTGATGAGATTGGAGGGCACTATGGTGTTGAACCCTGAACTGTAGTCAATGAACAGCATTCTCACATAGGTGTTTGTTTTGTCCAGGTGGGAAAGGGCAGTGTGGAGTGCAATAGAGATTGCGTCATCTGTGGATCTGTTGGGGCAGTATGCAAATTGGAGTGGGTCCAGGGTGTCTGGGATGATGGTGTTGACGTGAGCCATGACCAGCCTTTCAAAGCATTTCATGGCTACAGATGTGAGTGCTACGGGGCAATAGTCATTTAGACAGGTTACTGTGGTGTTCTTGGGCACGGGGACTATGGTAGTCTGCTTGAAAAATGTGGGTATTACAGACGGGGTCAGGGAGAGGTTGGAAATGTCAGTGAAGACACTTGCTAGCTGGTCAGCGCATGCTCTGAGTACACGTCCTGGTAAACCATCTGGCCCAGCAGCCTTGTGAATATTAACCTGTTTAAAGGTCTTACTCACATCGGCTACGGCGAGCGTAATCAGACAGTCGTCCGGAACAGCTAGTGCTCTCATGCATAGTTCGCTTGAAGCGAGCATAGAATGAATTTAGCTTGTCTGGTAGGCTCACATCACTGGGCAGCTTGCGGCTGGGGTTCCATTTGTAATCCGTGATAGTTTGCAAGCACTGCCACATCCAACGAGCATCAGAGTCGGATGGTTTGTCAAAGGGCGTAACAGGATTTTTTTAAGCGTCCGGATTTGTGTCCCGCTCCTTGAAAGTGGCGGCAGCTAAATGAGGAGGTTACTTGTAATCCATGGCTTCTGGTTGGGATATGCAGGTGCTTCTCCACCTGCATTGCTTGCTGTTTGGGGTTTTAGGCTGGGTTTCTGTACAGCACTTTGAGATATCAGCTGATGTACGAAGGGCTATATAAATAAATTTGATTTGATTTGATTTGATATGTACGTACGGTCACTGTGGGGACTACGTTGTCGATGCACTTATTAATGAAACCGGTGACTGATGTGGTAAACCCCTCAATGCCATAGGATGAATCCCGGAACATATTCCAATCTGTTCTTGCGAAACAGTCCTATAGATTAGCGTTCACTTCATCGGACCACTTTCCTTATTGAGCACATTTCTGGTACTTCCAGTTAGAAAATTTGCTTGTAAACAGGAATTAAGAGGATGGAGGATGCCAAATCTGATCTTAAGAGAGCTTTGAGAGCTTTGTATGTGCTTTGTATGTGTGTAGAGTAGAGCTAATCTAGAGTTTTTTCACCTCCAGTTGAGACATGTCGGTAGAAATGAAGTAAAATGGATTTCAGTTTCCCTGCATTAAAATCCTTGTCCGCTAGGAGCACCGCATCTGGGTGAGAATTTTCTTGTTTGCTTATGGCCTTATACAGCTAGTTGAGTGTCAGCATTGGTTTGTGGTGGTAAATAAACAGCTAAGAAAAATATACATGAAAACTCTCTTGGTAAATCGTGAGGTATACAGCTCATTATGAGGTATTCTAACTAAGGCGAGCAGGACCTCGAGGCAGCGTTGCCTAGTGGTTAGAGCGTTGGACTAGTAACCGGAAGGTTGCAAGTTCAAACCCCTGAGCTGACAAGGTTTTTCTGTCGTTCTGCCCCTGAACAGGCAGTTAACCCACTCTTCCTAGGCTGTCATTGAAAATAAGAATTTGTTCTTAACTGGCTTGCCTAGTTAAATAAAGGTTAAAAAAAAATGTCCTTGTTCAGCCACAACTCTGTGAAACATAGGATATTACAGTTCTTCAGATCACGTTGATAGGATAGTCTCGAACGGAGCGCGTCCACTTTATTTTTAAATGATTGAACATTTGCCAATAGAACGGAAGGTAATGGCGACTTATCCACTTGCCATCACGGTCTCGATAGATATCCTGCACGCCGACCTCTGTAGCGTTGCCTCCTCCTCCTCCTCCCAGTGACAGGGATTTGGGCCTGGTCTGGGATGAGCATTATGTCCTTCAACTTTGATTTATTGACCCCAATCGTGGTTAGTAATCTCTGTTTTGATGTTGAGAAGCTCTTTTCGGTCATATGAAATAGTGGTCAAAACATTACGTAGAAAGAAAGTAGGGATCAGAGCAGAAAAACACAAAATAGCAATTGGTCAGGGGCCTGTAAAACGGTGGCCATCCCCTTCGGTGCCATTATAGTTTTTGCAATAAACCTTATGAGTGTATCATGACAGCTCGCTCCTGCTCAGAAACAATCCCTAGCCCCTAAACCTAACATAATTTTACAGATCTGAAGAGATCGGCTGGATAAACAATATGGTCATAGCTCCTCCTTGCCCTCTGATAGGCTTGCCATACTGCTTGAACCTATCCAATCTTCTCAGATCTACACATATGCCTGGGGGGACAGTCACTTTGAATCATGCCCTTGTGAGAATGTTTCACATGGTTCCCTATTTTGTGAGTTCCCCCTATCCATGAAACAGATGCACAGTGGAAGTCACTGTCTTTTCTCGGATTAATCTCTACTGTCAGAGACCATGTCTTGCTCGATGAACGTGGATCCACCAATCCTGACATTCACCAACACACACATGTGAGTGTGAGTTCATATGACAAAATGTTCAGGCAGGGAGTTTGCTGAGTATGCATCACAGATATGCTATCATGATAACTTGCCTTAATGGAGGAGAGGTTACCTTTAGCTGCCTTGTCAAACATCACAGTAAATGAGATTCCTGGATCAATATCTGTTCAGTCACCCGTGAGAAAATAAAACAGGACACAAATCATATCCATTCAACTATGACCTTTATGTTTTTGATGCATCCTCTTCGTGTGCATCTGTAGCACAAAATAATGTATTTCTCTGCAAGATAATGATAATTGTGAACCTCAAATATGTCAGGTAGCATGAGGGCCTATAGTATGATGCCAGTCGAAGAAAACGTAAACCAGAGAGAGGCCTGTGATGCTGGTGTAGAAATGACATCACGGGTAAAGGGGCTTGGTGGGGGGAGGGGTTGCTCTGACAGCCTGCCTGCCTGTGAGGAGAATGGGGATGTAGAGGGGGTGGATGGAGGGATGGAGGAAGGAGGTGGGACTCTGCACAATCTCTCTCTGACTCACACACTCAGCGTCACTCCCTTGCTGTCCTCTTGCTGTCCCTGGCTCTCTGAGCCTGCAGTTGCTGGGAGCGATATAGTGGGATTCTCGGCTCCCTCCCCCACCACACAATCTCTGACACTCACGCTCCACATGACTTCTGCATATCACAGCTTACTGTAAACGACCATCTCCTGCATGTTATCCAGGTGCAAAATGAACAAATTAATTCACAACGGAATTATACGTCTTGAATTTGTGTTATTGTATCATGTGCAAATCACTTTAAGAAATATCTAGGCTACTCTTAATGAATACAAAATGCATTGAGCCTCACTTCCAACAATGCAAGTAAGAAGCATATTGTTGTTGAGCAATAGTGAGATGTATTTCACTTAATTTTCAAGGAGAAAGGCATAACCCCTGAGCATCCACACCCTTCTTCCACTCATTTCATTCCTCATTCTGAAGGAGGGTGAATGCCTAGATAGCAAAGGGAAAGGGTGCGTTCCTCGGCCCAGGCGTTGCTGGCGTATGCCAGATCTTACAACGCCTGGATAGGTATTTTACGCTTCAGCTAACCAGATCACAGGCTATAGCAGTCTGTCAGTCGATGACACCAGTGATGACGTGCATGCAATCGTTGGTTGATGCATGCAACTTCTGAGCATGGGAACGCGACGGTTGTCATTAGTTACCACAGCCACAAAGTCAACATTTCTATCACATTTTTGGTCGGCATTTAATGTTAAGGTTAGGCATAGGTTTAGAAGTGTGGTTCAGGTAAGGTTATGTTTAAAATCAGATTTTCAGAAGGTAAATTGTAGAAATATGCGGGGTTTAGACATTTGTGGGTGTGGTAACTAGTGACGACCGAACGCCACCAAAGCCTGCAGCGGAGCACACCAAAAGAGATTAAAATAGGGGATGACCTTCAAAAAATGAAATACAGAATCTGGAGATAAACCATTTACTTTGCATGGGTTTAGTCGTAAATGTATACAATTGTTTTTGTCATTTGAATTATGTTAGATTTGTTTGTTGTTGTAATTTTAATTATGTTTGATTTGCTGCAGTAAATCATTATTAGAGTTATTTGTGAGCGCCTCCCCTACACACAGTTGATGATGGGTTTTATCCATATGACCAGTCAGGTGATCTTTTCCACTTCGCCATTTTGTGCTGCTGCTACGCCGGGTATTTATCTGAAGATTCGTGACTAGTCCATTTACATTGCTACTTAGCTAGGTGTTATTGTACCTTTCCCAGTTTACAGCTAAAGACCGTTGCCTTCGATAGGTTTAGTACCTAAAACCATTGGGAAACATAGTAATAGCCGTTTTGTATTATTTAGTTTACTGTGTGAGAAAGAATGTCGTCCGAAAGCCCCGAATACTCTCCGTTCTTCGCAGTGATGGGTGCCTCTGCGGCTATGGTTTTCAGCGGTAATTATCACACAATTCAAATACTATCTTTATTAGCTAGCTGCATTTAAATTATACATTGTATGTGTAATTTGTCAATCTTAACAGCACAATTCTCGTTATTGCTTGAAACCAGCTAACGTTAAAGGAGCCCAGGCAGAAATAGTCATTGACGTAACGTTATTTGACATTTTAATTAACTTTAGCTAGCTAATATACTTGTCCAGTATTTTGCGAAACTGTCATTACCAATAATCACACCTTCAGATCAACGCATTTGAAGTGAGAGTTCGTTCTTTCTCAATTTTAGGCGCTTTTCGTTTTACGCTTTGCGACATGCGCCACACTAAGACACCACCAGATTGGAGCGTAACGTTACTGGCATCTTCGGCGAGTTGGTCATTATGACGGCAGGAGGCCTATTGATTGTGAATATTGACCATCCGTGTCAGATGTTGAGTATAAACAACTGATACTATGAAGAATACCAGCTCAAATTGGTTATAGATTTGTGCAATGTAACGTTAGGCATAACCAGCAGGGGGGCACGCTCATGCGATGACAACCTAGGGAATGGAATGCCATCGTTTGGTCCACGTCATACGAACAATTCCAAGTACATTTGGGTGATTTTAAAAGGCCACTGCATAGGAATTGGGCGCTTGTGGACCAATTCATGTGTATAGGCCTCAGATAATTGAAATGGAAATAAACTGCACGAGACACCTTAGATTCAAGGAAAATGGTATTTGCATCAATATCACATGACAATCACACGATTGGACTTGTGATTTGGAATGTTAAAGTAGCAAAGGATTTAGGAAGTGCACTTGTGGTGTAGACCTAATAAACAATATACCACTATAATACGATTAATATAGAACATTCAATCAGATTTATGATACATTTGCATGTCTAAGAAGACGAATTGGCAACTAAGTGCAATAATTTGATCTCTGGCTCATGTTCTGGATGGCCTCCGGTCCAAGTGAAGGTGTAGAAACGACGGTCCAGTGATCTTTCTCATGACAAATGAGAACAGGGAAGACGATGATGCATCAGTATGGTCTTAGGATTTGTTTTATTGTCCTGTTATGTCTGATGTGTTCACTCAAGCATTTTGCATAATATACTTCCTAACAGCATACAATTACCAACCAACTGTGCCATTGACTGCAATATACATGGTTTGGACTATCACTAGGCCAAAATTAGCAATCAATGTTTAAACATCCACTCCAGCAATCTTTTTAAACTTTTTTCCAGTGGAAAAACAATATGGCACTAAATACAGTAATGTACACACTTAGACATGTTCTGGAACTTTATCTGCTCCTGCTTTGATCTCTAAGTGTTGATGTGTAGCTCATACATGCAGAATTACTGTCTCACCTCAATTGGCCACGATCTCTAGTTTGAAAACAACAGTTTTTCTGGAAGCTGTGGTGCCATTTTTTTCCCCCCCAATGTGGGCCCAGCCCCCTAGCAATTCGAGTTCAAGCAATGAGCTTCAACCTCTCGCCATATGAGTGACAGCTAGCAAGATGCACGTTGCACCCACAGCAGAGCGAGACGGGTCAATGATGTAGTTAAAAGTATCATTTATTTATTACAAAAGTATGTGGACACCCCTTCAAATGAGTGGCTTCGCCTAGTTCAGCCACACCCGTTGCTGAACGGTGTATAAAATCGAGCACACGGCCATGCAATCTCCATAGACAAACATTTACAATGGCCTTACTGAAGAGCTCAGTGACTTCCAATGTCGGACCGTCATAAGATGCCACCTTTCCAACAAGTCAGTTTGTCAATTTTTTTTTGCCCTGCTAGAGCTGCCCCGGTCAACTGCAAATGCAGTTAATGTGAAGTGGAAACATTTAGGAGCAACAACTTTACAGAATGGGACTGTTGAAGCGCATAGCAAGTAAAAATGGTCTGTTCTCAGTTGCAACACTCAGTACCGAGTTCCAAACTGCCTCTGGAAGCAACGTCAGGACAATAACTGTTCTTCGGGAGCTTCATGAAATGGGTTTCCATGGCCGAGCAGCCGCACACAAGCCTAAGATCACAATGCCAAGCGTCGGCTGGAGTGGTGTAAAGCTCGCAATCATTGGACTCTGGAGCAATGGAAACACGTTCTCTGGAGTGATGAATCTCGCCTCACCATCTGTCAGTCCGACAGACGAATCTTGGTTTAGTGGATGCTACCTGGGCTCGAGCCAGGAACACATCGACAACAGCCACACTTGAAGCAGGGTTACCCATCGCTCCACAAAAGCCGCAGCCCTTGCAGGGCAAGGGGAACAACCACTCCAAGCATCGGAGCGTGTGACGTTTGAAACGCTATTAGAGCGCACCCCGCTAACTAGCTAGCCATTTCACATCGGTTACACCAGCCATTAGGCTGATAGGCTTCAAGTCATAAACAGCACTGTGCTTGCGAAGAGCTGCTGGCAAAACGCACGATAGTGCTGTTTGAATGAATGCTTACGAGGCTGCTGCTGCCTACCATTGCTCAGTCAGACTGCTCTATCAAATCATAGACTTAATTATAACAACACACAGAAATACAAGCCTTTGGTCATTAATATGGTTGAATCGGGACACTATTTCCGTGAAATACGGAAACGTTCGGTATTTTAACGGGTGGCATCCCTAAGTCTAAATATTCTTGTTACATTGCACAACCTTCAATGTTATGTCATAATTACGTAAAATTCTGGCAAATTAGTTCGCAATGAGCCAGGCTATCCAAACTGTTGCATATACCCTGACTCTGCATGCAATGAATGCAAGAGAAGTGACACAATTTCACCTGGTTAATATTGCCTGCTAAACTGAATTTCTTTTAGCAAAATATGCAGGTTGAAAAAAATGTACTTCTGTGTATTGATTTTAAGAAAGGCATTGGTGTTTATGGTTCGGTACAGTTGTCCAACGATTGTGCTTTTTTCGCAAATGCGCTTTTGTTAAATCATCCTGCAGCTTTGCATCGATTATATGCAACGCAGAACACGCTAGATAAACTAGTAATATCATCAACCATGTGTAGTTATAACTAGTGATTATGATTGATTTTATTTTTTTTATAAGATAAGTTTAATGCTAATTAGCAACTTACCTTGGCTTCTACTGCATTCGCGTAACAGGCAGACTCCTCGTGGATTTCAATGAGAGGCAGGTGGTTATAGCGTTGGACTAGTTTGAATCCCCCGAGCTGACAAGGTGAAACTCGTTCTGCCCCTGAACAAGGCAGTTAACCCACCGTTAATAGGCCGTCATTGAAAATAAGAATGTTTTCTTAACTGACTTGTCTAGTTAAATAAAGGTATAACAAATTAAATAATCTGCGCCCAAAAATACAGCTTTCCCGATTGTTATGAAAACTTGAAATCGGCCATTCCAATGAATCGGTCGACCTTTAGTTCCAACATCTAGTGAAAAGCATTTGCAGGACAGTGGAGGCGGTTAAAGCAGTGACAGGGGGACCAACTCCATATTAATGCCCATGATTTTGGAATTAGATGTTTGAGCCGGTGTCCCCATACTTTTGGTCACATAGTGTAGGTGATGTAGTACTCCATTTTCGGGGACCACTTTAGGCTCGTGAGCTTTTTCAGAACTACTGACTAAAGTATACAAAAGTACCAGAGAAATGTAAGGATAAAAACATGTTTTGATAATTGGTATTTTTATTTCATTAAGGAGTAGGCCATTCAAGTAGTTGGTCTGCTGGTGCCTTCTGTTATCGGCCTTCCTCTTGTTTGCGGGAACAATAGAGAATCCCCCCCCCACCCACACACTTGTGCCATATGAGGATACCTGGACCACCTATTGATGTGCCTTAAGTAAATTCGGTGATAAATTAGGTGAAAAGCAGACACTAGTAGGACTTTAATTAGACTATTTCACAAAGTACTGTTTCTCCTTTTTAAGTTTTTGTGCCCTTTATCAAATGACATTGTGTTCTTTTAGCACGGCTTAGGCTGCATGTGGCAAAGCTGATTTTGGACTGATGTTCTAGAAATAATTGACTCTGCTAAATTGTCATGTTATATAGGGCATGACCTAGTGGGGATTTTAATCATGCAGCTTTTGCTAGTAGGGCTGGCACATAGTTATGGATGAAGACAGTCATGAAAATAATAAGTCTTAACCGTTAAATAATATAGATAAGAGATATCTGAGAGGTTTTTATTTAATTTTTAACCAACAGCTGACTGAAGACAGGACAGCCAGGCATTAGTGCGGTTGAGTCCGTTTCTGCTCTATCATGGATTCTTAATGTGATAACTTTGTTGTGCCCTGCTGAAACAAGCAACAAATGATTATTTTCATGATGGTCTTCATCCATAAACCCCCCCCCCCCCAACGATGTTTAATGAATAGAACAGGCTCAGGGCTCCTGAGTGGCGCAGCGGTCTAAGGCACTGCATCTCAGTGCTAGAGGTGTCACTACAGACCCTGGTTCGATTCCAGGCTGTATCACAACCGGCTGTAATTGGGAGTCCCATAGGGCGGCGCACAATTGGCCCAGTATTGTTAGGGTTTGGCCGGGGTAGGCCGTCATTTTAAATAAGAATTTGTTCTTACCCTAGAGGTTATGTGGGACGCCAGCGTCCCATCTGGCCAACATCCAGTGAGATTGCAGAGTGCCAAATACAGAAATACAAATTTATAAAAATTAAGAAAACAAAACATTTTTTACATAGGTTTAAAGATTAACTTCTTGTGAATCCAACCACGGTGTCAGTATTTTAAAATGCTTTACGGCGAAAGCATACCTTATGATTATTTGAGAACCTAGCCCAGTTGACAAATTATTACTAACAGTAACTAGCCAAGCAGAAGCTTTACAAAACACAGAAATAGAGAGAAAATGAACCCTTACCTTTGATCTTCATATGGTGGCACTCAGAAGACATTAATTTACTCTAAATGTTCCTTTTGTTCGATAAAGTCTCTTTATATCCAAAAACCTCCGTTTTTGTTCCCGTTTTCTTCAGTAATCCACAGGCTCAAACGCAGTCAAAACAGGCAGACAAAAAATCCAAATTGTATCCGTAAAGTTCATAGAAACATGTCAAACGATGTTTATATTCAATCCTCGGGTTGTTTTTAGCCTAAATGATCTATAATATTTCAACCGGACAATGTCATCAATATAAAAGGTCAACAAAAAATGCACTCTCTCGGGATTGCGCATGAAAAAGCTCTGACATGTCAGGGTTCACTCATTCAGACTGGTCTTACTCCCTCATTTATAAGAATACAAGCCTGAAACCATTTCTAAAGACTATTGCCTTCCATCTATTGGAAGGCATAGGAACTGCAAATTGAGTCCTAAGTCAGTGGATACTGTTAATGGCATTGAGTAGAACTACAAAAACAAACAACTTCCTGAAATATTTGTTTTTTTCTCCGGTTTTTGCCTGCCAAATCAGTTCTGTTATACTCACAGACACTATTTTAACAGTTTTGGAAACTTTAGTTTTCTATCCAAATCTACCAGTTATATGCATATCATATCTTCTGGGCCCGAGTAGCAGGTGGTTTAATTTGGGCATGCTTTTCATCCAAAATTCCGAATGCTGCCCCCTACCCTAGAGGTTAACTGACTTTTCAAGTTAAATAAAATGCAATGTATTTTTTTTGTAATGCCAGTTGAGTTGAATGAACAGCTGATGAAGTCACTGCACTGGCAGTGGCGACCGATGTCCTTGCACGTCAGATGGTGATGCCATCTGACGTAAGACAATGACAAGTCACAGCACTTATTGACGTGTACACTTCCTGCTTTTACTTCATTCTTTGCGCCTTCTGGGTACTCTCGCAATGGCTGCCTTCATTGACTTGAATGGGGATGCCTATTATATTTATTTCAATGGCAGCACATGCAGTGAAGAGAGAATGGTTTGCTATTCAAATGGTTATTCTGGAGACTATTTGGCTGGCCAATTACCTTCATCCAAAATTCAATTTCTGTCAAAGCCCTAACTGCTAGTAGCTGGAGGGTATTGCCTTCATCCAAAATTCAATTTCTGTCACCTTCCAGCTACTAGCAGTTAGGGCTGTATGTGGCACTATTGGCTCCTGTACTGTGTGGTGGGGTATTTTTTTTAATTTTTTCACAACCAAAGTGAATTGGTGACTCTAGCCTTACTGGCTGTATTGTAGTTCAGCTTTGGTATTGAAAATGAAGCCATGGCCTATAGAAAACATGGTTCTGTAATAACGTGGATGAAGGGTGGCCTCAGTTATACTCCTGTCTAGTGCATTAAGTAAGTCTACTTGTACTCCTTTTCGCAGCCCCAAAGTTCAGAAATGTGTATGACCCTCTCACCTAATGTTTCTGTCAACGCTCCATACATGTGGAAACTGATTGCCCTCAAATAGACCATAACAAATATGTGTAGGAAGCACACTGGCTAGAGGCTAACCTAACTGGAGTCGTATACATGTTAGTGCTGACCCTGTGCTCCTATGGATAGTGACGGCACAGGGAAGTGCGGGTAGCCCCTGTAGCTGGCAGTGGGCGTGATCTGTGACGGGCAGGGTGGGAAGGAGTGACAGATGGGGAATTAGCCAGCTGAGAGGGCTGCTGGTGGGTGGCGCACCCAGTGGAGGAGGCTGATTAGGGACACCGCATTAAGCATCTTACAAGGTTTATATCCTACAGGAAACGTGAGCCTGCCATCTTGTGGTGTCTGTACCACTACTACCACCATACTTGAGATTGAGAAACAATATGTAAATAGACATTTTATCTATTGATTTTAAATGTGTTTTTTATCTATTGATTTTAAATGTGTTTTTTATCTACTGGTTTGTGTTTGTAAACCATTGCCTATATTGTGCTTCATGATCATTTTAAAGTGCATGCAGCAGCCTCTGAAGACCGTCTCACACTTATTTCACTGTTGCCGTTCCCAGTTATTTTCTTTAATGTCTTAACTCTGTGTGAAGGGTCTGCTTTGGCACGGTGGAAGCACCATGATGGAATCTAAAATATTGGTTAGAAGTCTCACTTGTAACAGAGGCATGAACAGCCTTAGAATATCACCACCATGAGTTGTACTGTAGCATTTTAACATAATCGATAGCCTAATTTGATAACTGGTTGTTGTGGCTATTTTTCATTAAACGACTTGTTACTTTCTGGTGATAAACTGAGGTCGCTGCATAGGGTTCTGACGATCATGGAATTTTGGATGACTATAATTGGCCAGCCAAATGACCGGTCCGTAATAACTGTTCGAATAGCATACACATTTTAAATGCAGATCTTCTCCTTTCCATGTACTGCCATAGGAGGAGATTGGGCGTCAAGTCAATGATGACATGATGGGTGGACTGGCGGCCATTGAGAGTGTACCCATAGGCGCAAAGAAGGAATTGGAGTAATGGGTTTACTAGTTGAATTGCCATGGTTAGAGGTTCCAAGCCCATTCTATTCATCATTTGCTACTACACCTTGCTCATTTCGGCAAGGGACAACAACGTTTAATCACAGAAATTGTCTCAACTGCACTAATACCCGGCTGTCCCGTCTTCAGTCAATGTTCGTTCCCAAAAAATAAACGGTTATTTTATTTTCATGATGGTCAGTTGTACTGTCAGTTACGCTTGCGTCATATCGACTGGTTAGTAGCGTTTTGGGCTGTTATGTCTGCAGCCTTCACTGCTTGAGGCCTCTGCTCTTGGTTGGTAGTCAGTACTGGCTGTGACGAGCATGGTAGCGATATGGCACTGGCTGACCCAGTCTACCATAGTGAGCTGTGCTGCACATTATCTCAGTAGTGCACACCCTAACCCTCCTAACAACTACTAGCCTATTCATGGCACTGGAGGAGATGCTTGACTTCAGAATTTATAGTGTTTTATATAGCCCAAAGTAAGGGCATAAGCATAATTTTAAAATGCTTGACTATTGCAGACGACGAGTTAAAATTTAGCCTTGTTATCTGCTGGTGTATTTAAGACCTCCTAAAAGCCTGGTGTTGTATAAAAGTCATCCTTTTTAACTGAGGTGGCTTGTGTCCTCCCTACTCTAAAAGCTAATCTTTTTGTGTCATGAGTCAACCTATTTTGATTATTTACTAGCATTTTTTTGTTATCTAGTTTTGTTCTATTACTGCTCAAATGGCATTTTCTGTCGGTTGGTTCAATAGATTTAGGAGTAGCTTTATATTTTTCCATAACATCATGGAGAGTACATTATTCTAATGGTCTTATTTACTCCATTTGACCATTTTTGATCCCTCACATCACTACCTAACCCAGATTCAGCTCCACCACATTTTGTTCAGTGTCTATAGACATAGTTTAGGGATTGTGTGCTCAAAATATTTAATTAGATGGACCAGTATGTTCTCATTTATTTTTTTAGGCTAAATAAATGGGTGCTATATTGCAAAGCAGATGTAGATGCTTGGGCAATATCCCTGGCTTCACTGCAATACTGTCCACTATGGTTTCATCAAGGTAGCTTACAGTTAATGTGCTGTTTAAGACCAAGAGTTGGCTATATTATGCTTCATATTAAAGTACTGATAAAGGGCTGTTTGAGCATCTTTTTCACTGAACATCAGTTTGATTACTTCTGTCTCCACAGTATCTTTACATTGCAGAGCGTCTGAGGCATCAGAGTGTAGTAACATTAATGAGTGATCTGGAGGGGGGAGAAAAAAAAGAAAGCTCTTTACCTCTGCAGAGGATTAGGATTAAAGCACAGGGGTTCTGTCTCTCATGCCACCCATTGCAGCAGTCCTCAAACTCAACATTTAATCTTCAGAGAATAAAGCCATGGGACCTTGTCTCCACTAACCTGCATGTTTAAATTTTTTAAATTGACATTTTTACCTTCATTTAACTAGACAAGTCAGTTAAGAACGTTCTTATTGTCAATGACTGCCTAGGAACAGTGGGTTAACTGCGTTGTTCAGGGGCAGAACGACAGATTTGTTTTTACCTCGTCAGCTCGGGGATTCGATCTTGCAACCTTTCGGTCCAACGCTCTAACCACTAGGCTACCTGTAGATCTGGGTCGTGTTCAGTAAAGCACACCATGGCAAAAAAAAAAAAAGAACTCCCCAATTAGAACAGTGATTGTAGTTTACTAATTCTCTAATTTCACTCAACTATTTCTCTACTGAACACAAGAGCGGGCATAAGGGCCAGCTGTTTGGAGAGGGTAATTCATTGTGCTTCAACATGGAAGTCATTACATTAACCATATACCACCTCCGGTCAGAGTGGGAGCTGCAAGATGGTGCTTTAGTGGTTGTGGCATGAATGATCTACTGTATAGAACCGTTCAGCGGTTGGACGTGGTCTTGTCTTGGTCTCTGATGTGCTGTTGTAACATAAAGCCCTTCTGTCTATAGACTTCCCTCAAGTGAAATTGAGAAGTGCTTGGCTATTTCGTAAAATCAATCACCAAGACTCATTTGATGGGGACACTCGAAACCAATATGCAGTAAATGCATTTGGGTATTGGTACTATTGGCTAGTGTGCGGCACTGCATGACCTTTCAAATTTTGTAAATTGTCTCTGGTTTGACAAATTCTGAACATGACTGAATGCCTCACTCTGATATCAGAGATGTAGGTCCAGACAGCATCCACTTTAAGTCACTCGTACTCAGGGGCTGAACAACTCTTCTCTATATGGCCTGAGTGATTAAACCTTGCATCGACGGCGTCAGTCTTGTGATGAATAAGTGCATGTAGAGGGAGTAGTGGCCTGACAGGTGGCTGACTGCCATGTGCACATTTTAAGGATTGGCCAGCCACTTCCTCCTCTCTAGAGATTATATCCACTTCCTCATTCTTTCCCGTTGTCGCATAGAGATGTATAGAGGTCACAATGTTGTATCTGTCCTATTATGGTGTCTGAGCGCACGGGCAGTGCCATTTGGATGGATGCGTCGTTTGCGATCTCTATGCTACAAAGGGGAGAGAATGAGGGAGTGGATAGAATCTTGTTTTTATGATTATCAGTGAAATGTATAAAATGTTGGTTACTATGTATACAAGACTATAAATGACAACACCCAGCTTTTGAGGAGCTGGTTAAAGCACTGGCAGACTTCCAACAATTGTGCTAAGCTAATGATATGCTAACATCACACTCAACTGCATGCAGAGACACATTGTATCCATGAGTTTGTCTGACTCTGAGATTTAGGTAAATTATCTACTTTCCCAATCTTGCAGTATTTTTTTTTTTTTTTTTTGATGCACCATTGCATTAATAGTGAATGTCCATATGGCTCTCTGCCTCATGGTCTGTCGTCACGCGCCGCCTGTCTGTGCTGACTGCGTTCTGCGGGGCCCCTACCGGTTAGTGCTGTCATAGAAATAGAATGGACAGACTCAATTTTATGATTGGTGCTGGTTTGTGTCCCTTCTGCTGCTGGTTGCCTCTGGAGGGATGTGGCATCCTGCTGTCCTCTGATGTCAGAAGCTTCCTGTGTGAAGAGCCTAATGAGTTTTTCAGGCAGGGAGGCGGTGTGATTTAGAACACTGCAGCTCTGGCACAGAGCCATGAAGGGGGTTAAACTGAGCTCCATTCCCTGTTGGGAGCTATGGGTTGAGGCGAGTAGAATTTGCCTGAATCGCAGTCGAGCACATCAGTGGCAAGCTGCTATTTTGGGGGGGGAAACATGATGCTGGTAATTTCCTCATACACAGGCAGAATTTCCCAGCTTGTAGCCATGTTGCCCTTGTTTGTAAAGGGAACAGAAACTGATTACATTACGATCTTCAATTTCAGTTCCTCATGTTGCTCAACCCTGTATTCTACTGTATTTGTACATTGATCTAATCACAGAATGAAGTAGAACACTGTATTATATCTAATACTCTACCTCCTTTCCCCTCCACCAGCCTTAGGAGCAGCCTATGGGACGGCTAAGAGTGGCACAGGGATCGCTGCCATGTCGGTGATGAGGCCGGAGCTCATCATGAAGTCGATCATCCCCGTGGTCATGGCGGGTATCATAGCCATCTACGGCCTGGTAGTAGCGGTGCTCATTGCCAACAACATCTCCGAGAAGGTCACCCTCTACAAGTAAGCCTAACTCCTCTCATGACATCTCTTACATCTAGAAATGTGCTCGAGTTGCATTTCCTCTTTCCCAATACTACAATGTGAGGAACTTACAACAGGCTGGGAGGCAACTGGTCTGTCAATCCATAACAGCTGACATTGACATAAGATCAAATCTTTATACTGTGGAAATTGTAGTTTTATTGCCAAATGTCTTATTGAAAACATCTGCTTGCTTTTGTCATTGTTCATTCTGCGTCACATAGTAACCCTGTAAATTGTATTGATCCTATTGTAATCCTCTCTCCGCTGTAGGAGTTTCCTCCACCTGGGTGCTGGCCTGAGTGTGGGATTGAGCGGGCTGGCAGCTGGCTTTGCCATCGGCATCGTAGGTGACGCGGGCGTGAGGGGCACGGCCCAGCAGCCCCGGCTTTTTGTGGGCATGATCCTCATCTTGATCTTCGCCGAGGTCCTCGGACTCTACGGTCTCATTGTGGCCCTCATCCTGTCCACGAAATAAACCACCAACTTCTCCACCAAAATATGTCCTATATGTTGCTGCTGGAGAAAAGAGTAAAACCAGAAATAAAATGTAAAGGAAAAAAAAAAAAAGGAAAATGTATGACAAAGTTTAAAAAAAGAGACGAACGTGGAAAATAATTACATAATTAAAAATGGCTCCGTAAATATGGTCTTATCTCTACAATGTGTACAGTCCAGATTTGATAGTCAAACTTCTTGTAAATGCGCAATGTAGTGATTTTGTCTGTCGTGTGTGTAAATGTATGGAGATTCTTCCTCCCCCCCTGGTTTAACGACATTCAGGTGCGCCAGGTTTCTTGCTGGTTTCTGCCTCGTCTTAGATCCTCACCAAAGGGCCCCACTGCATTTTTATTCTCCACATTCAGTTGGGAGTTCACATGATTTCTGTGTTGTCTATGGGGATCTATTTGTAAAGAGAATTGTATGGACTTAGCTTTGTTTTTTGTTTTTCCACTGGTTTTATTTATAAAGAATTGTTCAATGAATCTGTTTTTAAATGGAGCAAAAATGTTAAATTCCCTAGAAGAGATATGTATATATATATATATATATACATATACAAATATCTATAGATTTAATGCACTGTGGGTTAATTGTGATAAGTGGTTGGAATTCCTCTGGATGTATTAACGTACTTGGTTTAAAATTAAGATTGCCTTTAGTGTGTGACTGGTGGGGTGGGAGTTGTGTAGTTTAATCATTACAAACATTCTTGAAACACTTCAATGTTTTCCTGTAGTACTGCTGTTTTGATTGCATTAAAGGTGTGTGTGTGCCCCGTGTTGGGTCTCACAAGTGTAATTTCCAAATCTGTCATCTCCAGCTTCTTCATCCACCTCATCTGTAGGTAGATGTATGCATTCTCACCACAACTCTCCCATTAAACGTGCATGGAGCTATGGTTTTTGGTCCAATTCCTTGTACACCGCCATACTCACTGTGCCATCGTGTAATTCAAATAGGTAGCCAGGTTGTTTAATTGTAGAAATGTCACTCATGTATCTCAGGTGATTTCCTTGATTTGGGTTATTTTAAAGGTGATTGTTAATGTAACTCCAATGCGCTACACTGAACAAAAATATAGATGCAACATGCAATTTAAAATATTTTTACTGAGTTACAGTTCATACAAGAATTGGTCAATTGAAAGTCAATAGGCCCTAATCCAAGGATTTCACATGACTGGGGAAAGCGATTCCTCTGGTCACATAGTGGTTTAAAAATACAAACTCCTTTGCATAGTTCATTGTGCCCTGTGGAACGTTGTCCCACTCTTCAATGGCTGCGAAGTTACTGGATATGGGTGGGAACTAGAACACGCTGTTCACATCAATCCAGAACATCCCAAACATGTTTAATTGGTGACATGTCGTGTGAGTATGCAGGCCATGGAAGAACTGGGACATTTTCAGCATTCATATCCTTGCGACATGTGGCGGATGAATGGCACGACAATGGGCCTCAGGATCTCGCCACGGTATTTCTGTGCATTCAAATTGCCATAGATCAAATGCAATTGTGTTGTCCATAGTTTATGCCTGCCCATACCATAATCCCACCACCACGGGGCACTCCGTTGACATCAGCAAACCTGCTCGCCCACACGACGCTGTCTGCCATCTGTCCAGTAGATTTGAAATCGGGCTTCATCTGTGAAGCGCACTGCTCCAGTGGCCATCGAAGGTGAGCATTTGCACACTGAAGTCGGGTCAAGACCTTGGTGAGAACGAAGGGCACGGAGATGAGCTTCACTGAGACGGTTTCAGACCGTTTGCAGAAATATTTTGGTTGTGCAAACCCAGTTTCATCTCAGCTGTCAGGGTGGCTGGTCTCAAATGAGGTCATGGGCTGGTTACACGTGGTCTGCGGTTGTGTGGCCGGTTGAACCTATTGCCAAATTCTTTAAAACAATGTTGGTTAATAACATGGTAAATAAATGAACATTCCATTTTCTGGCAACAGTTCTGGTGGACACTCCTGCAGTCAGCATGCCAATTGCATCCTCCAAACTTGAGACAACTGTGGCATTGTGTTGTGGGACAAAACTGCACATTTTAAAGTGGCCTTTCATTATCCCCAGCACAAGGTGCCCCTGTGTAATGATCATGTTTCTTGATATGCCACCTGTCAGGTGGCTGGATTATTTTGGCAAATGAGAAATGCTCACTGACAGGGATGTAAATAAATAACCTTTTTGTGCTTTTGGAACAATTCTGGGGATTCTTTTGTTAACACATGAAACATGGGACCAACACTTTACATGTTGCGTTTATATTTCTGTCAGAGTAATTAGAAATCCGTTAATGGATTGTTTTGGCTCTTTCTATGATAAATTGTATGTTCGAATTCATGCTAGTTGCTATAAAGCATCAGGATAAATTGTGCCATACTTCCCAAAATCATCAAAGATGTCCTTTTATTTATAGGAAAAACACTTGCGCAACTGACCGTGTACATAAAACTATCCGGTGGCCGTCCTTTTGCCCCTGACCCGAAGATCGGCTGTCAATTTCAGTTTACCGACAATCTTACATGTT